>NW_028289208.1:3570144-3906859 GCF_059628265.1 Tinamus guttatus | reverse complement strand
TTTTCTAGTCAGGCCACGAAACTGAGGTGCCTCTGTTAATGTTATTTATTCCCTGAAGGTGTCAGTCTGTGAGAGCTGGTTGTCTTGGCAGCTTCTCTGGAGACCTCTGGATCTAAGAGCATGACCTGCTGCTGGTTGAGTTGGCAGGGCAGGGCTGTGCGGAGCAGTGGTGCAGGGCTTCTGTTGTGCACATCCACTGGAGCTTTGTCCTGCTCAGACCAAGGAGCTTTAGGTGTCAGGAAAGCAGGAAAGATCTGGGGCTGTCTGAGTCCTCATGGTTTTGAGGATAAGGAAGTGACAGCAGAAAGGATGATTTCCTAACCAAACAGGCAGAAAAGGGTGTATAAAGCCAGAGGACAGCAAACAGAGGTGGAGGAGGAGGTGATAATTCACAAGCAAAGAGCGAATAGAGATAACAGGATGCCCAGAGCTGTTGCTGGGTTGCTAGTACCTGCATCGTAGCAAAAGCAGCAGGTTTGCAGGACAGATGCCTGGACTGTCCTGGGAACGTTCCAGAAATTAAGTTCTGGTTGAGAGCAACGTTCTGCCTGGTTTCCAGTTGCAGTTAGTTCCTTCCTGATCTGACACCAGATCTGGCTCCTGCGGAAGCCTGGCAGGTGCTAGCAATCATCTCGGGAAAGCTAAATGCTGTTCTGCGGTTGGAATGGCAAGAGGACAGCAAAACTAAAGCAAAACTCGGCCATCGGGAAGGATTTACCTCAGCACCACTGAGGGATGTGGCAAGGGGGAATATAGGAGAAAATCTGAGGATTGCAGTTAATAAATTGGAGAGCTTGGTCGGGGCCATCCTTCAGGAAGGAGAAGCAGGTTTTGTGCTGATGAATGCTTGTTCCCTAAGACCTGACAGAAAAGGTTATTTTTTATTTATAATATTTTAGTGCTCACAAACATTAAGTCAGTTGCTGCCTTGAACATTCAACTGAAGGAACGTGAAAACCAGGCAGAGCTTCCGTAGCCCGGGTGAGGGCCTTGATCCGTTCCTGCCCAGCCAGGCTGGGGAAGACAGCTAGGAGTTTATTTTGCAGATCACCTCGGCAGCGGCACGGCAGCCCTTGCCATCTACTTCGGCTCCTTTTGAGTCTGCAGTACAATTTTCTCAATCAGGAGCGGGACAGGGTTGATTTTAAGATTCAAGGCATGCCAGAGACCCAGCCTGGAAGCATGGGGTGAACATTACCTAAAACTTGGCCCAGATGTGCTGCTCTGCACCTTTCCCTGCAAGGGAGGGCCAGAGTAGGACACCACTGGTTAAATATAAGCATTTAATAACCTCTGAGACCCCACTGAGTATCCAATATGCTTTCTTGGGAGCTGGCAAATTCAAGATAAGACCCACAGGATACATGCGTGCTCTGGAGTGACAGCCAAGGGACAGACAGGACCTATCAGGGTATATTAAAAGGGCCTAGATGCTTATGGCTAGGCAACTAAATTCAGCCACATCCTGGAAAGGTGACCCGGCTTGCACTCAGTGTGACCTCGCTGTGCCAGGAAACAAAAGCTGCATGGGGTGCCCTGCCCTGTATTGTCTGACTAGCAGTGCCTGTACCTGGGGAACAGGTCTTCTAAAGAGGGCCATTCCTTGGGCACTTCAAACTGCCCTAGCATGGAGAGTGGAGGGGAGGCTCAAATCTCCCCTGCTTTGTCTCCTGCGCCTCCCGTTTCAAGTGTTGTGGGTGTGAATGAGGAGATGCCCAGGGAGGCATCCCTGGTTGCCCAATGCAGGGGGTCTGACGCGTGTAGTTAGCCGAGCTCCACCGTGGCCTCTGCCTCCTCACCGGGGTGGCCTGGGGGCTCTGCACGTGCAGGAGGAGCCGAGGGCCAGGTCCCGGGGAGAGAGATTTGGCCATCGGTGCTATCTGGAGATAGAAGTCCTCGGAAAGACCGTTCCCAAAGGACTTGCCCTAGGCACGAAAGGCCAGGCCTTCCAGGGGCTCTAATCTCTGCGTGGGGAGGGTCTTGGGGGATTAAGTCTGGCAGGAAGGATGGAAGTGCCTGATGGCAAGGCTGGGATGAGACAGACTGTACGCAAGGCAGGTCTGCTCTTAATCTTTCCTTTTTTACCAGCAATGACCATTCCTCATCCTTGCTGGAGGAGGAGCAGCAGCAATGCCAGCACGGCCGTGTCCTTTCCTGCTTTCCAGGTTCGGGGTGAGGTTTCCCTGCATGTCAGACGCCTACGAAGAGGAGCTGCTCAGCGTGGCGAGGGAGAGCGCGCAGGAGCTGGGCTACCTGCCCTTCGTCCGGGAAGGGGTCTACTGCATGCAGACGGGCCCCTGCTACGAGACCATCGCCGAGTGCCGCATGCTGCAGGCCCTGGGCGCAGATGCCGTAGGTGGGTCTGGGCTCGCGGGGTCATTCGGGCACTAAGCAATGGGTTAAACGGTGCCCTCAGCCCCCGGCTGGTTCTTGTTGCTGTTTGGGTCCCCACCAAAGCCTCTGGGGCCTGAGAGGTGAACCGGAATAGTTTGGCACGGTTCTGGAGCAGCTCAACGTAGCTGCTCGGATGGATCTGCCAAACACTTCTAGTGTTTATGGCTGGCTGAGACAAGCAGCCCCATGTAATGTTCCACTTACATTCTAAAGAACAAGTTTGCCGCACTCTCGTGGCTTGACTTCACCAGGAACAAGTGGAGCCTCATTAGAAATCAAGTGCCATTTGGTTATTTTCTGATTTCTGCCACTCTAAGGGTTTTTCCTGGGCCCTGTGCAAAGCAGCCCTCCACAGGAGTCTTTGTGCCTTCGGGGTAGCAATCACGGAAACCTTCCCAATGGGATGTGAGGAGGGTGAACATTATGATCCAAGTGATTCCTCCAGCTTCACACCCTGGAGGCTGGGGCAACTTGTGGATGTCTGTTCATTAAAATCCACAGACATGATGCGTGTGAAGGAAGGCGTTGAGCTTCTCGGAAAGCTGCTTCTCCTCCGGGAAGCTTCTCAGCAAGAGAAGAGCTACATGACACTGCCCATCGGTGCTTCTCCTGGCAGGGCTGCGAGCAGCCTGCTGTGGGCACTCAGTGACAGGGACAGAGACGCAGCACACGGGAATCAAACACTGGTGGCTCGTTAATGCTGAGCAGAGCTGTTACTGCAGGGCTCCAACGGTCGTGTTGCTCAGAAGTAGCTTCAGAGAAAGGATAGCAGGGCATGCACTGAAGATGGGAGAGTGGTTTGGTGCTTTGTGAGGATTTTGGTGTAATCCTGACCCTTCTGACGCATCCTTGTCCTTTGGTCTTCTCCTGCAGGCATGAGCACGGTCCCGGAGGTGATTGTAGCCAGGCACTGTGGCCTCAGAGTCTTTGGGGTCTCCCTGATCACCAACAAAGCTGTGATGAGCTACAGCAGTGAGGAGAAAGCCAACCACGAGGAAGTCCTGCGCATCTCGGTGGTCCGGGCTGAGGCCCTGCAGAAATTGATCACTTGCTTCCTTGGCAAGTTGTGCGAGAGCGGAAACTCTGCGTGATCCGCAGCACTGGGTCTGCCTCCGCTGCAGCCCTCCCAGAGATCCTGGAGCTCGTGGTCCTACTGTATGACCACCAGCAAGGGTTGGGGGAGAGCCGTGTGTGGGATCCTCTCTTTCTGCTCTCTGGCTTCTGAATTCACCTTTGATTTTTGTCCCCGTGGCTTAGTTGGTGAGGCACAGAGGTGTGCTTTGAAGTTTGCCAGGATGAAGCCCTTATTAGTAGCCAGCTCCCTTTTGATCCTGCCAGGGGAGGCCCAGCAGCTTCCTGGCACTCACAGAAACGCAGCCTGATGGGCTCTGGCAGGTCTGCAGCTCCAGTGCCCCTCTCTCCTCTGCGGACCCTTCCATGTCTCCCCCGTGCGTCCCTGCCTCTCTGGGCAGCTCTGCTGCTCTGGGCAGCTAATGCAGCTCCAGGGGCCGAGGGCTGGGCTCAGGGGGTGCAGGCCGCTGGGCTCGCTGTGCTAGGACCTCATCCAAACCGGGAGAAGTCTGCAGAAATGAGACTCTGAGGTTTGGATGAGGACCTGGATACATAAAAAGGGTTAGACAACAAGTAAGATGGGTCTGGAGCAAGCGGTGCTGCCCGGTAGGCAAATTACTATTGATTTTATGGCTTTGAAAGCCACTGTGTGCCCAAGGGGCTGTATTTCCCTAACATCCCTGAAGGTCTCACCATAGAGCCCTCTGTTCCCTTTACAGATGGGCTGTGGAGCTGTGTTCCTGCTAACTGCAGTAGGACATTCCCACAACGTGTCCCCCTTGCACCTCGTCATGCCATTGACAAGGTTGCCCTATTCTACAGCCTCTTCTGCTTTCACTGCTCTCTTTTCTTGGGGAAATTGAACCTAACAGCGAGTGAAGAACAAACAAGAGAGGCCACTGAATCCCCTTTCACCTGTAGGCCACTACTCTACCATGGATAGTCCACGGTGAATATTCACCAGGATTATTCAGTATTCCCCCAAGGCTGAGCTGAGCATTGGATGCAGCTGGATATGACACAGTGGCTGTAATTGTTAGGTAAACTTTTCTATTCACTTATCTCGGAGTTTCCTATAGAGCCCATCGCAGTTGAGTGTTTTCAGATGGCACCATGATCTGAAGACACCCAACTCACAGTGGAGAGCTTGAACCTGACCATTTGGCATTGGCCCTGACAATGTCTGCCTAACCTCTTCTTGGAGACCTTTGGAGGTGGAGGAGTCATTGGAAACGGTCTGCTGGCCAAGTTGCTGTCTCGGCACATCTTCACCCTCCATCTAGGTCTCTGTGACAGCCCCTCCTTCTGCTCAACGGGCCTGGATCTGAGGGACCAATTCTGATCACGGCCATGGGCAAAGAGGCTCCAGCTCTTCCTTCCCCGAGCCTGTTGCCCGCTTGGGTCTGGCAGGGCTGCATCGCTGTCAACAGCGAGGAAAGATGAAAAGCAGCAGATGTACAGAGGGAGAAGGCAGCACTTTTGCCTTTTCAGGCTGCAAGTTGACCCAGGACGTGTTTGTTGCAGGGCCAAGAGAGAGCAGATAACTTCCCCTGCCGAGGAGAGGTGCTTCACATCCGTCTAATTAATACTCCGTAAATACGAGGTCCCTCGAGCGAGAGGCACAGGCAGCGCTGCGGTTGGCCGTAACTAGCGAGCGGCCGGGGTAGCTAAGGCTGGGATTTCATCCGGCTCCGTTAATTAATCAGAATTGGGCTTGGCTGGATCTTGACGGGAAGTATCTGCGAAGCCGCTGCTGTTCCTCGGGCTAGGCAGGAGATTAGAGGAGTCCAGCAGCAACATCTGCCTCCGGGGCCCTGGATACGCTCCGTGAGCCACGGAGTTACTGCTGGATAACCACCTCCCAGCCCTTCCTGGCGATGGGTAACAGCTACTAGCATCTCAGTGAGAGCTTCGAGGGGCAGATTTAAAAATACCACAGGCTCGTACTTAAATACTACTCAAAACTTAGCTGACATTTTCAATATGTTTGCCAAATTCCACCTATTTTTGAAGAAATGTCTTTGAAATAACCTTGGAGCCCTTTAAAAGCTGGAGGCCCTTCATCCTGCTGGTAAAGGTTGACCTGGGCAGCTTGAGTTCTGTGTGAGCAGCTGCAATTTTGGCCTTGTTGAATAATGAGATGAACTGTGGGCGCTTTGGAAATCCTGGGATGATTTTGGTGTCTTGGAAGAGAGGGGGAGGGATACAATTCACAGGCTGGTTCGTGTCTCTGCTTTTGGAGATCTCTTTAATCAAATGCTCTTTTTCACTGCTGGCAAGTTGCAAAATGATGAAATGTTGGTTTTGGGGAGGAAATAAACCTTGCTGTGCTACTGGAAGCAACGTGCTTGTGTTCAGTGCTCAGGGGGCTGCGGGGCCAACAGGAGGGAACCGCGGCCAGGGGGACAGAGCAGCAGAGCCCAAACCTCGGGATCTGGTCCGGGGGGGTCAGGACCCCGCTCTGGGTGGTGCTTAGAGCAGGGACATCTCTGTGCTGCTGATCCGGCGGGAAGGGGGTAGATGAGAAAGGGCCGAGTTTTCCAAGGAGGGTCCCCCAGCAGGTTGTGCTGGGCGGGTGCCCGCGCAGTGAGTCCCCGACGCGGGAGATGGCACCCGGGCACCTCTCGCCTGCCCGCCCGCGGCACCGGGCACAGCCGGGCTCCTCTCAGAAGATGCCCTGCTCTTTATTTAGTTCTTTTGCTGCTTTCGGGAGGCATCTATGGCTAGAATAAGCAGCTCGGCCAAGAGCCTCAGCACCCCTTCGTTCTCATTTTCCATGCAGCTTCATTCTTCTGGAAATCCTGCCTTCCGTGGTCAAGGAGTTAACCTGAAAGATGCTCGGAAAGATAACTTGCTGTGCAAGGCTCAGTTTACGGGACCTTCCTCTTACAGGCAAATCACCGTTTGCCCTCTTTTGAACAGCATTGAAGCAAACAAAAAAAAAAGCCTTTTTTTAATTAAAAAGTGCTTTCCATCTCAACTCAATAACTGATCGTAGGCTTTACCTTCAAGTTATCAAAGTCCCCTTAAATGTTTCTTTTCACCAGAAATCTGCTTTTGAGGTAAGGGTGGTTTGGGTTTTTTTTTTTTTTGGCTAAGTTTTTTTCTCTTCCCACCCCAAAAAAAGGTTTCAGGTGTCGCTGCAGGTACTTAGGGCACTAGCAGGAAGGAAGCCCTGCCCTCGCGGCCGCCTGGCTTTGCAAGCAGAGCGGGGCCGCGGGCTCCGAACCCCCATGGCCGTCCTCGGAGGAGCTCGTTAACGGGCCCTGGATGTGCTGGCGACTGCCGGAGGCTCCGTCTGACCTCGGCTTGGTGCCAAGCACGGGGCTGGGGGTAGGTCCCTTGGAAGGGGCACCTGCCCCATCCCTCTGGCCTCGTCTCCGGCTGCATCCGAGCCCTGCACCGGCCGAACTTCCCTGGCTCCTTCTCTTTAATAAAGCAGTTTTATCTGCACAAGCGTCTCTCTGGATTGGGTTTTTTTTTTTCTCCCTGTAGCCATGGCAACATGGTGGCCCCTTCCAGGGAGCCAGAGCTGGAGCCAGCGACCTAACCCACATGTTGCTTCTTGTTGGGGTCTGCTCTTGGGAGAAGGGGGGAGCGAGGAAGCAATTCCCCCCTGGAAGCAGCGTGGCAGGAGCAGACGTGGGGTGCGGAGCGGCTGCCCAAGTGCCCGGGGAAGCCGTCTGGGCGTAGCAGGGCACAGGGGCCCTTGGTGGCTCCGCGGAGCCGACAGAGCAGTCCCAGGGCCCCTTCTGCTGCCCCTCGTGCCTAGCCCAGGGGGTCACTCGCTGCACAGCCTCCAGGTGACACAGCGGGGGGGGGGGGGGGTGACACAAGCAGGGGGGCGGTGACCCAAGGTTGAGCTGTGTGCTGGGAGCGGGGAGCAGGCAGGAAGGCAATGACAAGCTGGGGAGACATAGGTGACAGTGACGGGGCAGGGGTGCAGTGACGAGAGGGCAGGGAGGCAGTGACGAGGGGGTGACACGGGTGACACAGGCAGGGATGCCCTACACGGGGAAGGGGGCAGTGACAAGGTGACACGGGTGACACAGGCGGGGATGCCCCGACACGGGGAGGGGGGCAGTGACGAGGGGGTGACACGGGCGGGGTCGCAGCCACGCGGGGGGCAGCGGGGTGACACGGCGGGACGGGGGGGCCCGGCAGGGCGCCGGGGCCGGCGCCACCCCCGCCCCGACGGCGCCTCCGTCCCGGCGCCGCGGCGCCCCCTGGCGGCGGCGGGCGGCGCAGCAGCCGCGGCAGCGGCGGCTATAAAAGGCGGCGGCGGCGGCGGGCGCGGACGGCGGCACCGGGAGCGGCGGCACCGGGAGCGGCGGCACCGGGAGCGGCACCGGGAGCGGCACCGGGAGCGGCACCGGGAGCATGGCCGGCCAGCAGCCCGCCCCGCACCTGCACCTAGCCGAGCTCACCGCCTCGCAGTTCCTCGACGTCTGGAAACACTTCGACGCCGACGGTCAGTCCCGGCGCGGGGCTTCTTTTTTTTGGGAGAGATGGGGGACACCCCGATACACGCTGTTACACCCCCCCAAATCGCCCCCAGGGGCGCGGAGTAGCCCCGCGAGCGGCGGGAGCCGTCGGGGGGGTGCGGAGAGCCCCCGCCGGGCCCCGGAGCGCCGGGAGCGGCTCCCAGCGGCTCCCGGTCTCCCCTGCGCCCCTCGGGGGTGGGTGTCTCTTGGGGCACAGGAGATGCCAGCCCAGTGCCCCCAGGTTGCCAGAGGATGTCCTCGCTATCCCGCTACGGGAGCCCGGGCCGTGGGGGACCCTTTGCTCATGCCCGGGGCGCCCGTGGCTCTAGGGGACACTGTGGATGCAAGTGGGACCCTGGGATATCCGGTGGCAGGGGACGACGGAGGAGGTGTCTCCGTCCCCAAGCAGGACAGGGAAGGGGCTCCCTGACCCCCCGGACGGAGAGCTCCGGGTCATGAGGACATTGGGGACGCCCGCGCTGCGCAGGGGTAGGGCACTGCCGGGAACGGGCTGCACACCGGACATCGGGATCCGTCCCTGGTCTTCGGGAGAGGCTGCTTAGCGGGGACCAGGCTCCAGAGCCGCTCCGCACTCATCCCAGCCAAGGGCCCGCGCTGGAGCCGGGAGCTGCATCAGGCTGGCATGTGCAGAGGGAGGAAAATCCCATGGAAGGAATCACTTTGGCCGAAAAAGAGCCTTTTGGTGCCGTTTTCCTGAGTGCTGGGGCTCCCTGGGAACTGCCCTGGGAAAGCTCTGGCCAGTCCTGTGCCTCCCCCCAATGCTGGGGCCACCCAGCGCGGGAAGGGCCTGAGGCTCCCGGAGGCAGCGGGAAGGGTGCGAGTCCCCTGGGGCTGTGTCACCCGGAGGTGCCGACCGTCTGGTGGGTGCTATGTCATCCTCCCGGGGGCCCCTGCGACTCGCGGCAGCCGTCCCCTCTGCAGGGGAAAGGAGTGGAAGCTCCTCCGGGCTCCTTGGGGAAGGAGCTGCCCAGTCTGCCTGGGAAGGTCCCACAAACCGGCCTCAGGCTTGCGGGAAGGGGACAGGAGGACGGAGGGCAGCGGCGGGGACGGGGATGGTGGTGTTGGTGCTGCCGTGCCCTGGCCGCAAGCCCGATCCCCGCGGCCGTGCCGGAGAGGAAGAGCTCGTGTCCACCGCGGTGCTGCCGACTTGCTCGCGGAGCAGCTGGGAAGGAGGCGCCGTGGCTGTTCCCCGGGATGGACCGAGAGACCGGGAGCCGCGGGAGCGCTCGGCTGCTCCGGAGTCCTCCTCCTGCTCAGCCTCCGGAGCATGGAGAGGCCCCGCACACTGGAGCCGGGGCAAGAGCCACTCGGGGCGAAAGTGCCGAGGAAGCGGCCTGGCAGGAGGAGACTGCGCAGCAGCTAATTGCGACGGCCTCGTTAAGGCGAGGGGACGGCCCCGTTGCCATAGGAACCCCATCTTGACACACACCTAATGGCCTTCACCGTGATGTGTCTCATGTGACATCCTCGTCTTCCCAAAAGGGGACCAGCTCCGTTTGCGGTGACAGGCAGCGATGCCGCTGGGCTTTGCGTGGTGGCACCGTGGCGGGCCTGGAGCATCGGTGGCATCGGTGTCCCCCCACACGCTGTACGAGCTGGGGCTTTGCGTGTCCCAGGCTAAAACGCAGGCGCTGGGGGCTCCCAGCGAGCTCGGGCAGGTGTCACCGGGTACCACCCGCGCTGGAGCCACTCGCCAACGCCTCGGCTTTCTTCTTCCTTCCCAGGAAACGGCTACATCGAAGGCAAAGAGCTGGAAAACTTCTTCCAGGAGCTGGAAAGCGCCAGGAAGGGGGCCGGCGTGGTAAGGCCCCCACCTGCCCTTGCTCCCCGTGTCCCTCCAGCCTGCGGTTTCAGGCTGCCACGAGGCTGGCAGCGCTGGAGGCTCCCAGAGCCCCGGTTATCCTGCCCGCAAGCTCCCGCGGGCAGGGAAGGGACTTGGCTGCCACCGAGCCCATAGGAACAGGCTCAAATTAAAAACAGTGGGAATGGGACGGGGCGCTGGGGCTGGGGGTGAGCGCGGCTGATGCCCGGGCCCGCGCTCTGCCAGCAGGGCTCCAAGAAGGACAACTTTGGCGAGAAGATGAAGGAGTTCATGCACAAGTACGACAAAAACGCGGACGGCAAGATCGAGATGGCCGAGGTGCGTTGTGCTGGGAGACCCCTCGGGGATGCAGGGGACAGGGCTGCAGGGACAAGGAGTTGCCTTGGGCATTCCCAGCACCCGCAGATGGCGGGAGGAGATGCCCGGGCAAAGCTCAGTGGTGGCAGTGACTTCTCTTGCACAACGGGAGCGAGTGGAAAGCTCCGTATGGGCAGCGGGAGAAGCTCAATGGGCTCACGGTGTGGCTGGGAGAGCGAGTAGGGAGCTGCTCCCTGTCCCGCTGACACTCGCTGTCCCTGCAGCTGGCCCAGATCCTGCCCACGGAGGAGAACTTCCTGCTGTGCTTCCGCCAGCACGTCGGCTCCAGCTCCGAGTTCATGGAGGTGAGCGGCGCTGCTTGGGCTCGCGCCGTCTCCGGCCACGGCTTCTTGCGCCCCTTTGGGTCCCCGTGGCCGGCTCTGCTGGGGCTGACGTTAGGGAAGGGGGGAAAGAGGAGAGGGGTGGGATCCACATGAGCAGCTCTGGGTGACCCACATAAGCAGCGCTGGGTGACAAGAGGACCAAGAGGAGCAGAGGGGCTCAGAGAATGAACCCAGCATCCCCGCGGGAGGCGGAAAGAGGAGCCGCTGGTGCAGGGGGCTGGGAAGCGGCTGCTATTGTGGAACGGGGGCCGCCATGAAATATTGAAGCGCCGCGTCACGGGCGGGAGCGAGGACAATGACGCGCCCGAGCTCCCAACGCACCGGCGAAACAGGAGCCGCGCGGCATCCCCGGGGCCGCAGGAGCCCCGCGGACGCCGTGCGGTGCCTCCTCGCAGGCCTGGCGCAGGTACGACACGGACCGCAGCGGCTACATCGAGGCCAACGAGCTCAAGGTGGGCTGGGGGCTGCGCGGCTGGGGACGGGTGCCCAGCAGCGCCCGCGGAGGGGGACGGCCCGGCAGGCCCGCGCGCGGCCGACGCGTCGCTCTCGCCCCAGGGCTTCTTGTCGGACCTGCTGAAGAAGGCGAACAGGCCCCACGACGAGGCCAAGCTGCAGGAGTACACGCAGACCATCGTAAGCGGCGGCGGGCCCCGGCCTCCCGCCTTTCCCCGCCGCCTCGCGGGAGGGAGGGCACGGTGGGTAACCCCGCGTGTCCCCGCAGCTGCGGATGTTCGACATGAACGGGGACGGGAAGCTGGGCCTCTCGGAGATGTCCCGGTAAGACCCTCCGCCCTTCGGGGGAGCCGGGGCTGCAGCGCGGGGTGTCTGCTCAGATGCCTCCATCCAAAAAGGGACTTTGGGGCCTTCGCACCTGAGATGTCGCTGCCAGGATGAGGGGAGCAAAAGAAGCGAGTGGTGGGGAGGAAAAGCCTCAAAATATTCCCGTCTGTTAGGAGCTGGTTTTTGCTTTGGCTGACGGAGGAAAGCAGAATTTTCCTCTTTGGATGGCTTGTGTTTCTAAATGAAAAGTCCATGAGACTTCAAACCCCAGCTGTTCTCATGACAAATGCAATGTCAAACGGCATTTTCGGATGTCCGCTGGCAAAGGGGAGCAGCGGAGAAGCAAACACAGAGACCCTTCACCGCCAGCAGCCCCTTCCCGACCACTTGAGCTCTTCTTTTATTTCTTTATTTTTATGTATTTTTTTAAATGCAGGCCACACTCTGATGCCTGCATTTCCAGGTGCCAGCAGCCACCGGGTCCCTTCTCTGCTTTGTCACTCCCAAATCGCACTCGCTTCCCCGCTGCTGCAGGTCCACACCACTCCCGAGCGGGGCAGCCTTGTTCTCGCCAGCCTTGGTCTGAATCTGCTCAGGGAACCAATCTGGCTCAAACATAACCTGGGGAAAGGAGGGACAAAATATATATTTTATATATAAAGTGTTATATAAAGTATATATAAATTTTTTTTGGTTGGATCGGATCCTCTGACTCCTGCTGGTGCCAGGCAGGAGCCCGTGCCCGGGAGCAGAGGCTCTGCCCAGGGTCAGCTCTCGCCTGGCAGCGTCAGGGCCTCGTTCAGGCGGCCGTTGCGGAGCACGGCGGCCGTGACGCGTCCCGGGGAGCACGGCCAGCGCGGCAGCACCGCGTTCGGCCGCCCGCACGGCGGGACGCCCGGCTCGCTGTGACCCGGCTGCTTCTGGCCTTCTTGTGTTTCAGACTGTTGCCTGTGCAAGAGAACTTCCTCCTGAAGTTTCAGGTACAAATCCATGTGCATATTCCGTACTCCCTGTTCGCAGCGTGCCTCTTCCCCAGCCTCCCATCTTGTTTCTCCTGCCAGGGAATGAAGCTGTCGTCAGAGGAATTCAATGCTATCTTTGCGTTTTACGATAAGGTAGGAGGGCACTAGGGAAGGACAAGGGGATGTGACCTGGCGGGGCCAACGGGCGGCAGGGACGTTCCCTGCTCTGACACGGGGACACGGTCCCCGACACGGGACTGGCCAGGCACGCATCCCATCTGCTCACGTCCCTCCATCGCTGCCAGGACGGCAGCGGCTTCATAGATGAGAATGAGCTGGACGCGCTTTTGAAAGACCTGTACGAGAAGAACAAGAAAGTAAGCGGGAAAGGGCCGGGTGGGAGCAGGGTGGGAGCACCGGGAGGGGACACCCAGGGTGCCCGGAGCCGAGGCAGCGCCCACGACCCCGCTCCTTGCAGGAGATGAGCATCCAGCAACTCACCAACTACAGAAAGAGCATCATGAACCTCTCCGACGGGGGCAAGCTCTACCGCAAGGAACTGGAGATCGTGCTCTGCAACGAGCCCCCCGTGTAGGGTCCCCCCACCCTCCCTCCCCGCCGCTCGCCCCCTTCGTCCCCATCGCTGCGCTGGAACAGAGCACAAGGAGGGGAGCAAGCGGCCCGGGGGGAAGCCCCGCGGGAGCGGGGGCGACGTGGCAGTCACTAGCGCAGCCCCTGGAGCTCCCCCTCGCCGCTGCGTTTGCTGTAGGTTGTTTTTCCTATTCAAATCCCTGCCGCTGGAGTGAATTTTATTTTTCCCATCAGGATGGTTGGGTGTTTTGTTTGTTTGTTTGTTTGTTTTTTGGGGGAACCTCCCCATTCATTTGGTCCCTTTTGCGTTCTTATCGTTTACCAAAGAACAGTTTACAAATAAACTCAAGTACTGCTATGGGACGTGCCGTCGGACCCGGGCTCCTTTGCCTCCTCCGGCCGCATGGGCTCCTGCTCCCGGCCAGTGGCCACCATGTCCACCAGACAAGCGGATGCCCTAGGAGTTGTACCATAGTTTTAGCTCTTCAGTCACCACCCAAAGCTCTAGCCCATATTACAGCTACAGGAGCTGCTTCCCTATGATCCCAGGAAGCCGGGAGAGAAGCAAGGTTGTGGGGCTGGGGGGCCTGGGAGGGAAGAAGGGCCATCCTGGCCTCCCTGCTCCACCACTGTCCTGCGCAAACGCTGCCGTCCTTGGGGAAAAGGAGAGGGAAGGGTCTTCGAGTACAAGTGCCTGGTACTGGCAGAGGGTAAAATAGGAGCCCTTGGCACAGCTGGTCTAAGGAAAGGGAAGGTACCAAGGCGCTGCCTTGACCTGTGCAGCTCCCGCCGAGCACCCGGCTCCCGGGCGAGCGGCAGGAAGCGCTGCCGGAGCCGCAGTGCCACCCGCCGGCGCAGCTTGCCGGCCCTGCCGGAGCCGAGCAGCCGCCTGCAGCCCGCGGGACGCTCCCGGTGACTGCCCCAAGCGCCGTCCCCAGGGCGTGTCCCCGCCTGCCCAGAGCCCCCGCGGGGCGCGAGCCCCACGGCCAGCCGGCCCCAGAGCTGGAACCGAGCGAGGTGGCACCGCCTGCCCGCCCAGCCCGGCGCCGCGGAGCCTGCGCGGCCCCGCAGGGTCCGTACGGCCCAGCAAGGGCCAGCAGGGGCCAGCAGGGGCCAGACGGCCCAGCAAGGGCCAGGGCAGGTCAGCGGGATCCATACAGCCCAGCAAGGGCCAGGGCGGGCCAGCAGGGTCAAACACAGACCAGGAGGGCCCAGTAAGGCCCAGCAAGATCCAGTCCAGCCCATGAGGCTCAAGTGCAGCCCAGTCCAGCCCAGCAGGGTCCAGCGCAACTCAGCAGGGTGCAGTAGGACCCAATACAGCCCAGCAGGGTTCAGTCCAGCCCAGCCCAGCAGGGCCCAGGAGAGCCTAGCGGGGTGCAGTAAGACCCAGTACATCCCAGCAGGGTGCGATAATACCCAGCAGAGCCAGTACAGCCCGGTACAGCCCAGCAGGGTGCAGTACAGCGCAGCAGGGCCAAGCAGAAACCATCAGAACCCAGCGGGGTCCTGTACAGCCCGGCAGGACCCGGTGCAGCCCCAGCAGGGCCCAGTAGGGCCCATCAGGACCCAGTGCAGCTCGGCAGGACCCATCAGAACCCCGCAGGGCCCGGTGAGGCCCAGCCTGGCCCGGTACAGCCCAGCAGGGCCCGGTGCAGCCCAGCCCAGCCCGGCCTGGCCCGGTACAGCCCAGCCGGGCCCAGCAGGACCCGGCGCAGCCCAGCCCGGCCCGGTACGGCCCAGCAGGGCGCACGGCGGCCCGGGAGGGGCGGGGGGTAGGGGGGGCGCGGCTGCGCGGGGCCCTCCCGGCCGCCAGGGGGCGGCGCGGGACCGGCGCGGCGCATGCGCGGGGCGGGGCCGTGCCCGGCCGGCAGCCGCTCCCCCCCGCTGCCCGCACGCCGCCGCCGCCGCCATGGCTCTGCTGCACTCCTGCCGCTTCCTCGCCGCGCCGCGCCTCGCCGCCGCCGCCGCCCGGGCCAGGTGGGGGCCGGCGGCCACGCGGGGTGTCTCTGCCCGCTGCGGGGTGCAGGGGCACCCGCGCGGGGCCGGGGCGCGCGAGGCCGCGCAAGGGGGCTCGGTTAACGGCGAGTAGGCGTGTCCCGCCGCGGCTCCCGTAGCCGCCGCGGTAGCCGGCGGGGCCCGAGCGCGGCGCTGGGGGCAGGGAGGGGAGGGGCCCGGGGCCGGGGGCTGCCGGCGGCGGGCGCGCCCATTGGCTGGCCGAGGCGGGTCGGGGGGCGCGCGCCGCCGCCGCGCGCTCCGATTGGCTGCGGCCGCGGGGGGGGGGTGGGCGCTCGGCGCCGCCCGCCTGCCCTTGAGGGGCGCCTCAGAGGGCGCCGCGGGCGGGGGGGCTTCGCGGCGCAATTTTCCTGTTTAATTAATTGATTTATTTATTTATCATCCCGCCGCATCGCAGGGGGAGCGGGGTCCAGCAGGTCACAGGCCCGTTAGGTAGCCCGTTAGGTTAAGGTGGTTCCGGCCGCGCGTGTGTCTCGGCCGTGCACGGGAGCATCCCAAGGAGAGGCCGCGCGGCGCCCGCCCTGGTCCCTGCGGCCTCTGCGAAAGTGGAGCAGGGGTTAGAAGATACGGAGCGATTAAAAGGGACCCTGTGACACGCGGAGGGTAATTAGCGGTAGATGATAGCCTCGCGTCTGCTCTCCTGAGGTTTCACCAGCTCGGGGTTTTAAATGCTTCTCTCTGTGGGACGTTTACCAAAGCTGGCTGGGACAATGAATTCTTCATGCTCGCGAGGGCTGTTGCAACAAGAGTAGCCCGTTGGCATTGTTCTCCTCTTAAATAAATATTAGCTTTAGCTGTGATATCGCAGAGTTGCCTTTGGCCTATCCGCTCTGCTCCGACTTGCAGAGCTGCTCTCGGGGCCACCTTTGGCAGAGGGGGTCTGGTATCTTTTGGGGCTGGAGCTCAGGGGATGGGTGTTAGAGCTTCAACACGAGAGAACTTCACTGGCCTTCTAAACACCTGTCTGTCTGGAGGAAACCTGGAGGAGGACAGCCTGGGAGCCCGGCCTGACTCCATAAACGCTCTGTTGAAGTCTCCGCTGTTGGGCCCCAAGTGCCACGTGCGTTTCCAAAGGGTGCTGCTGTCTTCTGCAGATCCTGGTGCGCATTCCTGCCTCTTCGTCCTGTCTGTCACATTAGGCAGGTAGCTGTGCACTGAACTGACTCAAAAGACCAGCCTGGCTGAAAAATAATCTGGAAAAACTTGTTTCTTTCAGCAGCATCAGTTTTTGCAGTGCTCTTTCCACAGGCTGGTTGGTGGGGGACAGAGACTACTTGAACAACAGATGTGCTCAGCATCTAAATACAGCCTCAGAACACCCACGTTCGAGTCCGGAAGCTGCCGAAAATGCCGTTTTTGGCTTACATTCGATATTCCTCAAGCAGTTCAACCACCGCTTAAACTTGTTTTTGTTTATACTTGTGCACTAAAATATGTCCAGCCCTGGAGTGCAGGCAGAGGAGGTGCAGTTTATAATTTTGACCTTTACTCAGCACTAGCACTGTTTTAATTGCTGGAAATAAACTATAGTGAAGTGCAGAGACACCACATTAAAAAGAAAAAAAAAAAGATGCTTATGATAGCATAGGCATAGTTATATATTGGAATATGGAGCCTTGGAGCTTTATTAGATTTCTTTGCCCACATCAGGATCTCTCTGGGTATCCCGATGTGTTCGGACAACTCGATCTGAACTGTTTTCTTGTCTGTTTGCCAGCTCAACTCCCTGGAGAACACAGAGGAGTCTTTCTTTAGCCTTCACCCCAAAGCCCTCGGGCTAAGAAGGGGAAAATTGGCCCTAAACGCACCCTTTGCTGCCTTAAGCTGGTAAAAGCAGCGGCTCAAAGGAGGGTGCTTAACCCCCCGGCCTGCTGGAGCTCAGGGCACGCTGTGGGATTCGGGATTCGTGTCCGCCGCGGCGCTCGTGTGGAACCCGGTGACCCGCTTACGCGCTTGCAGGATTGGGAGCCAAGTGCCTGGAGCCCCCTAAGCGGCTTGCTGAGACGCACGGCAGAAAGGTGCCGCTGGCTCCACCGCCGGAGCGGCAGCCCTTGGGAAGGGATGTTCGAGCTTCCGCGAGCCCTCGGTGCCAAAATAATCCTAGGTCGGCTCTCCAAGCTTGTCCCCTGCTTGTGTCCCTCCCAGGGCAGCTGTCTGCCACGGCTGACTCATGCCGCTTTCTGAGCGGATCCAGGACTTAACAGGTCTTATTTATCACTCTGGTTAGCGGGCTAGAAAATGCTAAACCCATCTTCCATTTTTAAGCCGCCCAAGGGGTGCCTGCCTGTACACGTCCGCTGCCTTTTTTGTGGCCACACTGTAATTGTGAGGAGAGAATTAAATCTGAAAAGGACAAACGATGTCTGGGGCTCAGATGAGGGGTAATCTGCATGTACGTACGTGAAGAGCGGCTATATGCAGTGACTAAACTTGGTCTGAACAGACCCGAAACTGGGCCTGAGAGGTGGGGAAGGCGAGTTCTGCTGGTGCCATGGGTGCAGCGGTGGGTCTGGCTGCTTGGGGCTGGTTTGAGGCCCTTGCGTTGCCTGGGGCTGGCTCCGGTCCCAGGTTATCATTCCAAGATAACAAAAAGCCCTTATCATCCCGGAGCCCTGGCTACGGAGCCACGTCCTCCATCCTCCCCCGGAGGAGGTGAACCTGGCGCCGCGGGCTGGGTACGCGCCGAGATGAGTGTGAGGAGTGTGCCAGGGCCACAGAGCCGAGCGGAGCCGCCTGCCGCAGCCATCCGGCCCCCGAGAGGGCCTTGACTCCCCCGGCACCCTAATCCCCCCACACATCTCTCCTTGCAGCGTGTGACTGCAACATCCCTCTCTACGGCGACAAAGTTTGTAGGGCAGGGAAAGGAAATGTCTTTGTGAGGACAAGCAATGTTGCTGAAGAAGCAGACTGGTTTTCAGGGCCCAGAGCCCTGGTGGAGGCTTGCAAGAGGCTCGGTCTTCACGTTTCACCCCATAGCCTGGATCTGGAGAAGCTTCCCTAGGGAGCTAGCGGCGACCCAGCCCTGGAGAGGTGGCAGGTGATCAGAGTGGGAGAGTTTAAGGTTTCCTGGAGCCTTTTCAGTGTCAGCATGAAAGGAAAATGGGACCGTTTCTATCCAGTAGTGATTTAGATTAAGCCGTTTATTTTCAGCCACATTGAACTGAAGGGTTTTTGCCCATTTTGCAGCCTAAAAGGCCAGGTTCCTCTTGAGGTGTCCTCTCTAGCAGTTGGTGCACACCCGAAGGCTGCTGCTTGCTAGTAAACGTGTGTGTTGTTGTGTCAGGTCACAGTGACGCTGCCCAGGAGAGCAGGCGGCTGACACGTGAGGTGCAGGGCAGGCCAGGATGTGCTTATTTATCCTGCAAACCCTCCACCTTGCCAAGCTGCTGCAGATTGGATTCTGGGTTGAGGAGGGAACACGCTTGCTTGGACTCGTTGCAGGTTTAGGCCTGGCTTGTGCGGAGCAGGAGGAAAGCACAGGCTCATGGTGTTCGAACGCAGCATCCTTAGTTTCTTGCGGCTAATCCGGGTTTCTCCCTTCAGCTCATGGTGGTCTCATGTGGAGATGGGCCCCCCCGACCCCATCCTGGGCGTGACGGAGGCCTTCAAGCGCGACACCAACTCCAAGAAGATGAACCTGGGCGTCGGGGCGTACCGGGATGACAACGGAAAGCCCTACGTGCTCAACTGCGTTCGCAAGGTGAGCCCTGCTGCTCGCGGGCAGGATCGGATCCGGGTTCCATGTCCCACGGGCAGTCCCCAGGGCAGGTTGGTCTTTACAACACGCTTCCTCCCTGGAAGAGCAGGACAGTTTGCTAAATGTCTCCATTAACAGAATTAATGCACAGGGAGACAGTGGTGCCATCTCTCCTAGGAGGAAGAATAGGAAAAGGGTGTCTTGCTCCTCTCCAAGTAAATCTAATTTGTTGCTGCCTTCCCCGAGCTCTGCAATTCAGCTCTGCTCTGGGCTCGGAGGTGATTCTTGTGAATAGCCCGATGTTCCTGGGGCCAGCCCGCAGGGGAAGGAAGAGCCAACATTGCCCCTTTATTGGATTAGAAATTCCGCTGAGCCTCTGTTACGAGTTTGCCCATAAGCCAGTCTGAAGCTGCAGTCGGGAAGCTGGATGTGGATGCTGCCCTTGATAGGATTATGGGGAAGGTTGGGGTAACTTTGCTGGAGCCTCCCAGAGCTGTAAGTACAGAAATAAGCTGTTAAAGAGCTGTTAACTGGCTGCCCTCCTTGCGCAGGGAGGGTACCTGGGACATGTTTCTTGTCTGCCTGGGATTTAAAGAAGTCCTCAGCAGTAGCCCTGCAGCCTGGTCACAACCACAGAGCCTGAATGGTGGCACAGCAGGAGCTTCCTGCAGGCATCGGTGCTGCCAGTCTCTGTCCCAGGAACAGGAATAAGGTTCCCAGAGCGTTTGGGACGTGTCTCTGTCACTGTATTTTCCTTTAGGGTGGCTTGCAGTCCACTGTGCTTGCTGCCCCCTGTGTTAGATAAGGACTTGGGTTGTTTTTTTGATGCTAGGTCCACTTGAAAGAAGCCGTGCCCTGAAACCAGGTTAGTGCTTAGGTGGCCTGGGGCTGAGATTAGCAAGGCTGGGGGGAGGCCAGTGTAGGAGACGGGGAAGCAGCGTTCAGGCCGGCTGCCTTCCGAAAGGGCTGAAGTTCCTGGGGATTTTGGTGTCAGTCACAAGGGCCTGCAAAGAGCTCGTTACCCTGCCTAGTTTTGGGATGTCTCTCTTTAGAGTCCACCTCTGCTGTTAGGTAACAACCAGGTCTCTCCTTCCTGCAGGACTGTTCTAGCTCGAGCAAAGCAACACGTGTCCCTGGGCTGCAGCATTAGCTGCTGCCGGGTGCTCTCCCCTAGCACCTGGTTACCTGGCTCTGCTGCACTGTGCTAACCACCAGGAAGGGCTCCAGCTCCCAATGGGAGTCTTACCCTCGGGCTAGGGCAATGAGGTGTCTGCAGATAAGATGCTGATTTTCCAAAGGGGAACTCTTCTCCCACAAGATCCTTTGTTGCCTTGGAGCAGCAAATGGGAAGCAACCACAAGCTGGGTGCTGGTGAAGCCTTCCATATTGACCGTATCTCCATCTTTCCAGGCAGAGGCACAGATAGCAGCTAAGAAGATGGACAAGGAGTATTTGACCATTGGAGGGCTAGCAGATTTCACCAGGGCATCAGCAGAGCTGGCGCTGGGTGAAAACAGTGAGGCGTTCAAGAGCGGCCGGGTAAGGAGTGTGTGGGAAACCTGCGGGCGGGCAGTGCCCGCGGGCCGTGCGTGAGTGCCCGGGAGGAGAGGATGGGCTGGTGTGGCTCCCGCTGCCTGTAGCCCCAACAGTAATTGCTGTCTCCAGAAACTGTCGCTTGGTCCCTCCTCCCTGCCCTGATAGTGGAGTGACCAGCGTGGACTGGGCCCCAGAGCTCAGCTCTGCTGCGGGGTGTCGGAGGAAGCTGTCAGGTCGGGAGAGGGGCAACCCGCATTTCCAGGACGCAGCTGTGGGTCAGTGAGGACGGAGTCACAAATTGGACTCGCTGATCCATGCGGCCCCTTCCAGCCCCGTGTCCCTGTTCAAAGGAGCTGTTGCTGGGCAGTGTCTACACCTGCCAAAGCTCATGTAGGGAGCTCAGGCTCGTGTGTTTGTGTCTTCCCTTGCAGTATGTCACCGTGCAGGGTATTTCTGGGACTGGATCTCTGCGGATTGGAGCCAATTTTCTGGTGAGTCCCTGGCCAGTGGGGGAATGAAAGGAATCTTTCATTAGGAGCTGAGGATTCAAGTTTTTCTAGATTCCTGAATCTGTTCCATTTACTTGGATGTGCTCTCCTTCTCTTGATCAGCAACGGTTCTTCAAGTCTAGTCATGATGTGTACCTGCCCAAACCATCTTGGGGCAACCACACACCCATTTTCCGTGATGCTGGCCTGCAGCTTCAGGCTTACCGCTACTACGACCCCAAGACCTGCAGCCTTGACTTCTCGGGAGCCATGGATGACATTTCCGTGAGTTGCCTTGAGGGCCTGGATGCTGGCGGTAGCGTGGGGAAGTGTCCATGCGTTTTGCTTTAGCCCGAGTGTGAGGGGGGGTCTGAAGACGCTGTATCAAGCCTGGAGACTTTGCAGAACTTGTCAGACATATAAGAGCAAGAGATATCTTGTATCCTTGCTCCTCCAGAGTCCTGGCATTGCAGGGCCTTCTAAGGCATTTTGTGGCTGCACATGTGCTAGGCTGAGAAGAGACCCCAGGCAGCATTAATCATTCATTCGCTGTCACATCTTTCTTAGAAAATTCCGGAGAAGAGCATCATCCTCCTGCATGCCTGTGCTCACAACCCCACTGGCGTGGATCCCCGGCAGGAGCAGTGGAAGGAGATAGCTGCTGTGGTGAAGGTGAGCAGTGGAGGGTCCCAGTGGTACTGTGCTGTTCCTGGGAAAAATGTGGCTCTGGGATTTCATGGACAGCATCTGGTCTCTGCTGAGCTACTGGCTATGGGTGTCTCATTCCTCCACCAAAGACAGGAGCCAGAAATGGTGGCCATTTGGGTCCAGCTTCCAGCTGACCATGGGGAGCCCTAGTAGTCCCTGTCCAGCAGCTGCTGTGGACTAGGCACCTTCCCAGGAGAGGGGGGAGCACAGAAAGGCTGGAAGAGGAAGCCGTGATCCCAGGGCTCTCCTGATGCTGGCGCTCCTCTGTTTGTGGAGGAGCACGCTCACAGCCAAGCAGGCTGCTGTCCTGCTTCCCGCGGTGCGGAGCGGTGGCCGGATGTCCCCATGGGCTCTCCCTCTTCTCTGGCAGAAACGGAACCTCCTCGTGTACTTCGACATGGCCTACCAGGGCTTTGCCAGCGGGGACATCAACCGGGATGCCTGGGCTGTGCGGCACTTCATCGAGCAGGGCATCAACATCGTGCTGGCACAGTCGTACGCCAAGAACATGGGGCTGTACGGTGAGCAGGGAGACACCGGGTGGGCCCTCTGCTCCCCGCTAGCAGCCGATGTCCTTGCAGAGATGCCTGGCAGGCTCCCGGTCCCCGCTGCTCCTTGTGCTCGTCGTGGAGCCTTAACAGGTCCCATTCCTTTTCAGGGGAGCGCGTGGGCGCTTTCACAGTGATCTGCAGCGATGCGGAGGAAGCCAAGAGGGTGGAGTCACAGCTGAAGATCCTCATCCGCCCCATGTACTCCAACCCGCCCCTCAACGGAGCCCGCATCGCCTCCCTCATCCTGAACAGCCCAGAGCTGCGGAAGGAGTGGTGAGGGGCGAGCGGGGCCGGCTCGGGCATCGCGCCGCTGCCCGCCGCTGCGGCGGCGCCCGCAGCAGCACGTGCTGCTCCTTTGCCCTCGGGAACGGGGGCCTGCTTGGGCACTTGTGCCCCGGAATCAGCTGGGATCAGCCCGGCCTGGCGCATAGGGGCTCCTCTCTGTTGCCAGGGTGGAAAGGGCTCAAGGGGATAAAGCTCCGCTGGGATCCAAAGCTGCAGGAGCTGCCTGTCCCCGGAGGGCAGCAGGCTTTCTAAGGCGTCATAGCCACTTAATACGTCCCACGTGGGGGAAGTGGGAAGCCTAAGCCCCTGGGAATAAGGCAGAGGAATGTAACCCACACGCCCTGAGCCCGCTCCCGGCATGAGCCTGGGCTCCCATGGCCCCTTCGCACCGCGGGCAGCTGGCCCTGCAGAACAGTGGCCGCCTCTGTGTTGTCGCGGCTCCTCTGGCCTCCTGATGCTCGTGCCTCCCGCAAGGCCCGGCAGAGATGTCTCCCCAAGGTCCTACCTGCCCTGGGAGCCTCCCCGGCCTCTCCGGTTATGCCCAGATCCTCTCCTACATGTTTTGGACGGTGCTGCCAAGAGGCCTCCAGCTCTACCATGGTTTTTGGAAGTGAGGGGTGCTCTGTTAATGCTGTCCACCAGCTGTGGGCTAAGCAGCAGCAGCCCCTTTCGGATGCCCAGAGAAAGGAGCAGCTCCCCAGCGGGAGCAGGGGGTTTGTCCCCTTGGCTTGGCTCCACAGGGGCCAAGGCTGCTTCCCAGGCAGCAGCAGAGGGCGCAGTGTCTGCATCCCCGCTGTGCTCCCAGTGATTCCTGCCTTGGCTCCCCAGGCTGGTGGAGGTGAAGAGCATGGCTGACCGGATCATCGGCATGCGAACTCAGCTCGTGTCCAACCTCAAGAAAGAGGGCTCCTCCCACAACTGGCAGCACATCACCGACCAGATCGGCATGTTCTGCTTCACGGGGCTGAAGCCTGAGCAGGTAAACGCTGTTCCTGTCACCCCAGGGTGCTCTTTGTCATCTTCTTCAGAGGGATTTTGACTGCAGGTGCTCAAATGAGCCCATAGGAGCCATCCCACCCTCTGTGAGTTCCTGCAGCACTGGAGCACGTTGGGGACCTGTGTCCTGTCCTGCTCCCTGCTGCGCTTACGGGGGTTGAAGGCAAATGTAGCCAGCTTATTTGTGAAAGGAGCAGTCACCTTAAGCCACTCTGTGGTGATCTTTAGGGTCTGCTCAAGCGAAGTGGCTGTCCTGGCTGGACATGTGGGTTTCCTGCGTGTTGCCCAGGAGCAGAGCAGCGTTGTTTGCTTGCCAGCGCTGTGGTGCTGGCTCTGCAGGCCGTTGCTGCAGGCTCAGCTGTGCTCTTCCATTGCAGGTGGAGCGGCTGACCAAGGAGTTCTCCATCTACATGACCAAGGACGGCCGAATCTCCATGGCGGGAGTCACGTCGGGCAACGTGGGCTACTTGGCTCACGCCATCCATCAAGTCACCAAGTAAAGACAGAGCTGTGCCCGGGAGCTGTTGGCCTTCCCTTCCCCGGTCTCTTGCTGCTTGTGGAAGAGCGGGAGGGGAAGGCAGCAAGCAGAAGGCTTCCAACCGCAGCACGTCCTGCCTCTGCTGAATGTATCTTGTAGATGAATCTTTGTAGAGGCCTAGTCCAAATCCCCCTACGCTGCAGAGCGGGGGTACCATTGCTGGCTTCTACTCCCATCAGAACCATTCTCTCCTGCGGTTCATGCTGCCTCCATCCACCCCGGCACCCCTCTGCATCGGAGGAAGCAAACGGTCAGCGCCCTGGCACCCGCACGGGCACGAGTGCGTCCCTGCGCTCGTTGTTCCGTGAGAAGTGTCCTGGGGCCGCGGCGCAGTGGCCGCGCGGGAGGGCTGCCCTGGTATGCGACCACCTCCTCGGCCTCTCCGCGTGGCCTCCCAGCTCCTACCCCTGCAGCCAGGCTTTGGGCTGGCCAAGGGGCAGGCGCCACCCAAGCTGCCACCTGTCATCCCACGGTGAGGTTTCGAGGACTTCTCCCTGCTGCCATCTGCTGCGCTCTCAGCTCCACTCTGTCCGGCGGGGAGTCCACCCTCGGGTGCACTTTGCGGTGGCGTTGCTGCGTGAGGCCCCTCTCTGAACCTGCCTGGTTCACCTGGCTTCACTCCCATCCTCTGGGGTGAAACAACTCCTTGCCCCTCAATAAGAACATGCTCTGAAAACCGCTGTGTTGGTCTCAGCCTCTCCCGCTTCCTGCACCAGCCCCACCAGCCTGGCCCTGCTCCCCAGGCCCATTGGCCCTCCCTGCGCAGAAGAGGCTGTTTCGTGTCCCCAAGTGCTGAGCCAAGAGAGGGGCCCTCTGCGTGCGCCCACGCGGTGGGTGCCCTGGTGTCCTCTGCCACGCTGCTGTGTGAGGGGAGGGAAGGATCCCAGGGGAAGTCTGAGAGGAATGACTCCGAAATTCCCTCGTTTTAAACTGAGGCTGGAGAGGAAAGGGAGCCCTGAACTCAGATCATCCATCCAAAGTAAGGTGACACAGGGCTGTGAGGAGCTGGAGCCTTCCTCCCACGCCTGTGCCGCTGCATCCCGTCCTTTCCATGTGCTGAGCATTCCCGCTCAGGAACGTGGCAGCAGGGGGGCTCTCGTGGCCAGTGAAACCCCATTTTCCAAGGATCCCGTGTCGCAAATGCGCCTGGCCCCAGCTTAGCCCGTTCCAGGTGGAGGCCGGGCTTGTGTAGCTACAACTGCAGCCTCCTCCATTCAGCATCCCTGTTGCCTGCCCGAGGGCTCCCTGCCCCATGCCCGGCCACGGCGGGTGCGTTTGCCCTCGGCGAGCAGAGGCCGCTCCATGGCAGGGACCCAGGGGCATCTCTGCGGCCGCCCTCATCCTGCGGCTCTCGGCTGCCCGGTGGCCCCCTCCCGTGCAGCTGCACCAGGGCGTGCGGCAGTTTCCTCAGTCGCTGCCAGCGCGAATGTGTCCCCAGAGCCGGGCTGGGCCGGTGTCTCGCGAGGCCGCTGTCAGCAGCAGACCAGGAGCTGCCGCCCCCGGGCTTCCCCCTGCCCCGACCCTCCCGCCGCCCCGAGCCTCGTCCTGCCCCGAGCCTCGTCCTGCCCCCAGCCTCCCCCTGCCCCAGCCTCCCTCTGCCCCGACCCTCCCGCCGCCCCGAGCCTCGTCCTGCCCCCAGCCTCCCCCTGCCCCGAGCCTCGTCCTGCCCCGAGCCTCCCCCTGCCCCCAGCCTCGTCCTGCCCCCAGCCTCGTCCTGCCTCCCCCTGCCCCCAGCCTCCCCCTGTCCCAGCCTCCCTCTGCCCCGAGCCACCCGCCGCCCCGAGCCTCCCGCTGCGGCCGCAGCCGGGCACGGGGCCCGGCGCCGCGTGTCCCCCCGTCCCTCCCCGCGTTCGGAGCGCGCCGCCAGGCCGCGGAGCCGCCGGTCCCTCCGCAGCCCCGCGGTGGCGGCAAAGACGGAGCCGGCGCCGGGGCCCGTCCCGCCGCCTCGCAGCCCCTCGGGGCGGGGGGACGCGGCCGTGGGCGCCGCGCCGGCGGGCGGAGCCGGGGGCGGAGTGAGCGCGAGGCCCGGGCGGCGGCGCCGCGGGCCGCAGCGCAGCGGCGGGTCCGGCCGGGCCGCGGTGAGTGCGCCGGGCCCGGCGGGGGCGGGGGGCGGCGCGGGCCGGGGCGGCTCCGGCTGCAGCGAACCCGAGGCAGGGAAAACCGCGTCCTTTCCGTCATCGCTTCCATCGCTTCCCGGGCGTCCGACCCCGGCAGCTGCGGGCCGCGCCGCTTCCAGCGCCCTTCCCGGCGGGAAGCCTCGGCCACCCCCACGAGCCCAGGCGGGAGCGCCGGGCTGGGCCCGGGGACCCCGCGCGTGGGGCGGCTCCAGCCGGGCCCCGGGCGTTGCTGCCTGCGGTGAGAGCCGCCGCCGCCTCCCCTAGCCCGGCTCTGCGGTCTCGTTTTCCTAAAAACCTCGGCAGAGGATCTCTTGCGAAAACGTGGGAATACATAGCCGGGAAGCAAGAGGCTGCCTGCTCAGGAAGAGCGCAAGGAGAAGGATTTCCTGTGGCTTGGAGGTCCCCACGAGGCCTGGCCATGCTCGCTCAGAGCTGGGGAGGGTTTGCGGGAGCCCATCCTGCCCCTAGAGAGGCTCTGGGATTCGTGGGATTTGGTGCAAGGGCTGCGCCAGGCGCTCCCCGCGGCCCCTTCTGCAAACACGGCCGGGACGTCGCGGCTGCCGGTGGCTGCGCTCGGCGCGGTCCCGCTTTCCCTAGGAGCGCGGTGTTCCCTGTCACCGCTGACCTTTACCCGGCAGCGCGTGCACGGCCACTGCTGTCCCCTCCACCCCATAGTGCCCTGGCTGGAATTACGGGGCCTGCGTGCGAGGTGCGCTGAGAGCCAGGGAAGGGTTCACGTGTGCCCCTGTCTGATGCCTGCGTTGCCTCCCTAACTGGCTCTTGTCCCTCTTGTGTCCCCTCCAGGTGCAGTGACGGGATCTTCGGCGTGGCTGCGCTCCCTGCCTGGCTGCTGGCTGCCCCGCTGCTTGATGGAGCCAGCGCTGTCGGGGACCCTGCTCGCGACGGCCGGCTGAGCCGGGCTGGGACGCAGGTGGGACACCGAGGACAGCGCGCGCTGCCGTGACCCGGGCGGATACTGCCGTCTGACCAAGATGGCTCAGGGCACCGGGAGCATCAACAGCGACTACAGGGACTGGGAGTGGAGCGCCGATGCCGGGGAACGGGCCAGGCTCCTGCAGAGCCCCAGTGTGGAGACGGTCCCCAAGAGCGGAGAGAGCCAGGGGGACAGCCTGGGGGCCACGTCCGCCCTGGGCGCTGTGTTCATCGTGGTGAACGCCGCCCTCGGCGCTGGCCTGCTCAACTTCCCCGCCGCCTTCAACACGGCCGGCGGCGTGGCCGCGGGCATCGCGCTGCAGATGGTGAGAGGCGCGGGAGGGAGGGCCCTGCGTGGCACGCGACAGGGGTGCGTGGGTGGGAGCTGCGGGGGACTCTGTTGGGTGAGGTGCCCTGAGGGACAGCAGAGGCCCGGGCTGTGTTTGGGTTGGCTTTGGGGACTGTGGCACGTGGTGCCCTCACTGTGTCCCCTCCGTGCTTCCTCCCCACGCCAGTGCATGCTGGTCTTTATCATCGGAGGCCTGGTCATCCTGGCATACTGCTCGCAGGCCAGCAACGAGCGCACCTACCAGGAGGTGGTGTGGGCCGTGTGCGGGAAGGTGCCCGGCGTGCTGTGCGAGGTGGCTATCGCCGTCTACACCTTCGGCACCTGCATCGCTTTCCTCATCATCATCGGAGACCAGGAGGACAAGAGTAAGAGCGCCGCGGGCGCCCCGTGGCGCGGGGAGCGTCCCTGCCGCGCGCCCTCACGCCGCGGCTCTGCCCGCAGTCATTGCCGCGCTGGTGACGGAGCCCGAGGGAGCCGGCAGCCGCCACTGGTACACGGACCGCAAGTTCACCATCAGCGTCACCGCCCTCCTCCTCATCCTGCCGCTCTCCATCCCCAAGGAGATCGGCTTCCAGAAGTACGCCAGGTAGGTGAGCGGAGCCGCAGGGCCGGGAGCGCCTGACGGTCCGGGGAGACCCCCTTTCTGCGCCTGGCTTTGCCACCAGCCCCTGCGGCTCTGGGCATGTGCTTCTCCTCCCCGCTCATGGTCTCGGCTGCTTCCTGCACCATCTTCGGAGTCGGTCTCGGGGAGGCGAGGGAGGGCAGGGCACGAGATGGGCCTGGTGGGAAGGACCGCGGTGGTCCAGGCTGCCGCGGGAGCCGGCCAGGGCTGTGGAGATGGGCGCGGAGCCTCTGCGGCAGCCTGGGGAGGCTCTGCCATGCCGCTGTCCCCTCCCGCAGCTCTCTGAGCGTGGTCGGCACCTGGTACGTCACTGCCGTCATCATCATCAAGTACATCTGGCCTGACAAGGAGCTCGCGCCTGTGGAGATCCCCACCAGGTAGGTGCCAGGTGCTGCTGGTGACCCCGGCGTGCTGCAGAGCCCAGGGCCTTGCTGAAACGAGGGGTGACACACGGTTCCTTCCCAAGCCCCATCCCGGCTCCCAGCGAAGCTGCGTGTTCCTGCCAAGACCTCCCCCAGGCTGCATGGCTGCAGCTTGGCCGGAGTGGGTGGTGCGGGGGGCACCGTGTCCTGGTGCCCTTCTCCCGCTGTCAGCGCTGCAGCACGAGCGCAGGCATGAGGGCACCTGCTCTCGCGGCAAGCGTGTCCTGCAGGCTGCTGAGGAGCCGGGGATCCCGAGGAGACCCCAGGGGCTAGAAGGACAAGGGGGCCCCACCACCAGGGACCCCAGAAATGGAGTCACTGCTCTCTGGAGATGCTGCTGCAGTGGCATGCATGGTGCCCCTGCCCATGGGGTCCTGTCCTTCCAGGTGTCCCCAGAGCTCCATGAATTATTTGTGGAGCGCTGGTTGAATTTCAGCTCCAATACAGCTGGACCCAAAGGTCCCTTCATGGTGTTTCTGCTTACCCATAACTGAGAGCTCTGGGTCTCTTTTTGGGAGGATTTGGGTGGTTTTCTTTGTCAGCAAAGTGTGAGTGGCTTCACCCTTCCTTCACTGTGTGGGGCTGTTTCTGGAGCCAGTGTGGGCAGTCCCAGCTGTCCCAGGCGTTTAGGGCACCATAAAACTTAGACCAGGTTTCAGCACTGCCCAACAGGTCATTTTTCTTTCTTTAGACTTTCTTTTCTTTCCCCTCTCCCTTCCTCTCCCTTCCTCTCCCTTCCTCTCCCTTCCTCTCCCTTCCTCTCCCTTCCTCTCCCTTCCTCTCCCTTCCTCTCCCTTCCTCTCCCTTCCTCTCCCTTCCTCTCCCTTCCTCTCCCTTCCTCTCCCTTCCTCTCCCTTCCTCTCCCTTCCTCTCCCTTCCTCTCCCTTCCTCTCCCTTCCTCTCCCTTCCTCTCCCTTCCTCTCCCTTCCTCTCCTATTTTTGTTTTAACTCATTCTTCTACTTCTGTAATTCCTCAATCTTGGACGTCTCTGATGGTTTCTGGGAAGGCCTGGGTGTATCTGAGCGAAAGGCCCTGGTCTTCAGAGCGCGCCAGAGCCCGGGAGAGCACCCGCTCTCTGCCCGGCGTCGTCCCGCTGGTGGCATCCGAGGAGGAGGCCGGGCTGGGCAGCAGCCCCGCTGCCCCATGGCCCTTGCGGGTCCCCTGAGGCCGTGGGGGGCTGTCCCCACCGCACGCTCTCACCGGTGGGTATTTCTTTCCTGGCAGCCCCTCCACGTGGATGGCCGTGTTCAACGCCATGCCCACCATCTGCTTCGGATTCCAGGTGAGGCTGCGGCCTCGCGGCTGCCGGGCACGGGGCTGCTCTAGTCCCCAAAGGAGCTGGCGGGTCACGGCGGGTCCTGGCCACCCTCCAGTGCCCTGGCTGCGGCCTGGGGCGCCAGCTGAGCTCCCTGTAATGGGCTGCAAGTAGGATCGGGAGAAATCAGTTTTATCCAGGCCGCTCGTGTCCCCAGCGCGAGCCCGGGGCCTCGCGCGCTCCCCGCAGCGCTTTGCGGCGGCCGCATGCAGCGCGTGGCCTCCCGCGCAGCTGCCGCTCGTCCCGCCGCGTTCCCAGTGCTCTCCCCGTGTCCCCGGCAGTGCCACGTGAGCAGCGTGCCCGTCTTCAACAGCATGAAGCAGCCGGAGGTGAAGACCTGGGGGGCGGTGGTGACGGCGGCCATGGTGATCGCTCTTTTTGTCTACACGGGCACTGGTAAGTGAGGGGACCTCTCGGTGGCCTGTGCAACATGGACATTGTCCCCGGAGGGGCTGTGAGCCCCTGGCGAGCTGAGGTGCCCTGGGCAGCAGCGCGAGTGAGGGAGGAGGGGAGGGCT
Organism: Tinamus guttatus; assembly: GCF_059628265.1. Taxonomy (NCBI): domain Eukaryota; kingdom Metazoa; phylum Chordata; class Aves; order Tinamiformes; family Tinamidae; genus Tinamus; species Tinamus guttatus. The sequence continues at coordinate 3,876,945 of NW_028289208.1, read as the reverse complement.
GCCCTGACCGCTGTGCACACCCCCGCATGTCACATCCCTCTGGATCTTGTCACTCAGACACAAGCTTTCCCTGTCCCCTGCTGACTGCTCCCTTCCCTGGCAGGCGTCTGCGGCTTCCTGACTTTTGGCACTAGCGTGGACCAAGACGTGCTGCTCTCCTACCCCTCCAACGACATCCCCGTGGCCCTTGCCCGGGCCTTCATCATCCTGTGCGTGCTGACGTCCTACCCCATCCTGCACTTCTGCGGCCGGTGAGGGGCGGGGGTGGCCGGGGCTGGCGGCCGCGGGGACATTGCCAGGACCCTCCTCGCTCGGGTTTGTGCCCACAGGGCTGTCCTGGAAGGTCTTTGGCTCCGCTACACCGGGGTGACGGTGGAGGAGGACGTGGTGCGGGAGCGGCGCCGGCGCCTGCTCCAGACTGTCACTTGGTTCCTCCTGACTCTCCTCCTGGCTCTGTTCATCCCTGACATTGGCAAAGTCATCTCGGTTATTGGGGGCTTGGCCGCCTGCTTCATCTTCGTCTTCCCAGGTATGGCCCTGTCTTCCTAGGACGCTTGGTGGCCTGTGGAGGGCTCTCGTCCTTGTGTCTCAGGCAAAGAGGGGTCAGGATGGGAGCACAGGAACCAAGAGCCCTTTTGCAAATAGTGAAAGTGGGGCCAGTTGGCAACCCAGCTCTTCTCCTTGGGCTCTCTGCTCCATAACTGGGAATGTGGGAGAGGTGGGATGAGGACTGAAGGGGAAATCCCTCCCATCTCCTGGCAAGGTGCTTTGCTTCTCTCCAAAGTGGGCTGGGAGGGACTGGGATTACTCTGGGATCCATCTACCTGTCTGGAAGAAGCCAGGGAGAAATAGGAGAGGACACATCCCTGCTGCTTCTGCAGAGCAGCGCTCGTCGCTCTGGACGAGCAGCTGCTTGGCCGCCTGGTGCTCACGGTGCTCACCTGGCTCTAATTTGCCTCCCCTCCCTGCCAGGGCTTTGCCTGATTCAAGCCAAACTCTCCGAGATCCAGGAAACTCGAGCGGTCAGGTAAGGGCAGCTCTGCTCCCCGCTTTCCTCGACGGCAGCGGCGTGTGGGTCCCCTCTGACTGCGCTTGTGCGTCCGCAGCTGGTGGGCCCTGGTCAGCTACGGGGTGTTCATGGTCACGCTGGGAGCCTTCATCTTTGGACAGACCACGGCCAACGCCGTCTTCGTGGATCTCACGGCCTGACTCCTTCTCCAGGCTGCTCCGTGCTGCTGCTGAGGGGAAGTAGATTTCCCATCGGACTGGAGGGGTGGGGGGGGGGTGGGGAAAGGTATATTGGGAATATATAACTGGAATGTTTTAATTTGGGGCTTCTCTGAAAAAGCCCTGCAGGGACTTGTATCTCACTGTCTTAGCACGCCAGGTCAGGCTTGGCTTTTTGGCCCCAGCTCCCTGGTAGAAGCAGAGCGTCGCTGCAGGGAGGCACCGTGGGCACCGGCGCGGCGCAGACCCCGCTCGCCCCGTGCCGACACCGGCCGCGTCCCCTCATGCTCCGGGCGGGAAGGGCTCGGGACATCTCCTCCCCGGCACCTGGAGTTGACACTGTTTCTGCAGCAGGCTCGGAGGGAGATGGCGTGTCTTCTGTAAAGGGACCTCCTGTCCACGCTTTGCCTTGCCGTCGGTGAGGACGGCACTGCGGGCAGGAGAGTGGAAATCTCTTTTTTCGTGGAAAGCAAAGAGCTCTGGGCCCTGGCTGGCCTGAGGAAGCTGTAAAGCAAGAGGGTTTCCCTGTGCTCAGCGCAGCCGGTCCTGCAGCCCCGTAGCTTAGACACGGTGACATCCCTGCAGTCCTCTCCCGCACCGCAGTTCGGTTTGGATGTGGTGTCCCCGTGACTCGTCTCGCCAATGTCCTGCTCCAGCTCGGCGCTGCGGAGTGACACCGGCCCCAGGGCTGCGCCTTCTGCTACCCAAGTGGGAATTCTGCATCGAGCCCGACGCGCGTTGCTGCAGGAAGCGCCGCGGCCGGCGGCCCACGGGCACCGTGTTTGCACGGCCAGGCCCTGGCGCAGGACGCGGGACGCGGTGCCGGGACCTGCAGGCGCTGCAGAAGCTCCTTGCCGCGCTCCGACCCCGTTAGCGCTCCGTGGCGCTCCGGGCTGTTCCCCCTTGGCCTTTCGGGCAGTTTCACTTCTGTTCGGGAGCACTTGCTCTGGGCTGGGCAGTGAAACCGCCACAGAGAAGCGCTCCTGCCGGGTCTTGGAGCTTCCTCGTTTTTGTTTGGCCTCTAAACCCCTGGGGGAGGGAGGGATTTCTGTGTACATGTTGCCGTGTCCTTGACAGGGGTCCGGTGCCCTCGGCAGACGTGGCCCCTGGCCCGGCCTGTCGTGGTGGGAAGGCGATCGGGACCGATGTGTTTCCTGCTGTGTTTTTTTGCCCCTGCTCCCCAGATCTCTGCCCGCGGTGCCCGCGTGGGAGCCGGGCAGCGTTCCGAGCGTGCCAGGCTCCCCCGAGGCCCCGCTGGGCTTGGGGACGGGGTGTCCGTGAGCAAACATGGCTTGCTTTTCCCAGGCAAAAGCACAAGGGGGACGGAGCCGTTGGCCTGGGTTAATGGGTGATTTATTGAAACAGAGTCCAGCTGTGCCCCGCGCAGGAGCGGGAGCGCCCCGGGCAGCGCGGATCCTCCCGCCTCGGAAAAGCCGCAGAAAAGCCATGTCTCCGCTGGGTTTGCAGTGACAACAGCCTGGGCTGCCAGTGGGAGGGAGAGCAAGGAGCAGGGCCGGGCGCTTTCCGGGGCTGGCCTGGTCCAAACCGCGGCGGCTCGGCGAGGCCGTGGCGCTCCTGTCCCGGGCCTCTCCCGGGAGGGCAGCTGGCCAGAGATGCTGCTTGATTTTCTCCCCCGCCTTTGCCGGCACCCTCTGGCCTGCCCGGTTCGAAGTGGGGGTAGCGGAGCTGCGTCCATCACGGGTGCCCCGTGTCTTTGGGCACCCTATGTAGACACGGGGCAGTCACAGGGGTGCTCGCTGCCCTGGTAATAAGGCGACGTGGCTGTTTCTCTGCTTGCCTTACTGCTCCCGTGACTGTTTACAAAATGACGACTTTTTATCTATTTTCTACGTGCAAAAATGGAAGACCTTGACTTAATAAAAGTGACGTTGTGGTGCGTACGCTGGGTGAGCGCGCTGTGGTTTCTGCGTGTCCGTGGGGTAACAGTGAGAGTGCCCTGTTGGGGTAAGGAGATGCTTCCGGACAGGGCTTTGGGTGGAGGCTACGTCCCCAGATGCCAGCGCGGCCTCTCTGTGCTTTGGTGCAGCGGGAGCTCCGGGCATGGGGAGCACCATGAGGAGACCATGGCCGGGCATCACCCTGGGAGGACACTGCAAGGGGGCTGCTCCTTCTGCTGGTTCTGGGGACACCCGCAGCGCTGCAGGGAGCCCAGCTCCACACGGGAGCCATCGCACTGGGGCCCGGCCCCTGCGGCCTCGGCAGGGGAAACTGTCTGTTCCCCCATTCCCAGGCCTGGGAGCTGCCGCGGACGTCACGGCCTCTTGTTTCCCAGTTTTTGGAAAGGGCTGCGGGAGGCAGCGTGGGAGGCGTCAGCGCCCAGGCCGCGCAGGCCCAAGCCCCGTTGCAGGGAGCAGCCGCAAGGCCGGAGCGGGCGAGGGGATCCCAGTGCCCCGGAGGACGGCAGGTCCCGCACAGGGAGCCCGGCTGGCACCAGGTCACCTCCTGCCTCAGGAGCCCGTGGAGTCGTTGGGCCGGGCAAGGGGCAGGGGACCCGCGCGCGGCTCCCCGGGGATGTGGGCTGTCATTTGGGGGCCATCACGAAGCGTGGCGTGTCCCCCCAGCCCTGGATGACCAAGGGGCCAGGGAGGTGCCGTCGCCGTGTGGGGGGAGGCGGGGACGTGGGGTTAATGGTGCTGAGGGTGCAAACGGAGCGGCGCCAGGCAGGGCCGCGGGGCCGGCCGTGCGAAATGGCCGCCAGGCCCAGGCGGGCCGCAGCCGGTGGCGCTGCGTGGCCCGGGGTGCAGCGTGGGGCAGCTGCTGCCGTGTCCAGGGGGCGGCTGTGCCCTTGGCGCGGGGGGCAGCGCTGCACGGGGGGACGCTGGAGCGCGCGGGGCTGCGGCACGGCCTGCCCAGGGCGAGGGGCAGCGCGGGGGACACTGCGTGGGGGACAGTGCGGGGACACCGCCTGGCTGCGGGGGGGCAGTGCGGGCGATACCACCTCACCGCGGGGGGCAATACAGGGCGATACCACCTCACTGCGGGGGGTATTGGGGGCGATACCGCCTCACTGCGGGGCGGGGGGAGCACTGGGGGCGATACCACCGCACCGCGGGGGGCAGTGCGGGCGATACCACCTCACCGCGGGGGGCAATACAGGGCGATACCACCTCACTGCGGGGGGTATTGGGGGCGATACCGCCTCGCTGCGGGGGGGACAGTGCGGGCGACACCACCTCGCTGTGGGGGGGCAGTGCGGGCGATACCACCGCACCGCGGGGGGCAGTGCCTGTTGCCGCGCGGTAATGGGCGGTCCCACCGCGCTGTGCATGGGGGGAGGCCGCGCTCGGGCCGTACCACTGTGCGTGCTCGAGTGGGGGGACGCAGCTCCCCCCGCGCAGCCGCGTGGGCCCTTCCGGGGTCGCCGACGCTCGGGCGGGGGGCGGTGCTCCCCCCCCCCCCCACAACGCCGCGCGCCCTTCGGCGCTCCACTTCCCCTTCCTGCCCCGCCCCCGGCAGAGCGCCTCGCGCTCATTGGCTGCGCCCGCCATCCCTCGCCTCGTCCGCCGGCGCTGATTGGCAACTTGTGCGCATGCTTCGACAGAGGCATCTTCCGGCTCTGATTGGCCGAGACCCCGGCAAGGGCCCCGCCTCCTCGCGGCCAATCATCGCGCGACGCTGGCTCCGCGCGGGGCGGGGGGAGCGCGGAGGGCGAGCGGGCGGCCCCGAGTGGCCGCGGCGCGCCCATTGGCCAGACCCGGAGCGGCGCCTCCTCCCCATTGGTGGCGCCGCCGGGCAGGGGGCGGGCGCGCGGCGGCTGCCCCGCCCTCCGCGCACCTCCTCCCCCCCCCCGGCGTGCCGCGAGGGGGCGGGGGAGGGGAAAGGCCGCGACGTGAGCGCGCGACCCCGTCCGCCATTTTGTAGCGAGAGCGGCGGTGGCGGCGAGCGCGAGCGGCCCCCGCACCCGCCGTGCGAGGTGAGCGCCACCCGCCGCAGCCCGGGGGGCGGCAGCCGCGGGGGGAGTGTAGGAGCAGAGCGGCCTCCGCAGAGGAGCGGGGCGGCGGCGACTCCGTGCGGGGCCGGGCGGCGTGTGGCGGCGCAGGCCGTGGGCCCGGGCCCCGGGAGCGGCGGTGCCGGCAGGGGGAGCCCGCGGGGGCCGCCGTTTCCGGACCCCGCGCGGGGCCGCGGCGGGACGGAGGAACCGGGCGGGCTCCAGAGGGCTTTGCCGAGCGCCGCGCCGGGAGCCGCGAGGGCTGAGGCCGGGACGGGCCGCCCGGCGCGGGGAGGAGCGCGGCCCGCGCGGGCGCCGCCGCCTCGCTGGAGGCCGCCGCGGCGCTCCCCGCTCCGCTCCGCGCGGGCAGGGCGCGTTGCGAAGGGCGAAGCCTGCGGAGAGCGCGCGCGGGCGCCCGGCCGCGGGCCTCCCTCGGAGACCCGTGTTGGTGGGGGTAAACGGGGAAGAAAGTAACGCGTAAACGGGGAGATCCCGTGGCCCAGCCCGGCTCCACGCGGGGAACGCACCCAGTGCTGGCCTGGAGCAGGGGCGCCCTGCGCAGGAGCCTGCGCTGGCTTCAGGACTAGCAGGATCAACAGTTGGCTGCCTGTAGAGACACTGCTTTGTTAGGAATAACTCCTTGGTGATAGTTTTATTGCTCTGAGGTGTATATAGCCTTTTTCATAAGTTTGTTACGCTGAGTTGAGGTTAGTGGCCTGTCACTATTTAGTTTCAGCCAACTACAAACTATTCTGTTTGGTCTCTATTTGCAGCAGAAAGAGGGTAACAAACTTTTGTGTATAAATATAATAAACACAAGCAGGGACACTTAGTCGCTCGCTGTGTCACAGGTTTAGACATTGTGTTTTTCCAAGCCTGACTTTTTAGAAGGATATACAACGTTGGCTCCCCGTATTTCTTTTGTTTTTCCTCCAAAGACAGGTAACAAAAGAGGTATGACATCCAGCAAGTCATTCTCAATGCATGTAGCTTAAATGCTTCCTGTTTCTAAGGTAACTGCATTGCCGTTGACCAAAACTCCAGGCAGGGCTAACCCAGATGAGGTAACTGTCTTGTAAACAGGAAATAAAGTGAGTTGCTAACACATAGATGGGTTTGTCCCTGCCGTAGTTCCGTGATTCCTCTGTCCCAATGCTCTGAAGTGTGCTTTTAACTGGTGTTCCTGTTGTCCTGGTATCCCTGAACCCAACTCTTAGTAAACTTGCTATCTCCTGATCTCCCATCTTTGGAGAAGAGCCTATTGCAGCTTAGTGTTCCTAGATGATTTTAATATTTAATACTTCTTTTTTTCCTTTGTTAATGGATGCCAAAATGGCTACTCTTGGTATTGAAGGCAACACTGAATAAAGTGGAATGGACACTGGACAGGTATTAGTGAGCAAAAGTGAATAGTGAAGCCTTGTGACCCAGTAATAAATGCTACTGAGGCTCTACTGCTCTACCCAGCTGTCTTGTTTTATAGCTCTGGCTACTATTATGAATATGGCAGTTCTCCTTTCCTTCTTTTTATAACATTTAACTGTCCTAAAACACTTTTTGCTTGGGACAAGTCTGCTGCCCCTGAGAATGGATCCTTAGCCCATCTAAAATGGGAACTTTAAGCTGCAGTGTCGAACTGGAGGAAAAGTGGAATGTGACAGGCCCCTGGGTTTCTGTTTCCTGCAGAGTCTCCTTGTTGAGATGTGAAGATGCCTAAAGGCGCTGTGTCATGCTGTGTGCCTGGTGCGTTTGAGGGGTTCCCAAAGCTAAAACTTAACTGTCCTTAGCATAAACGAGTGTGCTTAGTTCAACTATTAACTGTAAACTAAAGTTATCCTGTTCAATCAGTGATGTCCAGTTGAGTGGAACTGTATGCAGGTACCTGGTAACTTCTAACACTTCCAGCATGGGTCTTCTGAGGGGAGTGTGGCTCTTTATTTTATTTATTTATTTATTTTTGATTTGAAAAAAATGGGTAAGAGACTTCAAAGAGCAGGCTTAGTGATGTTGCTTTTAGTACTTTTTAGGAGATGGTTGGGGCCAGGAATTTAAAACCGTACTAGTGAGCCTGTTGCTGTTCCTGTTACTCGAGCTATTTTACCCTCCACATGGAATACACATGGCCTTAAATCTGTACAGCGCTTGAAACCCAACAGAATTGATTATTTAGCTTTGCAAAATATTAACAAACTGAAGGCTGATTAAAAGAACCTTTAAGTGATTGCTAAGCCTGTTTCTGGGGGTGTGTGGAGGACTTCAGTTTGTTCATACTATCCTCTGTAGCAGGACTTAGTTGCTCCTAGTGATCAGTAGTGTTGTGGGCAGCCGAGCATTATGGAGTGAGTGTTTGAACTCGATGGGCCTGCAGGTTTGTGCGGAATCAACACTGAAGTGTTTTTGCTACATCTGACTACTGGTTTCATGGCCATTTCGTGCTTTTGGATTCTCGCCTACAATTGTATTTATGTCTTCATAGGCCAACAGAGCTCCACAGTGTTAGAGAACCTGCTGAGACTTCTACCCTGCTAAGTGTTATATGGATGGTCCCTTTTCCTTGAAAAGTGTTCGGGCTAGGTAATACTGCAGATTTCAGTAAATATTTTCTCTTTAAAATCAGCTGTAGTGCACAATAGACAGTGGTCTTGTGGCCAATAGCTATATCTGAAAAAATCTGATCGGATTATTAAATTTAGGACTTTTTGTTTGTTTTTCTTTTTTATTACTGATTGAGGCTTGAATTTCCTCAACCTATAAGGATGGCGAGTCTGCACATGGACTGAGTCTCCTGAATTCTTGAAGGTGGTAGAGCAAGTTTCATTCGCACCAAGACTGTATGTGTCTAAAAATACAGTTTGCTTTGCATAGCAGTCATAACTTTCTTAATTGATGCCATAGAAATGGAAGTTTAACTTTGCATTCAATGGCCAGAGTGATATCTGTTCACTTCCACTTTTTCTGGCAGTGCGTCTTTAATGACTGTAATGTCATATCCCATTGTAAGTTGGTCGTGCTGTTTGACACCCTGAGATGTTACTAGTTGTGTTCTTGTGAGCGCTCCCAAGCCCTTTACCATCAAGGAGGGCACGTATGATGCAAACACTGTACTTAGAACATAAATAGGAAGCTCCTTCCCTGGACTGTTGTGTCCTGTGCTTCAGTTTCAGTATATGCCCAGGCACTTGAGTTCTGCTTCCTTGGAAAAGAAAATCCCACTTAGAGTTTAACTTGGATTCTTTTGTGGCACTGCCAGACGTTACGGTTCAAAAGTGGGAATGTTTGCAGTGGCTCTGTGCAATTAAAGCATGTAGAGTTGCTTCCTTTAGGAGAAAGGAGTGACACTAATGAAGGGCAGGCTGTCGGTGTGAGTGGCGGCCACAGGGAATCGTGGAGTTGTGATGAGGGTCTCATTCACATCAGACACTGTATTTTGGCAGTAGCCTAGCTCAGAGTTCCAGTACCTAAAACTTGATTTTTCTGGGAGGTGGAGTCGCTGTGATTGCCTCACTGTTTATTTCAGTCTGAGGAAGAACTGCTGGAGAAATGTGAGGGTTTTTCTTTCCCTTCCCAGCGGCCAGAAGGGCAAACGCTGAAACTTGAGTTACTTCCTTAAAAGTGGCCGACTCCAACTTTTGGTTTGGTCCTGTTCCTGAACCTTGTGCCAGGCTGCCTGCTGAAGCCTAGTGCTCTAATAGAGCCCAAATTGCCATCCCCCTGCCAGCTGCTTAAAGCACTTTGTGGCTTTTGCAGGTGTAAGTACCAGGGAATGGCTGCCTTGTTGATGTTTAACAGACATTTTTCAAAACCTTTATGCTGGTACAGTAGGAACTACTGAAAACCCGTGCTGGCTGTCCCCACAGATGCTTTCTGAGTGACTCCAAAAGGGGGAATCTAGCACTTAAAAAGCAATTGGATATGAGGTACTGAGAATTTGTGATAACTCCTGTGGCTACCCTCCTTAAATTGCAGTTTTATGGTTCAAGGGGTTTAAAACCTTTAAATATTTGTAATGAATTGTGGTCTGTCAGGTGTACAAAAAGGGATAATTGCATGAGTTTTTGGTAATCCTGCTTGCTGCAGGAATTGAAAGCGTGTTCAGAAAATCTTTTATAAAGCAGCTGCCTTGTCTTGGAAGCCTGAAAGAATTAAAGAATTCTTTCAATATTGTAAATATCTTGAGTTTCTTTTTCACCAGATAAAGGTGGGGTGTCTCCGGTTGGTTGGTTTGGTTTGGTTTTCCCCAAAGTGGAATCATGCGGAGTGGAATGTATTTGAGAGAATACACAAATAGCTGATGCACATTTTAATGTTATCTTTAACCAAAAAAGATGAGCAGTCTGTGAACGTTATTTTGCACCTCTGATGTTGCTTGTGCCTGGGAAAAGTAAATCAGGAGAACTTAAGTTTTACACCAAAATATTGTTGATAAACTTGCTAACCCTTCCAAGAAACATCTTTCTGCCTCTACCACTGAAAAGTTAATCACACGTGTAGTTTTTTTTTTGGTCTGTGGTAGGAGGAAATGGTTAAAAATACAGGTAAATAAGTTGTGATTCTAAGTGTAAGGGAGTAAATACCATCTTTAGGAAGGGGAAAAGTTGTGTTTCTGATGAATAGCACAACCTTTTCAACTGATATTGGTACTATGGCCTGTTCTAATCCTTGTGGAAAGATGGAGCCAACACATGGAGCCAAAGCTGCTACAGGGGGTTGTTTCTAAATTGTATTGCCACAAGCATTTTGACTGTCAGATGAACACATCATAGGTGTAATCCACCTCGGCGATGAGGCAGAGACTTTAGACATGCATGCTGCTATCCTTAGTCGTATTGCCAAGGTGGTAAAGAGGCAAATTTTAATTTCAAAAAAATCATCTTCAGTGTTTTGGCAAGGGGAAGTGACCTTTGTGTTTTGATCCTGTAGTGCTTGAATGTAATGAACCTTCAGCCCCATAGTCTGACGGATAGTTCCTGTTGAACCTGCTGCTCTGAGCATTGGTTATGCAGCTGTTGCTTGGGAAGTAACTTTACCACATTGGTAGTCTGTAACTTAAAAACTAGTTGTCATTTTACGTGCTAAGTTTATGTTGTTGTAAAAATGTAAGCTAGCAAGCTATGCTGTTCCAGCATGCTGGAAAACTGCTTTTGGTATAAGCCAAATGTTAGGGTTATCTTAAAGCAGTTCTTTGTGTTACTCATTCCCAATTGCTTGTTTTGATGTGTGTAGAGAGGAATGCTGTGCTACCTTGACTGGTCATAGTGAGGCAAACCATTTCAGCAATGTTTAAATAGGATATTTTTTTTGTATAAACTTGGTGATTGATGCTTTCAGAGATTCTCATCTCTGTGTTTTTCTAACACCTAATTTATTATGTGTGTCATTTTCTTCTTTCTCATGCTAGAGAAGGAGTTGTTATTCTTTTGACTGAGCTGTTTGCTAGCTTCTCCAGGCTGGCCAAATGCAGAAATGAATAATGTGGTTGGGTAATGAGAAAACAGCTAAGCTTGTGTTGTGAAATATTGATTGTGCCTCCTTTCCCTAGTGGCTATAGCTTAACTTATGCGAGTGATTTGACGTAACTATCAAAAATGTCCTTATTGCCAGCTTTTGTCTTTATTCTTCGCCTGTAATTTATCTTGTAAACGAAAAAAGGAAAAACTCCGAGGCACAATATCAATTTATTTAGGGTTTAACTTTCTACCTTGTAAGTGCTGTAGTGAAAATAGAAAACACAGAGAAACCATTAACTGTTTCAGCATCATGTAAGAATTAAATAACATTGTTTTAGAAAGCTTATTTTAAATTTAAAATAATCCGTGGCAAAATAACAGCCTTTCAGCAAAGCCTGTCATATAGCTGTAAAGTTGGTACAGAAGTTAAATCAAATGCAATATTGTCTTTCAGGTGCCATGTTTCAGAACGGAGTACGACAACTGAGAAAGAAGAGCTGAAGCAAGTAGCACAGCAACAGATACAGGCTAATTGGGGGAAAAAAAATTAACCTGTCTCTGAGGTGACTAAAGGGGAATAATGGTGATTTTGCGCCGGGCTCGGCCGCCTGCTTCCGCCCCAACCAGCAATGAATCTTGACTCGCTCTCGCTGGCCTTGTCTCAAATCAGCTACCTGGTGGACAATTTAACCAAGAAAAACTACCGAGCCAGCCAGCAGGAAATACAACATGTAAGTAAACTACTAATGCTACAAAGGAAACCTTGGGAAGAAAAATTGGAATATCGAGTGGAGTTTGTCTCTGCGGTTCAACTGTGCTCTGCAGCATTTTCACTGCTACGTGCTGTCCTCAGGCTCCGGAATTGCAGCTCGGTTGGTTTCATCGGTCTGACCGTGGAATAAGGCAGCTCCTCGGAGCTGAGGCCATTTCTGACTTTGCAGCTCCATATTAGAATTAAGTGCTGTTTTTGGATTGTGATGTGCAAAACCTTCGTACACTCCTTCAGGCTAAATCTTTAAAATTCAGTGAAGTTCTGTGAAAGCATCATGGGATGGGAGAGGGGTAAAACAGTGTATATTCATCACAAGTGTTGCATTGAAAACAAATACAAATAAGATAAGAAATAGCTCTATAAATTCTGATTGCATCTGAGTGCTTTCGCTTAATGTGTCATAGAAGTTTTTGGCACTGTATCTTTTAGTGAAGAGTGGTTATCTGAGCTGCTCAAGTGCAGTTCCTCTTTCCTGCTTATCAGGAGACAGGCAGAATAACAGTAGATCCAAACCAAAGCCATCTAACACTTGGACTCAGTTCTTGTTTGATCTTTTCTTTTAAAAACAGCCCTGACCAGAGGGATGGTCTAAAAAGAATCATCCACAGGGCTGTGTTTAGGGGAAAGTGAATGTTAAAGTGTCAGTTTTAGAAAATAGTTTTGTTCAGTCAGAAAGGTTGATTTCAGCAGTACTCAGTGCAACTACTTAAAATGATCTTGAAAGCTACGGAAACCAAATACACCCTTCATAACTTCTAAGTGTAGTAATTGGTGTTTTTGCAGTACTTTCAGGGAGAATATTGATGCCATTTAAGTCATGACTCTACATTTTTGTGAGTTTGGTACATGCAAAGCACTTGCCTGAAATAATGCTGTCCTTGAAAAATATATTAGTTTAGCAGCAAGGTATGAGTAGATTATTACTTGCAGTTTTTCCATGAAAAGCTAGGTAAGTGACAATAATTATTTCTTTGATTCAGGAGAAGTTGGCGTATAGATCTTTAAAATGGGCACAAATTGTTCCTTAGGCTTAACTAGGGACCTCTGAGTCTTACTATGTTGAGAGACTGCACACTTGTCTGTGGAGATGGCTGGTTTGTCTATAATTACTTAAAAAATGGATCTTCTGGCTTTTCAAGACTAAATGCTGAAGATTTCCACATTCCCTTGACGTTTAAAAGTATCACTTTACTTGTGTGGTTGCTAGCACAAGGTTTTATTTGATAGTTCAACACCTTTGTGTTTTCACTCCCTTGTTTCACGGTCTTCTAAACATACAGAATAAGTAGGAGAAAACAGATCTGAAGCAGTCTTTTTCATGAAGGATTAGTGAAAATAGCTTCTGATCATAAAACTCTGGGCTTTCCTGCCAGTTGCATATTTGACCAAAATAACACATATTTTCACAAGTGTAACTGTGGCAATACTTAAGCAACTAACTTCTGTGTTAACATAGTTTTGGTCATCATTTGATGTAGGTGTTCCTTTAAGACCGTTTTAAAAACTTGAAAGTTTTATGCATTTGTAAGCTCAATTCTTAATTTCTCTGCAGAGTTTTTTATGGTCTCTTACCTCTCTTTCCTGAATTAGTGGTGAGGAAATCCTGGCTATGGAGGAGGGAAGGGCTTTGCAGATAGTTTCATCCAGGAAAGCAAAACTTTCTGGATGTTGAGGAGCAGAGTTATTTTTTTTAACCTAACTACATTTTTATAAACAGAAATCAGCTCACCTCTGTATGGTAAAATTCAAATTTACGTGGTTCAGAGTTCATACTTAATAGTGCAGCAAACACTTATGGTAAGTTTGAAAGAGAACCTAAGGGCTGTCAAAATGTACAAATTTGAGTCTTAGCAGGCTTTGTTATGCTTTTACTCAAACTTCATTCCTTTTATTTGATATGTAAAGATGTACTGGCAGTACTACTAACTATAAAATCAAACTAACCTCAATTTAACAGGTGCCAAAAGGCACATGCTTTCCTTGTAAGAACTGGGTGCTGGCAGTTTCCGAGCTCTTCAGATATTTTTGATAGACCTTTTCTTGTCCCAGAGCTGAGACTTAGAGCATGCCAGTAGTTTAGAATGATTAAGACAGCAGAAAAGTAGTTAAGAGAGCAAATGCATTCTGATAGTTTGGCTTCGCCAGACGCCCTTCTTGACGGGGTGCCTTTTTTCCTGAAAAACCTGGCAGGTTTCTGCTTTATGTAATATGCTGCTGCTTTGGATTGCTCTCCTGGGAGGAGAGCTCTGCTCTAACCTTCAGTGCTTGGCCGTAACTCAGCTGTGTCAGTCAGATGCTTCTTGTGGAACAGTTACTCTTCACAAGCCATCGCTTTGTGATCAGATAGGCTGTCTGATAGATGGGGAGAGTTGCCAATAGAAAGATTTTTTTATTCCCCAATTCTTCCTGCAGGAAAGCTAATAACTTTCTCTTTCCTGGAAAAACTTCTCCGTGAGCATAGCTAGAACTGAAAGGTGCTGCACTGCACTTCTAGCCATTGCTTTTCTCCCATATGTTAAACTTTCAAACGATTCACCTTCTGAAGCTACTTCTAAACAAAGTAACTATCCAGTTCTGATGTGGAGGAGTTGTGCGGATGACGTTAATGCAGGGTTTTCTTCCGTGTCCCCCTGCTCCTGTGACTTCATCTTCAGTAGTGGCATCAAGAAGCTCACTGAACAGTAGGAGGCAACCTGCTTCACACCTCTCCTGCCATGTCTAAAGCTAAGTGTTTAACTGGGATTATCTGAAGGACTTGCCAGTTTTCTGAAGCCTGAACCAGCTTAGTAAACCTTGTCAATTCTGTTTTGCTGCTTTTAGTACAAATGTGCTGGTCATGGGAGATGCTAGCCTCATGCAGCACTGTCAACGTACCCGGAGTAGGTTATTTACTGCGGGCTGACAGCATGAGAAGGGATGCTGTAGCCTCTGGTTAAGATGCAGAGCTTTCCCTACGATATTAGTGATAGAATAAAGCAATGAACTTGACAGAGAAAACTGGAGCATAGATTGGTACGTGCTGGTATGTGCTTGCTTGTTGTGTCAGTTCTTCAGTTAGAAGGGGGGAAGCAACAGCAAAGATGCAGCTAACAGGTGAAGGTTGGGTTTCGCGATAGCTGCTAACTGCTTGAACAGATAGTGTAGTTCCTGATGATAAAGTGATTTCAAGCTTCTGCAATTGTGGAATTTAAGTAACAGCAATCAAAGAGATGAAGTTGGGAGGGAGTGGGGAGAGTAATTGAGCCAAAAAAAAAAAAAAAAACCCAAGGCCACAAAACCACCGTGAAGGTACTGAGCTGCTCTGTAGGCATGAGTTAAATTTTAAGGCAAATATAGGGGGCATTAGTACAGTGGTGTTAAGCTTTAGTAATGAGTGAGATAGCTGCTGAAAACTGTCAGTAGAAACTTGCTTCCAGCTCAGTGAAGGTGTTGTACAGGGGCCAGACTTTCTGCACAGGTGTAGCATGGGGACACCAATCTTCCCAAGACTTGCAGGCTTGGACACGGGAGCGCCAAAAGAATGGGCGAGAGTGAGGTCATGGTACCATATGGATTCTGGCCTATTTCAGTGGAGGACAAGATAGAAATGCTCCAGGTGACTCGAAAAAACACTTTTCCTTAAGACTGCTCCCCGTAAAGTACATGGTTTCTATGTCGATTACTTTTTTGTAGACTCTTTTCTTAACTCTTTTTCAACACTTTGCATTTGCAGGTAAGGTTAATAACTTTTTTTTTTTAATACTTTACTGATTAAAAAAGAAACACTCTCAGACATCTTGTTGAGCACTAATGTATTTATCAGTGAAATTACTAAAATATCCACAGTACTGGTTGCAGATCGAGCTCTGTAATGACTTTTTGTTACCAAATTGTTTTTTTGGGATTTTTTTTTTTTTTTTTTTTTCAGATTGTGAATCGGCACGGTCCCGAGGCAGACAGGCATTTACTACGCTGTCTATTCTCGCACGTGGATTTCAGTGGCGATGGTAAAAGCAGTGGCAAAGATTTCCATCAGGTAACACTTCCACTGAGGTATCTGCTTGTTGCTTTTGGTTACTAGAAATCTGCAGTGGGGCAGGTTAGCGATGGTAGCTTCAAGCCACCTTCCATTATGGAATGTAGCCTTTGACTTACAAGCCCTTTTCCAGTCCTCCAGTCAATAAGACATAGAACTGTTGGTCTCTGACACTTAAAACACCTTGATCTGGAGAAACAGCTCAAGTGCAGTGCTGTTCAGCATATGCTGTACTCTGGAAGGTTTTCTTTGTTTTTTGGGCTTTATCCAGATCCACTCACTGTCACTTCTGGTGTTGGGTATGTCTGTCCATCCTCAGGAGTGTTTTTCCATCCTTAACCAATTTTCCCACAGGCTTTTTTAGCTCCTAATAGGCCCAAATATTTTTGGATTGCCTTAGAGCAATGGGTGTAGGTGCATGTATTGTGTGGAACATAGCGTACTGCAAGTCCAGTTTGCTTTGCCTTTTGATGGAAAGTGTTAGGTCACTTTCTCAATCAGAAAATACCAGTCAGAATTTGACCACTAAAAAGACAAATACCTTATCAGCTTTATTTAGTGCTGCTGCATGTGTGAAGAGTAGAGGTTTTATTTTGTCGTACTGTGACAAAACAGTGTGTTAAAGTTTGCTTATTCTTTTCAGACCCAATTTTTGATCCAGGAGTGTGCGTCGCTGATTACAAAACCAAACTTTATCTCGACGCTGTCCTACGCCATTGACAATCCGTTGCACTATCAGAAGGTTTGTTTGCTTCCTGAAAGGGGTCTCATCTCAGAAACTGTAATGACTTGGTCTCAGAAAACAAACACTTTTCAGTTTCTTGGATTGGTTGTACTAAAATCTTCAAAAGTTAAGCTTGCCTGGAATTTTGTTTTGCTAGATTAAGCAAGGTGTTTAATCTCAGAATTGCTAAAATTTAATTTTAAATCTTCTTAGTATAAGCTTAGGGCTTGTCTCTGATGGCAGATCCAAGATAAACTGTTGGTGCTCTTGTGTTTCTTTTGGTATGAAAGCTCTAATGAGGGTTTAATACTAAAGCTAGCTGAAGTGGGATATTTGGGAAGAAACTTCTAATGTAGATATACTCCAAAATAGCTCTAGAGACACTTATTTACTGATCTAATATAGGCTTCATGTTGAGGTACAGCAAATAGTTACTGAAATTCCAGTCTTGCAGATAGACTCTAGATTACCTGGTGCATTGCAAATGAGTCTGACCACATAAGCAACTTATTTTAACTCTTCTTTAACTGTTTCAGAGTCTAAAGCCTTCACCCCATTTATTTGCCCAATTGAGTAAAGTCATCAAATTAAGTAAAGTTCAAGAGGTAGGTGAAAGTTTATTTCCAAAATATTGAAGTGCCTTTAAGACTGGCATTGTTCAAAAGGACAGTTTGCTCTTAACTGTGATGTCTTTTTTTTTTTTTTTTTTTTTTTTTTTTTTTTTACTGTCTGCAGGTGATTTTCGGTCTCGCTTTACTGAACTCTTTCAGCTCAGATCTACGAGGTTTTGGTAAGTGAAGTTTCTAAAATACTGCAGCGGGGGCACTTTTTATAGTGGGAGTTAACAAGATGGATGGGCAGAGATCTCTTCTGCGACTGACGTGCTAGATGGGTGAAATAGTTATTGCTACATGTTACCTTTGAGTTGCTTATTGACAGTTGAACTCCAAGGTATGAATTATGAGGCTTCTATTTAAGTCTGAACTGTTAAAGCTTGTGATAAGAGCAAGAAAATGAGACACAGCTCTTGAATTAAAGAAAGGTTTTGATTATGGCCTCTTCTGTGTTCAACAGCTGCCCAGTTCATCAAACAGAAACTCCCGGATCTTTTGCGCTCTTACATTGACGCGGACGTCAGTGGAAATCAAGAAGGTGGCTTCCAAGATATTGCAATAGAGGTCCTGCACCTTCTCCTCTCCCATCTCCTTTTTGGGCAGAAGGGAGCCTTTGGGGTAGGACAGGAACAGATCGACGCTTTCCTCAAAACATTACGTAGAGGTAAGTGGGGGATCAGTCAGGAAGCCTGACTAAATGCAAACTTTGAAGTGGGTTTTTGCAGCTTACTGTGCACTACGCTGAAGTGGAGGAGAGGCTGTTGGGGTAGAAACCTTGGCAAAATGTGTTCAAGCACCTCCCACAGCTCTAAACTGAATGAGGAAAAATACCACTTCTCGGGCATCTGGCTGTAATGTAATGTTTTTCTTTTGATGAGCAGTGACATGAGACTGCTGCAAGCCTTGGATTTTTTTAATAGCATACTTTTTGATTAATATTCATTAAGTGGGCAATATCCTAGTCTGTGGTTGCTCGTGTGGGATGGTGTTTGCGGCTTTGACTGTAACAACTTCATACCCCGTAGTTTAAAAAGCTGAGTGTTCTATCATCTAGGAAACATGCTAGATGAAAATCCTGCCTCCTTGAAATGGTAATCACAGGGCTGTGTGTATTGGATGCAAAACTAGGAGAAACACCTGTACAGCCTGGGAAGTGGCTTTGAATAACGCTGGCCCATTTTCTGAATGCTCTCCCTGTCTTTGTGTGACGGCGGGTGACATTTTCTATATCCTATGAACTGGTGATTGCTCCTTTCAAAGCACGTTACCCCTTCAGAGTATGGAGCATTTGGACTCAAGAAGTTGAGTGAATTTAATTGAGTCCACCCTACAGAGACCTAGAGGGATGCACCCTGCATACAGAATCAGAAAGCTGCTTATTTTTGATAGGTATATCCTCATTAGAGCAGTGTGGTCTAAAATTTATGTATTGCCTCCTCTAATTCCCAGAAGGTATGGAGACATCACACTTCATCTCGCAGATAATGCAGCCACCCATAGCGTGTCTCTACTCTGCTGCTTTCCACTCTGAGCAAAACTCTCAGCTGCTTTTCACATCACCTTAAACGTCCTGCCTTGAAGAGGGGTGCAGTCTCTTTCTCTCCACCCTCAAATCTGTTTTAAATTTTAACTTCAAGCTGTGGGCTTTGTAGCAGCTCCCCTTTCTAATTCTTCCTGGCCTGGAGGAGAGGCTTGCTCTGCTTGCTGTATCGTTTCCTGCTCTGTGCTTGCTTTGGATGACTGCTCTTGGTGACAATCTGTAGTTCTCAATGTGCCTCCACGGCAGCTGCAGTGAACCTCCTGCTTCACCATCTTGTTTCCTAGGAATATGTAACTGTCTGTGGAGAATCTGGGAGGTGGGGTGGAGTAACGCAGTGGTGGTACTTATTGATTGATTGGTTTAATTTGACACTGATGAGTTTTACTCTTCTCTCTAGATTTTCCCCAGGAGCGTTGCCCCGTGGTGCTTGCACCACTTCTATACCCTGAAAAACGGGACATTCTAATGGACAGGATCCTGCCTGATTCTGGAGGGATAGCAAAAACCATGATGGAGAGTTCTCTGGCAGACTTCATGCAAGAAGTTGGCTATGGCTTTTGTACGAGGTTGGTAGCAAAACTTTTGCTTGATATATTGCAAGGGAATCAAACATCTAAGATAGTGGTTGTTTCTTTCTCCTTTTCTTGAGAGGAAATGTAAAGACAAAGAACACTTTTACTAAAGTGATTGGCCTCTTAGTAAGTATTATGAAGCCATCAGTTTTGTTTCCTGCTTTGTATTTTATTTACTTCCCGTGTTATGTAGGTCATATCTGTTTAAATTGTAAGGCCTTGTCGTAGTAAGAAAAACTTTTATAAGAGTAAGTAAAGTTTTTATAAGAGTATGGCCTTCAGCATCCCTTCTTTATAAAAGAAAATGGCTAGATAAGCATGACTTCGAAATAAATCCTCCCAAGTCTCTGGGAGCACTTTCCTCTGATGAGAGAGTCTTGTTAGCTTAATGTCCACATGAAATAGAGTACACAAGAATTGAAAGCAGAACATCACCTCAGGAGTGCTGACCAAGAGCAGCTTTCTGTTAGTCCTGGGTGTTAATTTGAAGCTGTAGAATCTACTTGTGACTACTGTATTGCCAATAAGAGAGCAGCTCTTGCAAGTGGCTTTTGGTCTTTCCACCAGATTAGACAGGTATATTTAGGTAAAAAGCAGCTGTGTTCAACTTGCCCGTATTCTATTTCTGTATTTGTAGCCATTCTTCAACCAGGTCTTCAAACAGTCTTTCATATTCTTCTTGCACGCTGCCCCTTGTTTGAAATTCTAGTCGTGCACATCTGTTCATTTGACCTACTAGGGCCTAGCACAAGTATTGTGTTAAATTGGTCATGTATGTTTCATAGATATGTGAAATGGTGAATAGAAGTAGTTACCAGGAAAGTGGAAGGAGAAACCAGGTTCTAATTGGGATCTATGCCCATTGGAGAGCTAATTTGAATATATTAGAGGTTTATCTCCTGTTCTATATCTGCCGTCCTGGCACAAATCCAACTTTAGGTTAAAAGGCTTCTATTCACTTTGGAGAAGTGATTGGAACTTGGACTGTTTAAACTTCTCTTTTATAGAGTGAAATACAGAAGCACACGATATAGATAGCATGTTGGAGGTGTTCAACATGAATTCCCTAGTTAACACATGCCTATTAGACCAAAAATTATTTTGTCCTATGCAGACATGTGTAAATCATAACTTGCTGGCCTATTTATGTAACGTTCACGTAAAGTGAAATACATATTGCAAAAAAAGGCTTTCAGTTCTAACGTAAGTATTTGACCAGCTGCTCCCTGTTTGCTGTTCTAGATCCGTGAAGGTTTTTGGTAGTGACCTCTGATGAGAAATGCTCTGGTTTAGATCCATTTAAAAGGCCTGCTGTGGAACTGAACTTTTCTGTAATGCGTATAGTCAATTCAAAATGTGTGTTTCTACAGCCTGTGTTTGACTTTGAGTTAGCAGAAAACTTCTTTTTTTGCAGCTTGGTATCGCAGGTCAATAAACATCAGAGTGAATCCTACCCCATGTTATTACTTTGATTGACCTTTTGTAATAAAAGTACTTTAGATTACTTAGTAAAGCATCTATTGTGGTGATTTAAGTAGACCTAGCTTTGAATTGGGTATCCGACAGTATATGCTGTATTGAAAAGACTGTATGAAGTTTCTACTGAATTTCTTTGTGTTTATTCTAGGAGAATTTTGTTTTCCTGGATCATCTGTGTAATAAATGGGGGTTGGACTAGATGATCTCTAGAGGTCCCTTCCAACCCTAAGCATTCTATGATTCTAAAACCTATGAAGTTAGGTGTATTTTCATATTTTGCAGTGTGCAGTTATTTTCCCCTTGCCCTCTACCTCGTCCTAAATGTATTTATGGGTCATGGATTGGTTCAGCTGTTGTACATCATAGTAAAAGCTGCGTTTGCACTAAGGTGTGTCCTACGTGTTGTGTTGTAGTGTGGAGGAGTGTCGCAACATAATCATGCAGTTTGGTGTTCGGGAGGTCACAGCTGCCCAGGTCGCCAGGGTTTTGGGGATGATGGCTCGGACTCATTCGGGATTGACGGACGGAATTCCATTACAAGTGAGTGGCCTCCCGGAGTGGGGTTGTGTGCTTTGAAAAGCAGAACATGGGGAAGGGAAACTTCAGCCCTAAACTGAAATACTGCTACTGCTGATTATTGTTATTGAATATATATACTTACCTGTTAAGAATTCTGCAATAAGCATGTGTAAAACACTCTTGAAAGATATTTTCAGGAGTGTACAGCTAGTGTCTTCACCTGCTGGAACCTGTGCTTTCCCTCATGGTATAAAACGTTGTGTAGCTAAAAGCCTAAAGTGTCAAGATTGTTTTGAACTAGTATCTGACTAGTGTATTTAACTTGCAGTCTATTTCGGCTCCTGGCAGTGGGATTTGGAGTGA
This sequence comes from Tinamus guttatus, assembly GCF_059628265.1. Lineage (NCBI taxonomy): Eukaryota > Metazoa > Chordata > Aves > Tinamiformes > Tinamidae > Tinamus > Tinamus guttatus. Next base: position 3,855,724 of record NW_028289208.1, on the reverse strand, counting down.
TGGGAAAGATAAAAGTGATGGAGCGCAGGCCCATACCTGGAATGTGGAGGTCTTGATTGATGTTCTTAAAGAGCTGGTAAGTTTGGTGAGCGTTTTGCTCTTTAATGCAGATCTTGGAAGGAAGGTGGTATCTTTAGTGTGAATATAAGGCCTTGATAGGCTGCTAACAGCCTGCATGGATTTGAGTCTTATTAATGTAACTGCCCTGCTGTTCTTAAACAACATTCTCTTCCTCTTAAACAAGAATGTTTTGATGATTTGTGCAGGAAGTAAAAACTGCCTGTCAGCTGTCTTGCATGCAAACTGAGATTTCTTCCACACCGTGTGCTGCTTGGGTGTTCTATGTTTGAAGAACTTCTTTTTGCCCCTGGAAAAATGATGTGCAGCAGGCATCCAGCTTTCAAAAGTTTCTTTCTTGTTGCTATTCTTGATGAAAAGGAAATGTAATATTTCTGTTCCATTTCTAAAGATCTCAACACTTGCATATGATGACAAATTTCAGAAAAAAAATTACCACTTAATATCACTTAGTTATGCAATGAAGCATAAGTACTGCTTCCTTCTTTGTCCATTTTGTGTTAGATGATGTGATTATTTATTAAACCTTAGAACATACGGGTAGCTTGCTCTCCATGTACTAATATCTGCAACCCACTTTGCTTTATAGATTCTAGTAGGTTTTAGGTGTACTATCCTCATGATTACGAAGAGCTGTCTCTTGCTTGTATCTTTTGTAACATTCAAGAAGACTGTTACCAAGGATGTTTCCTTGGAGGACAGACTGTGCATCCTACAGAAAAAACTGTGGCTGCAGCTTGCACAAATGCAGCTTATCAGTTCCTCCTGTTGTCTAGAAAGTGTTTACTGTTGCTCAGACACTTCATTCTCTGTCCACCTTTGTATAACTGATAGAGTCTTTTTCTCGCCCATCTGATAAGCTGACACAACAGAGAGTGAATTTGAAGTTTGAGGAGACTGGCAGGATCATAAGTAATTCCAGGTGCTCCCCTCTATGTGAAAGGAAGATCCTAATTTCCATAATGGCCAAAGTTTCCTCCCTTTTTCATACTATTGTTGAAAACCTAACGGGTGCTTTGCAACTGTTGGCACGGTAAATTCTTCAGTAGGACAACCCAAATTCTGCTTGCCGCTGGTCAAGCCCTATTGCCTCATACTGGAGAGCACAAAGGTGTCTGGCAATGCAGTGTGCTAAGTTCTTTAAAGCTTACTAACTAAACATATAGAAGGTTAGAAGTTTTACAGTTATTGACTGTAGGGTTTGAGGAAATGCAAACTCACAGGCTAGTTTTGGACATTATTAAGTTGCATTAAGTTCCCAGAACTATCTAAGTCAAATTTTTTAAAACAAACCGTCACTTTGCTTGCAACTAAAGGGTAGATGTTATGCTGAACAAAATACTAAAAAGTGGAGTTCCTGCTGCAAAGTATTAGAGACTAATTTTTAAGGCCAGCTAATTTCTCTTGTTTTTACTGGTTGCAGAATCCTAGTTTGGACTTCAAAGTAGTAACCTATGAATTGGACCATCCAGGATTTCAGATTCGGGACAGCAAGGGCTTGCAGATTGTGGTGTTTGGCATCCAGAGAGGACTAGGCATGGAAGTCTTTCCAGTTAACGCCATATACAGACCTTGGAAACACGCGGAGGGCCAGGTAGGCTCACCAGCATTTCAACTCTATCTGTTTGACAGTTGCTGAACTTCTGAAGTTCAGCATGCAGGTTGGTAACCAAAAAACTGGTATCTAGCCAAAGCACATTTGAGAGTTAACACTGTAATCATTGACCCTAAAGGCATAGGATTTTAATGTATTATTAGAGTGCAATCTGTTGATTGAACTGTTTTGGGAGGAGTCGATCTTCATTTTATTTGTTTCTGGGACATTGTCTTCATTTTTAGTAGTGTTCTGATTTACAGCTGGGCTTGGAACTGTTCTGTAGTGGCTGGTTGAAGTAGACTCTGAAACTCTCAAGACCTAAATTATTTTTTATATCATTTATTCCAGCTCTCCTTCATTCAGCATTCCCTCATCAACCCTGACATCTTCTGTTTTGCTGACTACCCGTGTCATACTGTTGCCACAGACATCCTGAAAGCACCACCAGAGGATGACAATCGAGAGATTGCAACATGGTAAACCTCCTCTTCCCACTGCTTTTCATGCCTAAATATAGAGTAAGATTCCTTTTCCAGTCAAATACAGCTTATTTTCACGCAGTGTGAGTTACTGTAGCTGTGTGTATGTTCCAGCAGATCAGCTGTTAGTATTTGTCCCATGTTTGGCTGGTGAAAACTCTTGTATTATCAGAACTTCCTATGTACTTTCGTAATATCTGAACTTGTACTGCTGGTTGTTTTTCTTGGAGTCTTCTGGCTGTCCAGAGAATTCCTACTAATATATTTTGGCAGATGCTATGGGCTGAAGGAGGGGGAGGGTAAATACGAATTTCAGGCCCTTTCTTAGGGGGACATCAAAGAAACTTGCTCTATTTAATAGGAAGTGAGGAGCTTTAACTAGTAGATGGATGTAGTTATTGTTCAGTTCCTGTGCCAAGCTGAACCGCGCCGCTTTTCCTGAGCTGGCCTTTGGCACAGTACATGAGGGCAGCCTCTAAGCTTCAGCAGTTGAAAGTTGCTCGCATCTTTCCTGATTTCAGAGGAGATTTGCTTCTGTTCCTGTAGTATGGCCCAAAATAGGGAATTGGAGAAATTGGAGCGTATGGATGAAGTGGGACAAGATGGCAAAGGTTACTTGCCTGTGAAGTGGACAAAGCAAGTGGAATACCTTGAAGCTCCAGAGATGAGGTGTAGGAAGAGCTCCCTTTCTGGAAGCATATTTGAGGTTGAATTATCCAAGTGGCCATTTTGTCACTGGTGTCAGACCTCCTTCCCCAACAAAATAAGCAGCTCTTGATCTCTTCTTGTTTTGTAAACTCCGAGCTAGGTTTCTTAAATGAGCGTGTTCCTATAGGCCTAACCCTACATGATAGGAGCTGGGCTGCAGGTTGCTTGTGATGGGTGCTAGTTTGTATGGCCTTGCAGTCCACACTACAAAATGCTTGAATCCAGTATCCTGCAAGTTAACTATTATTTAATTTGGGGGGGCTTGTTTGTTTTGTTTCTGTTTTGTTTCTGTTAGGAAGAGCCTGGATTTGATTGAATCTCTGTTACGGTTGGCAGAAGTGGGACAGTACGAGCAGGTTAAGCAGCTCTTCAGTTTTCCAATCAAGCACTGCCCAGATATGTTGGTATTGGCCTTATTGCAGATCAACACTTCCTGGCATACCTTGCGCCATGAACTCATCTCCACGCTCATGCCAATTTTCCTTGGCAACCATCCCAACTCTGCCATCATTTTGCACTATGCATGGCATGGACAGGTAAGTGTTTTCACTGAACGTGTCTGTTGTTTGCTCATGAAACTGGAAGCTTGTGACCTTGACTGTACAGCTAGAGCAACAATGCCTGTATTTGCGAAGGAACAGCATAGTTTGAAAGTCAAGCGATAAATTATGAGCAATTTATGCAAAATAATGTGTTGTTTTCACCCCTACCACTTCTTTGAAGCAAATCAAATTGCTTCTCGTTGGGGAAAATTATTCAGAACAAAAAGTAGCCAGAAATCACTGGGCAGATATTCCAGAAAGCGTCGATGTCAGAATTGCATAATAAAATATATATTTCAATAAGATAAAAATTGAAAATGTATTGAAAGTATAGAAACCTCAAAGCAGTATGAGATGAGAAGACTTAAAACGAGTCTCCATTGTGCTTGCTAGAAGGGGGTGACTATTCTAAATATGAAGAATCTGCTTATGCCATAAAAAGTCATGGGTGTTACCTGAAAGCGTCAGGAAGCCTGTGGCCAGCCCTAAACGTGATGTTCCTTGCAGAGACAGGGTAATGGATACGCAAACCCTCCCCTTTTAACACCTAAACAAATAGGTGTTTTATGGACCTGCCTTTCTTACAGTGTACCCTTCCTCATTGTTTCCACTGGTAGTTCAGTGAGTATGAATTATAGGAAGAAACTTAGGGCAGGGGAAAGCTCTGGAGAGGAGGGACATTTGCAGTAGGGAAAATCTTCCCCGATTCAAACAGAGCAGAGTGACATGAAGCCTGACCTCACGGGGGTCTTGGTCCACGCTTACTGTGAAGTCATGCTTGGCTGCTAGCTGAAGTGCTACTGCCTTTTCATATATTTCCCAACACAAATCCTAAAGCGAGTCCTGCAGCGGGGCTGATGGTGTGTTTGAGTTTGGGGTAAGGTGTTTTGTTGTGTAAGGTCTTGAGGTGGCAAAACACGCCGACTTTCAGCCCTGTAGGGTACAGGGAAAAGCGCAGAATGATGCTGTGCCTCATGGTGCTCTGCAACGTGGGGATAGTTGACTTCTCCAGATGAGGGGACCTTAGCCAAAATTCTTGTTGCCATCAGAATCTTACCTGTGCTGTAATAGAAATTTGCCCCTATTTGAGCAGAGAGCAGTATAATTTTTACTTTTTTTTTTTTTTTTTAACTATGTTAAACTGCGGAGCTGCAGTTCTTGCATCTCTAGAGCAATGCAAGCATCAAGGTCTGTGAGTGGCTCGTATACTTTGAAAGTAATTTCTCTGCAGCTAAGAGAAATTAGGCTTGTCTGGTGGTAGGAGTGACACGGAGTATGTGCATTTTCGTCATTCATAGTCATTCTACATCCTTTAACTGTAACTCCTGGATCACTTTCTATCATGACAAGAGCCAAAATAACCTGAATTTGGAAGCTAGAGACTGAATATGTTTCCATGTTAGGATTCAGAGGTGAAATATCTTCCTTAATGTTTAAATAGCTGACCTTTTTCCTAGAGGCCTGAATTACAAACCTGATTTAATTCTCCATAGGGTCAGTCTCCTTCCATCCGCCAGCTTATCATGCATGCCATGGCAGAATGGTACATGAGAGGGGAGCAGTATGACCAGGCCAAACTGTCACGTATTCTTGATGTGGCGCAAGACTTGAAGGTGAGTTTTGCAAAACACTGTCACTGTTTCAGCTCTGATATCTTGTGCAGGCTTGCTCAGTTTATAACAAAGCTAAGCCTAACTTAGATGTGCCTAATTTAGTGAGGACTGCTTTGTTTAAATGTGTCTGAGTTCACTTGTTGCTGTGCGTATGCTCCCATGCTTGTAAGTGCTTCTCAGCCGAGTCATGGCATCTGACTACAGCTGCTTTGTAGCCTGCCCCCCTGGGAAGCCAGGGCATTTCTGGTGTTTGCAGTAGTTACCTGCATTGAGTTGGTTGCCATGGCTTAGCTGACAAGCATTTCAGTAAGTGCTGAACTCAACTGCTTGCTGTGTGAACATGCTCTAAGTCCAGGAAGAGTTTCAGCTGCCAGGACTGAATACTTTTGAAATGGAAATATAGAAAATATTCTTCCAAAAGCTGTGTGAAGGTGGCACTGCTAAGCTATATCTCATGTGGCTTTCCTAAGGATACTGCTGGCTTTTCAGTGGTTTTCAGAACTCGCAGAGGAGCATGGAAAACGTCACTGAGAACTTGGAGGCCTTTATCGCTGGTTTAAGGTGCAAAATAATTGGGTATCCCAAAGTGCATGAGCACCAGCTGCTGCTCCAGATCAGTTTTGTTGCATCTGTTACTGTGCTTGGAGACGAGCGCTTTGAACAGATGTGGTCAGCGTGGCTCTGAAGTGCTTGAGTTGTGTTTGCAGCGAGATGCTAGCTATTTGGATTACATTTTCTGCCGTCAAAATTTGGTAGATTTTCATGTAAAGGAACCTAAAACTGCAAGCACAAGGTCACTTGACTCTAGAACCAGGTTTTCAGAACTAGAGCTTGCTTATTTGTGTTACAAGGGAGCTATAAGTAAGGAAGCTGACAGTACCAATCTTGTTGACTAAGAAAGCATAGCAGCATGTGATAACAAGACTTCTCACTTAAAGTACATGGGGATTGGAAATAAAAGGATGAAGAATATCCTTGTGTCTTCACTAGTAGTCTTCTAATTTTTTTTCTTTAGGCCTTGTCAATGCTGCTAAATGGTACTCCATTTGCCTTTGTTATTGACCTTGCTGCACTTGCCTCTCGACGGGAATACCTCAAACTTGACAAATGGCTCACAGATAAAATTCGGGAGCATGGGGTAAAGCAGGATTTTTCTTTTTATTTCTGCACTCTATTATCAGTGACTCGCTTAAGTCACTTAAACAATTTTATAAGTCGTGTTGACGTTGTGGAAAGTGTCCATGGTCTCATAGTTCAACCTTTTCACTGAACTATAATAGCTTAGTGTGATTCTTTCCACCGTGCAATTGCCAAGTTTGAAAAAGTGTCTTGGGTGCCGTTTGGGAGAGTAAGATAACGCTCTTTCCTCAGGAGCCCTTCATCCAGGCCTGCATGACTTTCTTAAAGAGAAGATGTCCATCCATCCTGGGTGGCCTGGCTCCAGAAAAAGACCAGCCCAAAAGTGCTCAGCTTCCTCCGGAAACCTTGGCAACGATGCTGGCTTGTCTCCAGGCTTGTGCTGGGTAAGGCTTTCCTTGTGTCTAGGGGATGCCTAACAGGCTTGAAGCTTGCTTGCTGGCCTCGTATTGCATGTTGGAATTCCATATGGAGAACGGAGTTGCCGAGAGCGTGCAGGCGTGCGTGGCCACGTTCAGTGGCAAGTTTGAACTTTGCAGTGAAGCTTCTGTTGTAGCCTTGGTCGCAAGAGCTTGAAAGAGCATCCTTGTCTCTAAGGAAGCAGGGAAAGCGATCTTGGGACCTGCGGGCTGGCTGGTTAACGAGGTAGTGGCTCGCTAATGGCATGTACAGCGCTGTAACTGGGGAAGAAAGGAATATAGGGCATAACTACAGACTGGGCTGGCATCTTGGAAAACAATCCTTTCATTGTACAAAGGACTTCACGACTGCAGTAAGTAAATGCCTTGGTGTGAGTGGCCCTTACGCTAGCAGAAAGGGCCGATGCAGCCCTTCAGTGTAGGCAAAAGCTGGTGATAGTAACTTGTTTGGGACCGAAACCACTGTTTAACCACTCTTGTCTTTATTTGAAAAGCTGCTGGTCACAAAAAGTAGTCAAAGGATGGAAAGCATCTGCGATCATCTGTGGATCGGTTTATTTGGTTAAACTCCACAAGGGAAAAGAATGCTGGCCACAGAGAGCTCTTCTACCTGCTAGAGGGAGTGGTGCAGCACAGAAAAAGGAATGTAAACTTAACTTGGACAAAGCAATTTTGAAATCCAGCATCAGCATTTGGCAAAAATGACTAACTATTGCAAAGTATTCAAGTGGTGTCACTTTCTAATACTGTCAGATCAAGATGGTATTCAACTGCGGTACTTTTAAAAAAGAAAAACAGGTAAATTTATCTTTTAAAAAAGATAAAAAGACAAGTAGGGTGTGACATAGGAGCCAGAGGCTGGAAGCTGCGCTGCTTTCTGCCTTGAACCCCAGCTCTGAAAGGGGCCGGGTGGGATGCAGCAGCTCGTTGCCTGGTCTGAGGGTCTGTATCCTATCCCTGAGGGGATCCTGTGGTGTCCTGAGTGATCTAGGAAACATAAGGGTAGCCAAGGGGGACACTGGCAAATGAGTATCAACACAAATTGTCATGTTTAATATTTCAACTGGAAGGGAAATGCAGGAGGTACCTGGAAGATTTCAAGAAAAAAAGGCTCTGCCGACTTCTGTTGGGAGCACTGCAATTCAGCTTCACAGTGCTGCTCTTTGGCCCATATTTTTTGTCCATCTTTTGGCCCGAGAAGATGATGGTTACTTCTCCCCTCAGAGAGCGTCTTGTTCCAGGACATGTTGCCATGTCCAGGCTTTAGAAACTTAATAGTTAACTGTAGACTTGACTTGCATCTAACTTCACTGTGTTCTGAATCTTAATGTGTTACGACGTTTGTTTATTCATGTAATTCCAAAAACCACCAGTTCTCTGTTGGCACAATTTTTTCAGCTTTTTTGTGTCTTTTTATGATTCCTTGCATTCCTTGTATGCAAGAGTGACCTACTTGCAGTCACTTTCAATTAGCTATTCTCTTTAAACTGTGAAGAGAAAATACTTGCATTTCCTTTGTGATGCTCTCACTTTGATCCGTTTAGGTTTGTCACAAATGGCAACAGGCATTGTAAAGATTGGAAGATTAAAATCACAATAAATATTAAATAGGGCTGCGAGGGTGACTGCAGTGTGCCGTTATGAGGAGCTGCTTTAGAAGCGATTTCGTTAGTTAGGCTGCAGTAATGACGTGTTTGGGGAGATGCTTTTCTTAGCCACGAAGGCGCTGCCTCTCCCTGGAATCTCTTTTTGCTTCACACCCTTTGTATCAAATGCAGCTTAAAAAAATCTGATTTTGTGCTATCCAGTTGTGATGGTTGCATTTTCATACAGCAGCGTGTCTCTGTGTAGATGGCATGGTGTGAAATTAGGAGCTTCCTGTGAAGAATGTGTGGCCCTGCAGGTCCCCGTGGGCAGCGGGAGCTGCAGGCCTTCCCCAGGCTGCTGTTATTGGCAGTTACTCCAGCTCCAGCAGATTCCTCTACGGAGAAAGCCCTGTCTTTCCTGTGGCAACTCCTGTGTGACCTGGCTGCTTCCCAGACCAAGGCACAAAACAGGAAATACCTTGCTAGGCATTTATAGCAAAAGTGTGGCCTGCAGGCAGGAAGCAGCTCTAAACAAATGCAGGGTTTGTGTAGTATAACTTCCCAATAGTTTTTGCATTCGGAGATGGACACAAGGATACAGGACTTCTGTTGCCAAAAGACTTTTAGGTGATTAAAATGAGATGGACTTTTTGTCCGAAGAATTTGTTTTCCTTAGCTTGATCAGGAATAACAGCAGTGGATAACATTTTGCAAAAGTGTGCAGGCCTTGTTCACATTTGAATGCGGGGAGAAAGCTACGGATTTCCATATCTGAGCTGCTTTTGAGGGTAGATTTTGGGTGGCTTTTCTAACGTGGCTGCTGGGGACTAGTCCGTGCTTCCCTCCAGGGTGGCTTCCCTTTTCCCCCCGTGGAAGGAGCCTGTCAGCAGAGGGAGCAGATCTGAGCAGAGGGCTGCAGCAGACGCCGTTGTGCTCTTGGCTTCGGGAGGCTGAGCTGCATGGAGCTCCCACAAGGACAAGCAAAGGGGAGAGCGTTGTGCTCAGTCTGCCCTTCTGGGGCGGGTGGAACCGTGTAGGGAGGTCGCGCTACCTTCCAGTCTGTCTGCCTGTAGAGCAGTACTTGAGGCTTTTAACAATTAAGGCTATTCCAGAGGCATGTGAGTATAGAAGACTTGAAAATGACTGAAGGAATGTTCAGCCCACTAATGGAGATGAACTTTTAAATTGATGATTTTTTTTTTCTATTTAATACATAGTCAACTTCTCAGGGACAAGATTGAATGCAAGCCTAGCAAATAAGAAACATCTTCAGCTTTGTTTATTTTGCAGCTTCTCGGTAAACGTGGAGTGAACTTGGCTCACGTGTTCACAAATGCCCATTTGGGGTGAGGTTTCTGCAAGTTCTCATAGGTGGCCTCTTTTCCTGCAGAAACGAATGAGGAGACGGTCGTTTCCTGCGTGTTCTCACTCTCCTCCTCCCGTTCCAGGAGCGTTTCTCAGGAGCTGTCGGAGACCATCCTCACCATGGTGGCCAACTGCAGTAACGTCATGAACAAGGCCAGACAGCCCCCGCCTGGAGTCATGCCCAAAGGGCGGCCGCCCAGCGCCAGCAGCCTCGATGCCATCTCTCCTGTGCAGGTAGACAGGCAACATGCTGCACTCCAGAAAGCGGCGCTGGTTCAGCGTTAGTTTTACTCCCCTAGTTGAGCTCTTTCAGCTCTGGCTCCCTTAATTTTTATGTTGCATGTCCAGATAACTTGCTTATTAACCACAGAATAATGCCGGAGTTCAGAGCCCTCTTTCACTTCACAAATGTTTGTAAGAAGTAACCGAAGTACAGCAGGATGGGAGCACTAAAGAGCAAGAGGATTTGGCTTATTTAGAATAACTGCAGGTTTGTTTAAAGTGCTAAAACTTAGATTTTTGAGGATTAAGCACTGCCTTTGAACCCGATGTCTTGTTTGTAGTTTCATGGGCCAGGCAACAGTGCTAGTATAAGGACTTGTTATAACTGGGGCCCTTCATCTCAGCTGAACTGCTCTTTTAAAAACAAGGTACATCTCTCTGCCCTGCCACTCGCCATCCCTTCCTCCTCTGGGAGCAATGCATTAGAGACAGGGTTTGCATTTAGCAACTACATTCAGTGGCAGATTTTAAGAAATGATGAAAAAGTTTCATGTGAAACAGTGGCGCTTCAGCATTTAAGAATGTCTGAAGCATCAGTAGGTAATGTAGGCTAAATGTATAGAGCAGTTTCCTAGCAATTTCTTACTTTATTGAAGATGCTCATCAAATGTACCAAAAATATTGGTAACCTGCTGCAAAAAGTTGATGTGAGCAAGTGCAGCAGCAAATGTTAGTCTATAATCCTGTCATTTTTTTGATATATAGTGCAGTCTTCTGCTGTTCCCAGTCAGGAGCTTTTAGTTTATTGCTGTGTTGACAGATACTATGCCTTCCCTCCCACTCATCACACAGATTTTTTTTTTTTTTTTTTTTTGAGATTACATTCAGGTTGTGTCCAGGAAAACTGGGCTCGGAGGGATCCTTCAAATGGTTGTAAGCTAGACATGAAACAGCCTTTGTAAATCTAGTAGTGAGGTCTCCAACCGGAGGGCATCGACTGCTCTAGTACAAAATATTCAGGTGCTGCCTCTGATCTGTGTTCACTGCTGCGTTACAGTTGAGTCTGTGGAAAGAAATCGGCCTTTTTGTAAAATATTTAATAGAGTAGGATTTTATGGGATTGTAGACACATAAGCGATGATGAGTGATAAGTGTAGATAAATGGATCTCTTGGGATAGTTTGGAAGGCTTCAGTTTCAAGTGACCATGCAGTAAAAGTCCTCTCAGGAGTGTTTTAATACCCAGCTGTCTCTGTACCAAACCTGCCTAGCGTGGGCTTGCTGGGCCTCATGGCTGTGTGTGTAATCCTCCCCTCTTCCCGCAGATCGACTCCCTGGCAGGAATGGCATCCCTCAGCCTGGGGGGCTCGGCTGCTCCGCACACCCAGAGCATGCAGGGCTTCCCCCCCAACCTGGGCTCCGCGTTCAGTACTCCGCAGTCACCAGCAAAAGCCTTTCCCCCCCTCTCCACCCAGAACCAGACAACAGGGTTCAGCGGCATCGGAGGACTCTCCTCACAGCTTCCAGGTACTGTTATGGGCTCGGGGTGTTGGTGTTTTCCATGCATCGGAGCTGAGGTTGATGTCACTGCCGTGGCTGGAAACACTGGACAAAAGCAGCTCTGTTCTGGGCTGCGTGGGGGTGGGTGATACAGCTGTCACCACGAGGTCATGGCTGAAATAACCCTTCAAAACGTTGCAACTGCAGCAGCTTGCAAATGTGCATGTCAGGAGGGCGAGTGTTTGGTCGGACTAGCAGAGGTGCTTCAGGGTGGCGCAGAGGTGACTTGCTCGAGACAAAACTGCCTGATGTTACATGGTTGGGATGGCTGGGGTCCTGGGAATGGGGAGATTCTGGGACAGATGAGCACACGCTGTGCTAGTGGGGCGACCAGTGCCTTGTTTTCCCTTCAGTAGGTGGCCTGACTACGGGTAGCCTGACCGGCATAGGAACTGGGGCCCTCGGCCTCCCTGCAGTGAACAACGACCCCTTCGTGCAAAGGAAACTCAGCACATCCGGACTGAACCAGCCTACATTCCAGCAGAGTAAGATGAAACCTTGTAAGTGGTAGTGTTGTCTGTGACTGTGGAGTGTGACTGTGGTCAGCTCTTTAACTGCGTTGCCTTCAGGGGAGGCTTGGGGCTGCAGTGGTCAATGTTAAAAATGGGGCTCCTTATATTCTGCTGTTAGTCTGAAAAAGATGCTTCTAAACAGCTGTACTAAAGCTTGCCAAATGGCCTAGAGGGGAGTTTAAATAAAGCTGCTGAGCAAAGTAAATACTACGTGGTAGGAATAGGCATCATCAGTGTGTTCCTGTGCGTGTTGTGCTGTCTTGAGCTTTCCAGAGGATTGCTTACATCTCGAAAGAGTTTCTCTAGAACAGTGTTAAAGCCAGCTGGTTAAGGTCCTGCTGCAGCGGAGAACTTGAGAGGGGAAGCACCGAATGGGACAGCACCACGGGGTTTTGAAAAAATAGACTAGCAGGTTGGTGGGAAGGGTTTTTGGAAGGAATAATTTGGTCCCTTACACCTGTTATCTCCAGTTTATTTATGCTCCTGAAGTGGGCTCCCAATGAAATGTTTAAGCAATCAGCCTCTCTCTTTAGGAAGGCCATATGCTAAACATCCATGTTGCTGTTCCTACAGCTGTTGTGTTTGATAGCTCCTCCGTACCGCGGAGCTGTAAGTCTCTACAGCTGCGCGGTGGAGAACAGCTTTAGTGACTGTTGCTTTTCTTTATGAGCTTGAGCTCGTAGAAACTTGTTTGAAGCTACTGGCTGGCTTGAAAGTTTGTGTGAAAGGTTGTCTGCATGTTAGTGTCGTGTAGCATGCTTTATTCTACTGTCCTGCAACCCTTTGGAGTAGGTGTCAGCCGAGGTTAGCCTGAGATGCAGTGTGTTCTAGGAACACAGTTGCACCAGGGCAATCCTTTCTTAAGGATTCGGTCCTGGCATGTAAACACAACTTACTCAAAGTTGTTACCTAAAAATCTGACTTTATTTGCTTGAAAGGACCAGTGAACCCTCTTTTCTAGGAGAGCAAGCAGGTTCTGTATGGACCCATGAAAAAGTTGAAAAGGGCTAGATGAAATCCTGACTGAAGCTGTTCCAAACATGACTCCTGTTCCATTTTTCTTTAACAGCTGACTTATCTCAGGTGTGGCCAGAGGCTAATCAGCACTTTAGCAAAGAAATAGATGATGAGGCAAACAGCTACTTTCAACGTATTTATAACCATCCACCACATCCGACCATGTCTGTGGATGAGGTGAGTTTCCTTCTGTAGTAGTTGTCAACTGTGGAGAGGCCTGCTGGATACTTGATGGGAGTTTTTTCTTCACATGTTAGTTTTACTGGAAAGCAGTAGCGGGCTTGTGGTAGATGCTTGCAATGCTGCTAGTTGTTTCATTGTTTTGAATGAAGTAAATTGAAAGTGTACATTTTTAGAAAGACAGAGAAACCCCTAATTTGATCATTACATTCAGCTTTAAATTCTGTAGTCTGAGGATTTAAAGTCTGCTTGGCTCTGCTAAAATGCTTCTAGTTTAGGATGACTTTAAATGTGAAGTGGAAGCTCGTCTAGTGGTCCTTTAGGCAGTCTGCATAAACCCTACCCTTGAATATTTGTTTATACCAGTATCTAAATATGACCACAATTTGCACACATCCAAAGGTATCCTCAGTTCCACCTCCTACATTTCAGTATTCACATTGTATGGTTTTTCTTGACTGCTGATCATCAGCTACTCTCTTGAATGTCTTGAGGAAAAACTAGTTATAAAATCCCTAAAACATTAGTTTCCTCTAGAGTAATTATTCGTCTGTGATGTACTTGCTCTTTGAGGTACTTTCTAGTGTTCTTTATTATTTTGCACGTTTATAAATTTTGAAAGCCTTGGAATATTTTTGATTTAATTTGGAATCAGTGGTGTAGGAATTGGCAGAAATATGTTTCATTTGAAGATGGTTACTTAGAAAGGGGCAAAGACTGAAATCTGAGATGAAACTTGTGCTGTAGAATCGGATAGTTAAGATGAATTTGGGTTTTTTGTTTTGCCTTTTTTCCCTTTGAAACAGTTATTTTACAGTATGGCTTGTAGTAATGCGACTTAATGTCAGTAGTCTCGAGCTCTTGAATGTATGGATGTAAAAGGGCAGAACTGAAGTGAATCCGTTGGTAACAGTGTTTGTTTGTTTGTTTTTTTAAGGTGTTAGAGATGCTGCAGAGATTCAAGGATTCCAACATTAAACGGGAACGAGAAGTGTTTAATTGTATGCTGAGGAACTTGTTTGAGGAATACCGTTTTTTCCCCCAATACCCAGATAAAGAGCTGCACATAACAGCCTGCCTCTTCGGTGGGATAATAGAGAAAGGACTGGTTACTTACATGGCATTGGGCCTGGCCCTGCGCTATGTTCTTGAAGCCTTACGAAAGCCTTTTGCATCCAAAATGTACTATTTTGGTATCGCTGCACTAGATAGATTTAAAAATAGGTGAGTGTGTTTCTTTTGCTAGTACCTGTAAACAGTGTATACAATGTTTTGTTAAACTTAGACCTGCTTTGGTTACGTGATATAAGATTGCTTGTACATGTCAGACCTCTTTTGGGATAAAATGCTTGAATTTGAAGAAATACTGAAAACCTGCTTGAAATTAGTGACAAGAAATCAGCAGAATCATAAGCAAATACCACGTTATTGTCTGTCATTCTCCTCTCAGCTCATCTCCCCTGCAGTATATTAGCTGCAATAGAAGGTGTCGCTTGCAACAGTTCATAGCTAGGTATCCTGTTGGGAAGCTAAAAACTGAGTAAGATGCTTAAACTGGCAAACTTCAGTCTTAACCACCTTGTAACTCCTTTTCTTGAGACCCACTTTAAGTGGGACCTAAAGATCTGACTCTCAAAATGAGTCAGTGTCTAGCATTTATAAGCAGAGCTATAATAATCAGTGTGCATTGGCAAAGCATCTGCCTTGGAAATTAGGGGCTGTTTTCATCTGCTGTTTGAAATAGTGACTCACATCTCGAATTACTTGGTCAATAATCTTACTGAACGCTGCATGCAAGAGCAGATGTGTGTGCAGTCAGGTGCAGAGATGTTTAGAATAAGGTGGGTTGCTGTGAGTACATAACTTACACTGTGCTGGTAAATCCATTTCAAATGGTTCTCACCAGAGAAACTATTTTGTATAAAATGCTTTTTTCATAGTACAGCCACTGCAGGTAGCCCAGAAACAGCTCTGAAATGGGTGTGAGATACTAGTGTCCTATTTCTGTTGCTCCTTAATACTGTTTTTGATGACTGCTAATGCTTTTGGCTAATACATACTTGGTCTGTTGACAGATTGAAGGACTATCCCCAGTATTGTCAGCACTTGGCTTCTATTAGTCACTTTATACAGTTCCCTCATCACTTACAGGAGGTGAGTGCTTGCATGTTAGCACTAGCTTTCTAAGTTGTTAAATATACCTGATCACATTGCTCCCTCCTACTGGATAAATGCTGAGCTGTCCCAATTCTAGGCACTGTAGATCCATACAGACACAAAATAGGCCTTTGTAATGTCTTGCAAACAATAAGATGTTTTTTAAAAAAGGAAAGAGTTTTCAGTAGTAGAAGAATTACAGAAAAGATGATTCCATGGCAGTGCTTTAGAGCATAGCCCGAATAGACAAAAATAATATTTGGTCAGCTCTGACACTAAGGTAGAGGTTATCTACCCAGAAAAGCTGTGAAGTCCAGTAGCAGGTTCTGCTATTTTCACTTATGGATTTCAGTCTTATCCCTTGAACCAGGGTGGTTAGTCTGAGGTATTACAAATATCTGGGTCAATGTAATGCAACAGGGAAGAAGTACTGTTAAGTTTATTGGCAGCTTTTAAAATGCTTCTGCTTTTAATGCTGTAACCCAGCCCATAGTTCTGCATGTCAAGTTCTGTATGTGCTTGTTTACCTTACTTCAGTACATAGAGTATGGACAGCAATCCAGAGATCCTCCCGTGAAGATGCAGGGTTCAATCACCACCCCTGGCAGTATTGCACTTGCCCAGGCTCAGGCCCAGGCCCAAGTCCCAGCAAAAGCTCCTCTTGCTGGCCAAGTCAGCACTATAGTAACCACCTCGACCACCACCACTGTTGCAAAAACCATCACCATCACTCGGCCAACTGGAGTCAGCTTCAAGAAGGACGTGCCGGTAAGTGATCTGTGCCAGCAGTGCCCTTGCTGGAGGTGCCAAGGTGCTAAACTGCTGATCCAGCTTAAGTACGCAGAGATGAGTCCTACTGAATTTCTGCATTACGTGTTTTCAAACATCCTTTTGTATTTTATACCCAAAGCATGTAACATTCTTGACTCTGACCAGTCTTTCATTTGCAAAGACTTTTTAACCAGCAAACTATAAAATTACAATGGAATTGACTAGAAATGTTTTTTTGAGGGGTTAATTCTCCAGACAATTGCAAAATCTCTTTTTTTTCCCCTAAAGACTTGCAATAGGACTTTAGAATTAGTTGGCAATTTTTATTCTAGGAGCTTGAGACATTGGACTGCACATTCTTAAGTCCCAACTGACCTAGCAGTTTTAACCACCCTAGGTTTTCCCAGTCTTTAATCAGTTATGTAAACATAACTCTAAACCAGTCTGGGCAACTGCACAGTTGGCAGATTGGCAGTGTTGGTTACTGGGCAGAAAGCATGTGGGCACAGTTGGTTACCCCACAGCAAGGGCTTAATCCTTTGTTTTGGGAGGAAGAGGGATCCCGCCTGCGCGTGGAGGGCGCATGGGGCTGTTACTGCAGGAGAACTGGTGCATTGCAAAGTCGAGTCTTGTCTCCACAGAACCCTCTGCATAGTTTCCTACTCAAAGAAGCTTCTCAGATTGGTAGCCCACATTGTCATGATCCAATTCTTATGGACAGTTCACAGTTTTCATTCCAAATACAATACTGAAGTGTTCCTGGTGATTCACAAGAATCATAAGGTGCATCAGGTAGATGTAACCTGAAACATCTCCTTTTTTCCAGTTGACAAAATGGAGCAAAGCTTGTTTTGGATGTTGCCGCTTCCTCTTCTCAATTGTTGACTTGTTCTTCCTGCAGCCTTCCATCAATACTACTAACATTGATACACTGTTAGTAGCAACGGATCAAACCGAGAGAATTGTGGAGCCTCCAGAGAACGTTCAGGAGAAGATTGCTTTCATCTTCAATAATCTGTCTCAGTCAAATATGACACAAAAGGCAAGTATGAAAGAACTTTAATAACATCACAATCACTTCAGAAATGGACTGGGTAACCCTTGATACTGTAGTGTTAAGAGGGTGGACTCCCCTGAATTTCAGTGTGAAATGAGAGGTTTTTTTGAACAGATAAATCTGTGGTGCTGCTGCTGCCTTTGCTGTCTCTTTTATGGACAGATTGCCAGGTGAGAAGTTGAGGACAGGTAGATCATTGTACCTCGCTCATCTTATGATTATGTTTCTTATGGTTGACTTAATCCTTAGATAATCAAAGATACTGTTTTTCAAGTTCTTATTAAGAAAATGAAAAACCTTCTTAAAAGCAATTAGCTAAATGTGGTTAATGTTGGACAGGGCTGACCCCAGAAGTTTGTGGTCTTCTCCTAACTTCGTGGTGTTGTGTTTCTCTTGTGGGGAGACAGGTCGAGGAGCTGAAGGAAACAGTGAAAGAAGAGTTTATGCCTTGGGTATCGCAGTATCTTGTCATGAAGAGAGTCAGTATTGAGCCAAACTTCCACAGCTTATATTCCAACTTCCTGGACACTCTTAAGAATCCGGAGTTCAATAAAATGGTTCTGAATGAAACCTACAGAAATATCAAGGTGCGTAGAATAAGCATTTGACAGCTTGTACTATTTTTAAGATCATTTAAAGCTCTGCTGATCTCCTTAGGCCATTTGCTTACTACCTTCCTGATCTTCAGACATTAGTGGACTAATTAGGTAGCAGGTCTGCATTTGACACTTCATGTAGGTAAACTCTAAATTCGTGTGAGGTTTTGGAATTACAACCTGTTTTTTCCCTTTTCTTTTATATAGGGAAAACAGAGATGGGAAAACAAAATTTTTAGCCAAAGAAGAAGGAGGGGAAGGGGAGTGGGGGGGCTTTAAAAAGAGTGTAAACAGGAAAAAGAGACAACTAAAATTCTTTAGAGGGCTGGGCATATATGAAGGTGAGGAAGAGAGAGAAGCGATAGCCTGGAGGAGTTGAGTGGGTGAGCTAAGATTGTCAGGTGAGCACTATATTTAAACCTGTTGGTGGAATTTCTTGCCACCATGGGTTACGCTGTAGTGCAAAAGAAATTCCTGGCTCTTTGGAGCATTGCTGACCTTGCTCTGTTCAGCTGATGCTACTCTGAAGCAAAGGAACAGGAGTAATAGCTGAATGCAGTGATGGGATTAAAAACCTTGAAATAAGAAGTGAATAGTTTTCTAAGAAATGTAAGTTACAGACTTGAGGTCTGTTGAAGCATTGGCGGGGGAGCATTGTCTACCTGTTGTAGAATTCACAAGTTATATTTTACAAAGAGAGTGGTTATGGTAAGGTCTGGAAAAGAGGAACTCTTTCTTTTGAAAGGAATTTTGAAATCTTTATGGACCTGCTGTCTTGAAACAAAGGCCAATGTGACTGTCTGTTGTAATGCTCAGAACTGAGTGCTCCAGAACAGTTTCTGCCATCTTCAAGTCAGAGCAGCTCTTCAGTTTGTCTTTGAGAGCTTGATTGTTTTCCTGCTGTTGCTTGAGTTGCTTCTTTCATTTAGGTGCTACTGACATCAGATAAAGCTGCAGCCAACTTCTCGGACCGTTCCTTGTTGAAGAACCTTGGTCATTGGCTGGGAATGATTACATTGGCTAAAAATAAGCCCATCTTGCACACGGTGAGCTTCTGTCTTTGCAGACTTGTTTGGCACAAGCCAGGTTGTAGCCAGCTATTCAGAAAATTGTCACGTTCTTGGTCTTTCTCTTTGCCAAGTTCAAAATACAATTCCAGAGATGGTCATCTTAAGACCTTTTGGAAACTCTTTTAATCAGGACAGTCAGTTAAGCTTTTGCTTAAACTAAATGAATTAATCGCATGTCAAAATATGTGTCCGTAAGTCTTCATTCAAAAAATAACTCCATGCTTAGATGTTTAAAATTAAGGGCTGTCTTGATTCAACCTTGCCATTATGTCCTATAAGAAAATGTAGGGTAGGATTGTTTTTAGTGTTCATGCTGTTTTTCCTGCCTTCATCTGCTTTTCAATTGTTAATGGTGTTTTTCAGGATTTGGATGTGAAATCGCTGCTTCTGGAAGCATATGTTAAGGGACAGCAGGAATTGCTTTATGTAGTGCCATTTGTTGCCAAAGTCTTAGAATCCAGTGTCAGGAGTGTGGTAAGTGACTTCAGATGTGCTGACAGTTACTGTTCAAGTGGCAAAACGAGTTGCAGGAGTGAACTAGCTTTTTCTGCAAAGTTAAAACTGGTTTAATTTCCTGTTGGGAAAGAAAAGCGATGTGAGACCCAAAAGTTGAAGGAGTTGTGTTTCGAGGGGAAGTACCTGGCGTGTGTATGTTTATTGTCTGAATAGCTGATGTCTCTGTATGGTTTCCCCGAACAAAACTCAATTGAGAAGTGGAAGGGTGCCATTAAAGGGGTTCAAGAATCAATTTATTCTTGAATTGTTCCTTTTGTCCCTGAGCAGCTGTCTTGGCAGTTCTGTTTGACATAGAACAAGGGATCTCTCGGGAGGACAAGTTCATTGGGCCATAAGCACAATGTTCAAGTCCTGTAATTTTGCTTCCTGACCTAGTTCCATCCAAACAGAATGCTAAAACCAATCCTTGCTGCTGCTGTGCAAACCTCACTTTTCATGGCTGTGCGTATGCATTGCTGTTTGCCTTTCACAACTTTTCTGGTCCATAAGTTAACTATTCAGGAAGTTTCTGTAAACCTGCTGCTCTTCTTTCTCTTGTAGGTGTTCAGGCCTCCAAATCCCTGGACAATGGCCATTATGAATGTTTTAGCTGAACTGCATCAAGAACATGATCTAAAAGTAAAGTTTCATTTCTTTTTTCCATTTTTTCCTTCTATATTTACTGAGCACGAGCTTTTTTTCACATGCCAATCAAGGCAGATGTCATGTTAAACTACAGTTTGCAGTTTAGTTGTCACGTAAAACTAGTCATGGAGAGCATCAGCCATTGCTTGGTTTGGTAGAACTTGGATGAAACTCCACTGCTGTGAAGTCCACCTGCAGAATAATTATTGGTAGTCACCACTAAAAGGCATGGGAGGAGAATGGGAAGCTTGGGAATGGAGTGGCCAGTAAATGTTTGGGATTGTTTTTTACCTCCTTATGATATAACCTAAACTGGAATTGTCATGCAGTTGAATCTGAAGTTTGAGATTGAGGTGCTCTGCAAGAACCTTGCGCTAGACATCAATGAACTGAAACCTGGGAGTCTCCTGAAAGATAAGGATCGATTGAAAAATCTGGATGAGCAGCTGTCTGCTCCAAAGAAGGATGTGAAACAGCCTGAAGAGCTGCCACCCATCACAACAACTAGTAAGTACTCTTCAAAGTGAGACAAGAACCATACCATGCCAGTGCTAATGAGACAGGAATAGTATGAAGTAATACAGCCATCTGTAAGAGTTTTTAATGCTTGAAAAAGCTCAGCTTTCCAATAGAACAAGACACATGGACTTTGGAGATGGGGAAGGGAGAAGAAGCTATTCTGAAAATTAACTTGTGATTGTCTCTTGATAGGGCAGCAGAGCAGATGATTAATGAGATGCCAGGGTTTAAACTGTAGTGTAAGAAACAGCTCTGCTTTGTCTGTGCTGGAAGGTAATGAAGACCTTTTATTACAAAGGGAAAATGCCAAGTTAAAACTGGCTGATGAGTTTAGGGGACTTCATAGTCAAACTGCAAAACTTTGTTTCTTAACTGCCTGTTGATTTACACAAGAAGTATAGACCTGCAATCGTCCATACAAACATTTGTATTTTCTCTAGCTGCTTCTACAACTCCAGCTACCAGCACCACTTGTACAGCCACGGTTCCTCCACAGCCTCAGTACAGTTACCATGACATCAACGTCTACTCCTTAGGAGGGTTGGCCCCACACATTACCCTAAATCCAACGGTAAGTTTCAGGGTTGACATGGTTGATTTCACATGTCCCCTGTCTCCAAATTATCAAATTAATAGTTTAATAAGCTGCATGTGCAACCCAATGTTATTCCATGTAGATAAGCTGTGGCAGTACATTTAAAAGTTGTTTGGGAAATGTGAATACCAGATGGGATTGTAGTTTATTTTGTGGTTTCTGACATACCTCTCCTAATTCTCCTGCAGATTCCGCTGTTTCAGGCCCACCCTCAGCTGAAGCAGTGCGTGCGGCAGGCGATCGAGCGAGCGGTGCAAGAGCTGGTGCACCCCGTGGTGGATCGCTCCATTAAGATCGCCATGACCACTTGCGAGCAGATCGTCAGGAAGGACTTTGCGCTGGATTCGGAGGAGTCCCGGATGCGCGTGGCCGCGCACCATATGATGCGGAACCTGACTGCTGGGATGGCCATGATAACCTGCAGGGAGCCGTTGCTGATGAGCATAGCTACCAACTTGAAGAACAGCTTTGCTACTGCGCTGAGGGTGAGAGCTGCACTGGTAAAGCAGCCTCCCACATTATAGATCAGTAGACATCCAGCATTAGCAGATGGGTTCTCCACACCACGGACTTCTTGAGTAACATCGTGCCGCTTAACTAGTGCGGAGATGAATTCAGGGGATAAAAGTTTAGGGTATTTTCTTTGGCTTTGTTGTGGTGGTAGACTTGGCTATTAGTAGCAAAGCAAGTGGAAAACAGTCTCACAGTTAATGACGAGTTCACAAAGGCAGTAGGAAAACTGGTATTTGGTGTTCGGGGTTTGGAGAAGTGCAGAAGTACTTTGTTTTGCAGCAGCCAATGCTAATGTAACGTGATGTCCACAGAGTGTCACAAATACAGCAGGACTTTCTTATTTTCATGGATAGTTGATGAAGAGGGGGAGCCTCCTGCTTCTTTTGTTACTTGATGAAAGTATTTAGTGCTTTTTTGTCTATATGTTTGACTGAGAGCTCTGCAATATGCAATTTGTTGTCATATATTCCATGCAAAGTGAATGCATTCCGAGGACTCTTTAATGCTGGTGTTTTTAAACAGACTGCATGTTTTTTTAAAAGACTGTGTCCAGTGAAAACTTACAGCTCCTGTTTGATTATCCTCACTTCCAATAGGCAGCTTCCCCACAACAGAGGGACATGATGGAGCAAGCAGCTGCCCAGCTAGCGCAGGATAACTGCGAGCTCGCGTGCTGCTTTATTCAGAAGACAGCTGTGGAAAAGGCAGGCCCCGAAATGGATAAGAGGCTAGCGACCGTGAGTATGGGGCTGCTGTCTTTCCAGAAGCTTTATTGGCTTTACTGGCACACGTGGGCTCAGTGGCAAAAGCTTCATGTGCTGTTTTCCAGGAATTTGAGCTCAGAAAACATGCTAGACAAGAGGGTCGTCGGTATTGTGATCCTGTTGTATTAACTTACCAGGCAGAACGGATGCCGGAACAGATCAGGTTGAAGGTGAGGATATTAACAGAGTTTTATATTCTGGTGTTGCTTTTCTTCTCCCTCCTGATAATGAACAGTCTGTGGTGCAGGTTCAGCTGAGCAATTGTATATTTTACATTTCTTGTTTGACAGTGCAGCTCCTCTTAGCTTGGTTAGTAACAGACGCATTAAAATCTTGTTTCCAAAATGAGTATTTGTTTAAATTTTCTCAATTTCTCCAAGACATTTAAAAAATAAATATTTGTTTCCTTCTGTGCTGTTCATTTCACCGGAAGGTCACTAGGCAGTCTTGTCTTCTCTTTTGCCCTTTAAAAGGGAGCAAAATACATACCTGTGCTCTCAGCAGAAACCTTGTCGTGTGCGTCAGAGAAGCAGAAAGTCTGTATTTCATTCTTGATTTCTGGGAACATGAGATGCAGTGTATGGCAAAGCCTTTCTGTTCAAGAAGGTCTGTCAGAGAAGATAAGACCAGTACAGAGGAGCAGAATCCTAAACCACTCTGTTTAAAACTGTGCTTGGGAATCTGTTTAAGTTTGCACAGCTACCTTCTTTTGCAAGCTGCCTTTGTTCTTTTCTACCACAGTGCTTAATGCTGAGGTTCCTGTCTTGCCCCTGCCCCTTTTTATTGTCAAGGTTGGCGGTGTGGATCCCAAACAGCTGGCTGTTTACGAAGAGTTTGCTCGCAACGTCCCTGGCTTCTTGCCTACCAATGATTTAACTCAGCCTACGGGATTCTTGGCTCAGCCCATGAAGGTATGGATTTCTGACCTAGGTTGGTGTGAGAGTACTGTAAGTCCTCCTGGTGAACATTACAGAACTTGCCCCTTCTGCTAAAAGGCAGTAAGAATTGGGTGTTTGTAGTGCTTGGGAATACTGCCTGAAAGATGTATTGCTCTTTAAAAGTCAAATCAATGGCAACATGAAGCTGTTCTTACACCCTGCCCTGTGTGAGACTGTTGTCCGTGAGATAATGAACAGAACCTTGTCTGTGCACTTGGTCTAAGGGCTCCTGGATATTTCCACAGCTAACTTGCTCGTAACACTTCTGTGTTGCCTGCCTAAAATGCAAAGGATAGTGCAGAAGACTGTTTTTTCTGGTGCTTTAAGTTCTGGAGCAGTCAAGTTCAGTCAGTATTCACGTTCCACAAGCAGTTGGCTCAAGTCACTCCCTCCCCCTTTCTGTTCAACAGCAAGCCTGGGCTACAGATGACGTAGCTCAGATCTATGACAAGTGTATGACGGAGCTGGAGCAGCACCTGCAGTCCATTCCCCACACGCTGGCCATGAATCCCCAAGCCCAAGCTCTGCGCAGCCTCTTGGAGGCCGTGGTAGTGGCTCGTAACTCCCGTGACGCTATTGCTGCTCTGGGGCTGCTGCAGAAGGTGAGTGTTAGCAACTCTCTTCCTGTTTTAACTTCTCTGGAAATAATTCTTTATTACTCTTCTGGTTGTGAATCATCTTGGTGGGGAGCACATTTCCTCATGCATCTGGTGGAACCTGCTTGGTGAGCAACAGTGAACACTTGCTGCCTTTTGAAATTCAGTGGATAAAATGGGAAGGGAGCGGTGTTGTTCCCTTGGCATCATACAGGCTCAGGCCAGGCTGTTGCGGGCAGTAGGTTTCTGTGGGACAGGTAGAGCTGTTGCACTCGAGTGGTTTCTGATTTTGGAGTGTTTCGAGGTGAAGCAGGACACTTAAATTGCGCTTGTGAGTGGATGGTGTTGAGCTTAGTCCTGGGTTCCTGGCGTTTTGCAATAACTGATATGGGTGTGCCAGTTAAAAGCACACAGGTAGGGAGTGTTACAGTGAGCTCTGACTGAGCTAACATACTTGACTCTGGAGAGCCAAGTGATGGGTTGAGGATGGGGAAAATGTTTGGGAAGCAGCAAAGGCGCCAAAGTGCCTGCCCTGGAGTAAGAGCAGTGTCAGAGCAGGACTAAGGGAAGCTGGAAACCACGTCAAGGCAGGCGCTCTGTTCTTAACTGATAGTGCAGCTGTCCCGATTGCTGCTGATCTTCTCTATAGAATTTGGGAACTTGAGAATTTGAGAAGCTGATCTTTGACATGCTGTGTTAATCTTTCCTATGGCGCTTTCTTTTTGAGTCATATGCAGAATTGTCCTTGAAAAGGCATTGACTTCTAGAAGCTGCAGTGCAAAGTGATGCAGGCTTTCATGCTACTGGGTGCATGTGTGGATATAAAACCAATGGGCTGGAGAGATCGTAGGCTTGTTGATGGTGGGAGAGCTGCGGAAAACCAATACCTGGGTATCATAATAGCTGGGAAAATCTCTTGTTATCTTACCAACAATGGTGACCAAACTTTGTGGTTATTTTGTTCTGGTTTTGGAGTGGCTGCCACATCTTCTGGCAGTAGCTGATTCGGTTTGCGGAAGATTTGGAAGAGGGCTTGTTTTCCCCTCTGCTAATAGGTTGCATCTATTCTAGGCTGTTGAGGGCTTGCTGGATGCCACGAGCGGGGCGGATGCCGACCTCCTGCTTCGCTATCGTGAGTGTCATCTGCTGGTGCTGAAGGCTCTGCAGGATGGCCGTGCTTACGGGTCTCCGTGGTGTAACAAACAAATTACCAGGTCAGTTACGAGGCTGTGGGTAACCCGATGTCGCTTCCCTCACCTGCTGGCAACTATTTTGTTATTCTAAATCACTTGACTTAGTGTTTTGCACTACTGTGTAATTGGGCAGGTCAAAAGTAACTGTTTTCATGTTAAAAGTAATTAGACCTGCTGATAATACCACTTCATTCTGGAATAAGATAGTAAACTTGAATGGAATAAAGCATTAAAGATGCTCTGAGTTGCTCTCTCTTATAGAGGATCTTTCTGCTTGCTGTCACAAATGTGAGAAGTGCTTTAACTAGACAGATATGTGACCTAGTCCTTGGAAGAGAGGCTTCTTATTCACTCTGAAGATCTTGGAGGGCTGTTGCGGCCAGTGCTGCAGGGCACCAACTGCTCATGTCCAGCATAACCTTAGAGTGCTCCAGAAGAAGTTTCTGTTGGAGCCAAGCTAGTTGTACAGTTTTTAAAGTGTTAAGTTTAAGCACATACCAAAAGAAGTGCAATTCTTCCAGGTGCCTGATTGAGTGCAGAGATGAGTACAAGTACAACGTGGAGGCAGTGGAGTTGCTAATCCGCAATCACCTTGTTAACATGCAGCAGTATGATCTTCACTTGGCTCAGGTAAAGAGAACCTCCTCTTTTGGAGGAGAAGAGTTGTATGCAGTTGAGCTTAAGTTTTATACTTGAATTTCATAACCTCGATTGCCTCTTTCATGTTGGCAGTCAATGGAGAATGGCTTGAACTACATGGCAGTGGCCTTTGCCATGCAGTTGGTAAAGATCCTCTTGGTGGATGAGAGAAGTGTTGCCCACGTAACAGAGGCAGATCTGTTTCACACCATTGAGACGCTCATGAGGATTAATGCTCACTCCAGAGGAAATGCCCCAGAAGGGTGAGATTAAAAAGCTGTGTAATGTAGTACTTTCAAACCATAAATGATGATACTGGACATGACTTCTGATTGATGTGACAGTGTGTGATGTGCAGTGTTGAGCTTCCTGTAGGGCTGCTGTCCTGTGTTAGATAACTGTTCTCTTGTTCTGATGTCGCTCTCGTGTAACTGCTTTGATTTTATGTCAAGCTGTGTGCAGTGTGCTTAGAAGCAGCTGCAGCATGGCTTTGAACAGAGTGCTTCAGCAGGAAGGCCTTTCCTATGCTCTGTGCTCTAAAATACCGTGGAGCTCTGAGAAACTCACCTGAATTCCTGATTTATCTTAAATTTAGACAGTGTTCTTATCCATTTAAATTTTAAATATATGTTATTAATGTATGTAGGCCAATCCAAGTGATTGATCAGATTAGACAATCCTGTCTTGCTTTAGACAGTTTACTTTTGGAATCTACAAAGCAGCCATCTGCCTGTCTCCCTTGGTTTGTAGGCCCATCAGCAGTGACTTGGGTGGAAAATACTGTGACAATATCTGGAAATATCTATGGGGCTTGAGGTTATTTGCGAGGTGGAAGCTACTAGGCCTGAGGGACATGGATGGAAGCTTGGAGAACTCCTGTCTTGTGAGAGCTGGCAGCAACAGGCTAGTGGTGGTGGCAGTAGCTGCTGTCGAGGACACCAAGTGCCAGTGGGAGGTCCAAAGCTGAGATCACGGTCTTGGCAGCTGATGTGCATGGACTGTCCTTGCAGTTTTCATGTTCTAACCCAACTCTCTGGTCTCTTGCCTTAGATTACCCCAGCTGATGGAAGTGGTCCGATCAAACTATGAAGCCATGATTGACCGTGCTCATGGAGGTCCCAATTTCATGATGCATTCTGGAATATCCCAAGCCTCTGAGTACGATGACCCACCAGGTCTGAGGGAGAAGGCAGAATATCTCCTGAGGGAATGGGTGAACCTCTACCATTCAGCTGCAGCAGGCCGCGACAGTACCAAAGCTTTCTCTGCGTTTGTTGGACAGGTAGAGCTTTTGGAAAGAAAGGTGCTTTTTATTCAACATAAGTAGGGTGTGATGCCCTCCATTTTAAAACAGTGTTATAACCAGTGTTAGACATCCCTTTGAAACTTTTTCAGGTGTATGAGTTGCCTGTTAAAACTCTCTGTCTTATTTTGGGGCAGTAAAGAGCTCTATAGAAACTTGCACCCTTCAGCAAATAATGTGGTGCTTCAAACACTGCAGCAACAAGCTGGCAGTTCAGACTGGTTTTTTGTTGTTGTTGTGTGGGATTTTTTTTGTGTTTTTGTTTTTTTGCTATAAATCTGGTGGAGAAAAAAAAAACTTCAGTTGAGGTAGTAACGGGAATAGTTCTCTCAAGCTCTGTGTAATGAAACTTGGCTTGTGTTAACTCCTCATCAATAACAGAAGCCTCCGAGAGCCCGCAGAAATAAATTGCCACGAGGTAGAGATGCAGATGGATTGGTTCAGGCCATGTGAACAGATGCCTTTTTTTAATTGGAACCATTATTGAGTGAGGGAGACCATCCAGCCTTGTTAGCCAAAGTCCAAATTCAAACAGTGAAACCAGCCTCACGTTTCACTCATGGGCAGCTTAACAATGTGACGACCAGCACACGTGTCATCCAGGAGTGACCGAGAGGGGAAATACACCCGGTAACCCACCATGGTACCAAGGAACCAAGCCTAGTACTGACTACCTATGTCATATTGGCAGTCGTCTTGTTGAAAGTGTTTCAAGTCAGTTCCTTGACTGCAGGGAAGCCGCAGTTGAGTCTGCATGATGCTCCCCTTCAAATTCAGTGTGCTACCACCCCAGAAGTGCTCCAGAGCTTGCAGCTGCCACCTGACAGCAGTTAAGCTGCAAATCCAAATAAGATTGGATGCCTCACTGCTATGGAAGCTCCCAAGACAGGAGTGGAGAGCCCTGATAGGTGAAGAACTTCTGCTTTTCGTGTTTTCAAGCTACCACTGAAGAGAAGGTGGTGTTTAGAAGCATCACAAAGTTAATTGTCTTTATACCCCTCTTGCTTTGGACACATGAATAGACAAGAGAGAGTCTTGCTGACAAGCACAGTATGGGCTTTTTATAGTCTTTATATTAACTGCAGATAACAGTACAGAATAGCTGTTGAGCCGCTGCGCTGGCTCTGGGAGGCCCAGAGGGCTCCGGCCTCGCACGGCTCCTTCCCTGACCACCACTGGCCACCGTCTCCCTTGCTTAGTGAAGGGCATATCCCTGTTAACCATAAAATACAGCACAGCTCCCCTCTGCAGGGTGGGGAGCACCTCAGCGCTTCATCTTACTGTGTCTTCTCAAGAACAAGGATCCTCCTGAGCTGGAGGACATGGGTTAATCATTTCCATGTGGTTTTGATGCACAGATTTGCATCTGCCTTGTGGCCACCTTCCTGTTGGTGTCTCTTCTAGTGCCTCACATCCTTTTTTCTGTCCTTTTTGAATGCATTTCTGGCCCTTGTGTTAAGCTGACTTTCAAAAAGGGATTTAGCCTTGCGGATTTATGCTTCAGGTGACCTTGCTCTTCATTCTGTACCTTAAGGTGTGCTTATAGAGCATGCTTTAGTATGGCATACTCATTACCTCAGAATGTCCTTTATACTACTTGACTTGAAGAACTTGAAGAACTTTATCAAATTTGAGATAACTGTAATAAACATCTGTATGTATATTAATATGTATATAACTTTTTCCTTACAGGCGGCACATGTGAGGTTTTTCTGTAGAAGGGGTTTTTTTTTAATTTCTGCATTTCAAGATTTTAATACTAGACTCAGAATGTCTTTATTTTTGACAACTTTTATTCAGAAGAGTTGTTTCCTTTCCTATATTTCCTTAGTACAAGGAGGAGTGTGTGACTTAAAAGGCACTCATGTGGCTTCCCTTTTTTTAAAAGCTACTCCAGAAATACTAAAAGTGCTCCAAAATTTAATAGTGATGCCATTTATGTAGCTTCATATTTATGCAATGGGAATTTTGGAGCAAGATTCGTTATCCAAAAGGAAGAGGTTTCCTGCCGTGTAACTTCAGATTCAGCTGGGCTTTAATACTGTGGCAATATATAAAATGAAGTTTCATTTGCTTGTTTAGAAACAAAGCAAAAGAAAACAAAACTGCCTTCCCAGAAGCCCCAGGCTTGCTTTGCACGCCCTTTTCTTGTGAGGAGAATGGACTATCCTGGTGCATCCTGCTTCTGCAGAAGATGCTGCAAAGATGATTTGCAAAGCAGCTTTCTAAAGCAAGCAGAGATGTCTCTTCCCAGGAGCTCGTGTGCACCCCAGGCTCCCGGAGGCCTCACAGTTTTGGTGGTGCAAGGTCAAGTGCACGCAGTGGAGTGCGCTGGCTGCCCGGATCTCTACAGAGAGTGGTGGTCAGGGTGAATTCTGCCTGGCTAAGGGGATGCTTTGTGAAGTGCTCGTTTTGAAGTAAGCTGTAAAATGAACTTTGCATATTTGCAGTTCTGAGGGCTTTTCCTTTCCCTGACAGATGCACCAGCAAGGAATCCTGAAAACAGATGACCTGATCACTCGATTTTTTCGTCTTTGCACTGAAATGTGTGTCGAAATCAGCTATCGGGCTCAGGCTGAGCAACAGCACAACCCTGCTGCCAACCCCACTATGATCCGAGCCAAGTGCTACCACAATCTGGATGCCTTTGTGCGACTTATTGCACTGCTAGTGAAGCACTCGGGGGAGGCCACCAACACAGTAACGAAGATCAACCTCCTGAACAAGGTTGGGAATGTCAGGCGTTGTATTTAATGTGCACAGCTGGCTGCATCTCTGTTTATCTTTGTGAAATACAAACCTTAATGCAGGCTACAGCTAAAACTTCGTATAAGGGCTTGAATGAATTGGTCATTGAATATAAACTGTCTGCCTTGATTTAGTAAGGACCTATACCCTTAGTTTCTGGCTAAGGGTGCTACTTATGTATGGCTAGGTATTATTTAAGGCCCTTCAACATTGCTCTAGACTGTTGTGACTGGCCTGTAGCACAGGGAGAGCAAGGTATAGTGGTGGTGGTGGTGGGATTTGATGGGGACTAGAGTCTTAATTTACACAGTCAACTATTTTCTAGTTGCCAAAACTTCCAGTTCTTACTAGAAGCTGCTACTATTTTTTTTTTCTTTCCTAAGAACTATTGGCTAAACTGTTCTCTCTGGTCAGATTTGCAAAGTAAACTGAAATATGTTAATTTCTTTAGGTTCTTGGTATTGTGGTGGGAGTCCTCCTGCAGGACCACGATGTCCGGCAGAGTGAATTTCAGCAGCTTCCCTACCATCGCATTTTCATCATGCTGCTGTTAGAATTAAATGCTCCGGAGCACGTGCTGGAGACCATCAACTTCCAGACACTCACAGCCTTCTGGTGGGTATTTGAGATTGGCCCCACGCTCAGCTTTTCCTGAGAGGATCACGAGGTTTTGTCTAAAAGCTGTCTGACCGTTCGTGGTGGCTTAATCGCATTTAGAATAACTGGTTCTAATGCAGATTGTCCACTTGCTTGTGTTAAGATCACTGGTAAAAACGAGGTGCTGAAATGCCTTGCTTCTAGGGCTGTGTGTGTTTTGCCTCAATATTATGGAAAGCAGTCTTATTGCTGTGCACTTTTAACCTGCTCTAACTTTTCTTTCAGTAACACATTTCACATCCTGAGGCCTACAAAAGCTCCAGGCTTTGTTTATGCCTGGCTGGAACTGATCTCCCATCGGATATTTATTGCAAGAATGCTGGCACATACACCACAGCAGAAGGTGTGGCTGCAGTTTATCTTTCCTAAATTACAAAACGCTCTTGCAGAAGGGTGGTGCTTTGGTGTGATGCTCTTCCACATCTCTCGACGTGCACTAGTGGCATGGCTGTCCTGTTTGTGTTGCCTTCTGTATTCACAGTAACCTAACTGCATGTAGAGAGGCTTCGTGGATGGGGTGGCTGGAGGTTAATCAGCCTGTTATCATCAACCTGTTTGCTGTTGTCAAAGTCGTAGAGCTGTAGTGTAGACTGAGGCCCTGTCACCTCAGGATGGCCTGCTTAATGTTCTGAAAACACCTACAGCGTGTGATATGCAACTGAAGCCCTTGAAACTGGAGCTGTGCTGATAAAGCTAGCGGTAGAATTTAGCTCTTTAATTTAATTTAGGCAGAGACTGCTCTAGTGATGATTTTAAACTTAAGACAACTCTTCCTTACGTGTTGTTTACCTGCTGTGTTTTTTTCCTTCTTGACAGGGTTGGCCTATGTACGCCCAGTTACTGATTGATCTTTTCAAGTACTTGGCTCCTTTTCTTAGAAATGTGGAACTCACCAAACCTATGCAAATTCTTTACAAGGTAAAACAAACAAAAAAAACACAAGTACCGTTGATCTAACAGATGCTATTTCTATCAGAAGTCCTCTGAAAGTAGAAGTGGGTTGAAGTGACAATTTCAACCTTCTCTCTGATAGAGAATGATTTCTCTCACAGTCTGTTTCCGTATGTTAGAATTAAATGCAAATCTGTCAGACAGAGACAGGCTCTACCTTACCAGATTGATTTATTCCCGTTAGCCTTAATCATGTGACAAGGATATCTTTGTATGTTCTTGGATAATTTCAGCAGGAACAGTCAATAGTGTCTTTATTTTGCAGCCACTTTTTTTTCTCCTCCTTTGCAGGGTACCTTGCGAGTGTTGCTGGTCTTGTTGCATGATTTCCCAGAATTTCTCTGTGACTACCACTATGGGTTCTGTGATGTGATCCCCCCTAACTGTATCCAGCTAAGGAACCTTATCCTGAGTGCCTTCCCACGGAACATGCGGCTTCCAGACCCTTTCACTCCCAACCTGAAGGTAGGACCCCTGTGAGACTGCTAACAGGAGAGGGGGACCCTTCTGATTCTTGGTTCTTATCAAGGCTGCAGGTGACTGTTCTTGACTTGTGCAGGTGTTTGTAAAACTACCAAACTGTGAGTTTCAGTTGGGAGATGGTGACTGAACTCCCCTATGACTTCTCTCAAGTTCCCTATTTTTTACCCTTAATTTTTTGGGACAGTACTCATCTACCACAGTGTGCCCATAAACTCTTCTCCTTTTTGAAACGTGAAGAAAAAGTTAGTGTTTTCTCTTTACTGCTGTTAGGAGAAACCTCTCAACAGCAGTAGTTGATGAATATCACTTACAGATCTGCTTTTGCTCTTTGCTCCTTTAAGATCACCAGTTTACTGTTTAGTTGCCTGGATTTTCTCTTGACAGGTGGACATGCTGAGTGAGATTAATATCGCTCCACGGATCCTTACAAATTTCACTGGAGTGATGCCACCTCAGTTCAAGAAAGATTTGGATTCCTATCTCAAAACCCGTTCTCCTGTCACTTTCTTGTCTGACTTGCGCAGCAACCTGCAGGTGAGAGGCTGCTTTCTGAGGGTGCTGAATACAAATAGTTGGAGACAAATGATCTTATTGAGCTCCTTTTTTGCAGGAAGTATGTGAGTGTAAAGTAAGCATGTATTCTATACAGTAGGAAAGACTCTGAAAATGTGCCCTTCTTTGAAACAAACCCTTCTTTTGTCCTCCTTACTGAAAACAGAAGCTGTCAGGTCTTTCAGGGCTTTTCTGGCCCCTTTGGGTATATACCCACAGTGTTTCAAAATGGCAAATGCCAGATTGAACTTAAGGCTAAATGCATTGCCTTCTGCACAGTCAAGAAGATACCCGAAGGCAGCGTTCTGCACATGCTGCAGAATGAACGTGAACGATTAAAGCTGCTTTTGTCCTTGCCATTAGGTGTCAAACGAACCTGGCAACCGCTACAACATCCAGCTGATCAACGCGCTGGTGCTCTACGTCGGTACTCAAGCTATTGCGCACATCCACAACAAGGGCAGCACGCCCTCCATGAGCACCATCACCCACTCGGCTCACATGGATATCTTCCAGAATTTGGCGGTAGATCTGGACACTGAAGGTGAGCTGGACGCACTTCTACAACATGTGGAAGCACTTCTAGGACATGGCGTATTGAAATCACTTGTTTAATAGCAGATTGTTTGAGCTATGAGAATACAGAAGATGTTTTATTAGTGAATCCACATCAAGTAGTGCTATATTAGAATATTAAACTGTGAATACAGGACAAAAACTAAAACCAAATGTTCAAGATATGCAGAGGAATGAGGCATGAGTTTAATGAAGAGAAATCCAAATCTTACTGCCCCATCAACTTTGCTAGATGCTTTTTCATATC
This sequence comes from Tinamus guttatus, assembly GCF_059628265.1. Lineage (NCBI taxonomy): Eukaryota > Metazoa > Chordata > Aves > Tinamiformes > Tinamidae > Tinamus > Tinamus guttatus. The sequence goes on along the minus strand of NW_028289208.1, from coordinate 3,822,645 downwards.
TTGTTGTTGCCACTTAGGTTTTGTGCAGCTGTGCAGAACACAACCTTAAGCAGCGCTACTCGTTTCTTGATTTCTGTTTTGTGTGTTAAGGGCAACCCCATGACCTGTACCATTCCTCTTGTGCAGGTCGGTACCTTTTCTTGAACGCAATTGCCAATCAGCTGCGCTATCCCAACAGTCACACGCACTACTTCAGCTGCACCATGCTCTACCTGTTTGCTGAGGCCAACACGGAGGCTATCCAGGAGCAGATCACTAGGTGAGAGGGGAAAGGCATCTAACTTGAGTGCGTTCAGCTTCTCTCTTTCTTCCCTATGCAATTTGGCCTTGAGCTCTAACTGTTTTTGCTTTTGAACTTCAGGGTTCTCTTGGAACGACTGATTGTAAATAGGCCTCATCCCTGGGGTCTCCTTATTACTTTCATTGAGCTGATAAAAAATCCAGCGTTTAAGTTCTGGAACCATGAATTTGTTCACTGTGCTCCGGAGATTGAAAAGTGAGTATAATTTAACTACTAAAACACTAAAATGGTACATCTGAAACAGAGGTCAAGTCAAACCTTGGCTCTTTAGAGCTTCACAGTGGCGGTGCCAATTGCTGTAGTAAACCTGGGGGCAAAATGCTGAGTGATGTCTTGAAGTCCAGGAGCTGGCTACTATTTTTGCTCTGTCCATTTGGCTATATGTGTATTTTGCTCCCATATGACTTGCTTTCTGGTACTGCTTTATGGAAGTTAGTGCCTGCCCTTGCACAGGAGAGGGTGGCTTTGGCAATCCCAGGCAGAGCTGCTGCCTCGGAGCACTGACTGCGCAGCTGGGTGGGCTCACGCTGCTGCTGCTGCAGTAGCACCTCATGGGGTCACATCCCTTCTTTGGGAAGTGACCTGTCTGTCCCAGCAAATCTCCTAAAACAGGGGGAGAGCTTTTGTTCCATGGGGAAGTTTTTAGGCATCTCCGCGGCTTCCTTGCAGGGACTGAGCTAAAGCCATTGTACTTCTGCGGTGAAGTTTCCCACCCCCGAGGCCAGTGTGGCCCCTTCACCCACACAGGACTTGCCAATTCACGCGTCTTTGGGTGTCCCCATGGGTGTGCAGCCAGCCCCCCTAACGCCGCTTTGCTCCTGTGTCCAGGCTGTTCCAGTCGGTCGCGCAGTGCTGCATGGGGCAGAAGCAGGCCCAGCAAGTCATGGAAGGGACCGGTGCCAGTTAGAGGAGCTGCACGTGGCGCTGCGAGCGGGCCAGCCTGGAGCTCCCCGGCCCAGCGACTGGCAGAAGAATCCGTAAGGCTCTTCCTGACCTTCCCGGCCCCCCGATTGGTACCTGCAACAGACCTGGGGTGAAAGTCTGTGCGGGCACGTTCCAAAGTTTGAAACAAATTTTTTTTTTGACTTTTGGCCAAAATTCAGAAGATGCTGTGAATATCATTTTGAACTAGTGTAAATACAAGGAACAGAAACGTTTGTCTGGACTTTTGGGTTTGTGCAAACTGTGTAAAGGCAGGTGGGTAACTGGTGCCTGTCCAGCTTGTAATAAAGGGGCAGCTGCTGATGCCAAGCACTTGTCTGGGGCAGACCTCCTTGTCCTGACATTCCCAGACTCCCAAAGAATATTGAAAAGCCAGTTATAATATTATGTAACTTATTTTTTCTTTAAGTGGATGGGGGACCTTTAAATCACTAAGTTGTTTTACAAAAAAAAAAAAAAAAAAAAGATGGATGTGTTTGGAAGATGGGAATACTATGGATTAGGGAGGGGGTGAGGAAGGGATTAAGGTCCTCCCCACCTGGAATGCTGACCGACGGCAAGGGGGGCAGCAGTCGGAGAGGCCTCTCTCCTGTTGGAGAAGATTCACCTCAGGCCCTTTGGGAGGGGGTCGGCTGCTTTGAGTAAAGAAACCAGAGACCAGGCCTATAGCTTTTTTTTTTCCTGTTTTTTTTTTTCTTTTTCCTGACACTTGTAAATTTTGGAGGGGGGATTAAAACTAGATTTTTTTCCCCTAATGGCCACACAGTATAAGTTTGTATAAAAAAAAAAGAAAAAGAAAAAAAAACCAAAGGACCAATACAGCCCATTTTGTAAGGATTTTGAATGTTTTGTAAAGTATTGGTCCATGTGTTGTATTTTGTAGCCTTTCTAGTTCTTGGGCTTTAGTTCTCCCACTTCTTGTATGTATGCATACTGTAGTTACACATTAAAGTCATGACATGCAGCACGTGCCGCTGTGCTTATTCTCGGCAGCTCCATCCTCCTTGGCCAGGTGCTGGCTTTTTTCAAAGTCTGTTCCACCCTCCCCAAATCTGCAGTTTTCCAGTGTATTTTAGGCACTGCCTCTTAGGAAGAGGAACAGAGCTCGTGTTGCAGCATGAGCTCTGAGAGAAGAAAGAGAAGTTTAGTTTGAAATTCAGAAGGAAAAGACTCGCTATAGCTTCTTGGGGAGGGAAGCACCGTTGGAAGTTGAAAAGCAGAGTTTTTCTCTGAATGTTGTGTTAGAGAGATATTCCTCTTCCTGCACTGTACCTGGAATGGAGGGATCTGGAGAATCCACAGCAGTGCAGCTCCGTTTCTGGGGACTTGCTCCCTGTTAAACTTTCTTCGGTGCAAATCCTTGCATGTTTGCTCATTAGCTGTAATGAGGCTGGGTGGCTTTAGCATCGCTGATGCTCTGAATTGTTTTAGCCTGTGCCGTGCAGTTAATAGGCAGTAGGGAAAAGGATCCTCACGGCTTTGTTTTTAGAAAAACAGTTCTAGTTTGTTAGGTCTAGTTGACTGCTACGGTGTGGGTAGGGAACTTCCCTGTAAGGGACCACGTTTGGCTTTGCCTCCGCCACGCAGAGCATAAAGGGGACCTAGGAGAGCGCCCAGCCAGTGCCTCAAGGGGAGTTTTCTGTCTGCTTCCAGGCAGTGTTTTATCAATCCCTGCTCTCCTGCCAGGCTGTACAGTGGCAGTACTGCCCATGTGGAGCCTTTCAAGTAAGGACTTTTAGCTTTGGGTGCTGCAACTTTTACTCTTCCACCTGCATTTGGATTAGGCTACAGGGACCCTGCAGCAATCGGTCTTTCTAGTCCAGATTTTTGAGGTTTCCTTGATACTTAAATCCAGCCAACCCTAGGCAAAGCTTATTGACCTTGAGGTAGTGTGTCCTGTCTTAATGAGCCCTCATGCTGACTGCGCTGAGGCTGCGAGTTGTCCCTGGTTCTGCACTGGCACTTCTGTCTGGAGGTGCCTCCCTCCAGCCTCAGGGGCAGGTAGAGGCTTGAAATCTCCCAGCCTTTTGGGGAAGAGCCAAGAGCTCTAAGCAGCCCCGGCCTGCAGAAGGGAGAAGGGGAATGGAGCCTAGGTAATGTTAAAAGCACTGCTCTCCAGCACTGTGGCTAGGGCTGTGGCTGACCTTTTATACAAGTGAATAGCCTTGGTTTTTCTTGATCCCAGTACTTCCCCTGTGCAGCAGTACCGGGAAAGCTCTGGTTTTTAGATAGGACTTTGTACCCTGTGGAAGTGGACAGCGGCTGCGTGAGAATTTCTGATTTTATTAAACATAGCCTCATCTGTAAACCTTCACTGTTCCTTCATATAGATACTGCTGAAGGTAAAATATTAGCACAGCTAAACACGATGCAGAGCAAAGCCTCGTGTCAGGAAAGAACTGTACCCACTGCAGGGGCTATATCCTGTGCTGAACCTACAGCAGCTGCAGAGCTGTCAGAGCCATCGTAGCACATACAGACAGTGTGGGGCTGAGAGACCCGGGCTGCGCCAGAGACGGCTCCCATGGGCTTTCACAGAGCCAAGAGGAACCTTCTTGCTGTGCTGACGGACACGCAGAGCAGACGGGGGTGCTGGGGCACAGCCCGCTGTGCCCAGCCTGCTCGGTAAATAACAGTTACCAGTTGTACCTCTGCCCGCCCAGCTCGCTAAGAACAGCTCTTGCCTTAAATCACTGATGCCAAGAGGGAATGTGCTTGTCATAATGCCAACGTCTGCCTGGCTTTTGCAAGCAAGTATGAGGAGACCTGAGTTTTAATTAAACCCTTCAGTGGAGGGTTGTGCTCCAGACCTCTGTGTAACCCCCCTCTCCCTTCAAACTACTCCTTCTGCCATAACTGTTTAAGGATTTTCTTTATACAGAGGTAGATAAGCCAGGTGCAAGTGAGGGACAAGCGGGCACAAATGCCATCTTGCTTCGTTTCTTGCTGCGCTACAAGAAGTGGCCAAAGGCCCTTTTTGGGTTCAGCTCCAGGCAGGGGACCCGCAGGGGCCGTCCCTACTGCACGAGCTCCAGGAGTCGATGCAGGATCCTCTTCTGGCCATAGCGCACGTGCAAGGCTTGCTGCTCCCTGCGGCTCAGCCCCTCAAAAGCCTCCTTGTTATTTAGCAAGTCCTGATCTGCTTTCAAGTCTGAGCTGTAGGACTCCAGAGTCAGCAGCACGCTGTCGCAAAGGAGCTTCTTGCAAGGGCTTTTCAGTCTGGAAAGAGCTTCATTAGAAAGAAGAGAGTTCTCCTCCTCATCAGTGTCGTCTTCCCAGCCATCCTGCTCCTTATACTCCTGGAATTCTTCTTGGGACATGCACAGCACCTGTAATCGCCCAGGCAAGGAGACAAGTCAGTGGCTATGTGAGTACATGGGGATTTGCTCCTAGAGGAGCAGGACTTGAGGCTTTGTGGAACAAGGAGGTAGAGTGCTCAGCTGCAGCTGTGAGGAGGCATCCACATCTCAGCTACACAGGTAACTTGTGGGGCAGGAGAAGGTTGACAGGGCAAACCTGGGTGTTGGGAACAGCCTCTGCTACCTCTAAAGTTACAAAAACTCCAGAATGGCAGTAGCCCTGAAGCCATTCGAGACCAGCACATTAGCGTGGGTGGCTGGCTAGTTCAGGAAGAGTAATGCAGTACCTGAAGCCCTGGGGGGCTGGACAGTCCCCTCTCCCTTCTCATGCAGGACAGCTGCTCCCAGACTGCCTTTATGTGCTGGTCTCCCTCAGCTAAGGGTTTTGTAGCAGAGCAGGGTTATTCCTGTCCTGTGGCTCTTTAACGGCTCGGCACCGCTCACCTTCAGTGTCACGGACAGCTCCTCCTCTGTCAGCACCTCATCCCAGCCGAGCACAAAGGCACCTTCCTCCCCAACCATTTCCAGCTGGCACAGGAAGTCCCACTGCTCTGACACCAGTTTCTGCTCTGCTTCACTCTTGGCACCTGTTTTGAAGACAGGAGCACATTTGTGAACCCTGCCCAGCTCTGCCCCTACCCTGGGATGAAGCATCCTAGATGCTATGGGAAGATCTCCTTTCCCCTTCCCCCTTGAGCCCTTTTTCATTAAACCACTCTTGAACATCCTTTCCCGGAGCGGTGACAAGTGCCACTCACGCCGCAGTGCTGCTCTGCGCACTGTCACCATCTGGATGTCGGCCGTGTCGTTGGTGTTGCCAGGGTAGGGCTCTGCAAAGCCGTACATGTGCAGGAGCTGCCAGTTGGCCAGCTGGCCATACGTGTTGAAGATCTCTTGTCCTTTGCTGATGGGTTTGGTAGTGACCATCCGCAAACACTTCTGCAAGCAGAGAGGGAAGAAGATCTGGGAAAGGGGGTCATGATCCTGCCAGTTGCTGGAGGAGGAGGAGGAGGAGGCTGGCTGCTTCTTGGGGCTGCCAATGATTTGGGCACGTGCCACCCCTCAGGTGTGGCCACAGCTAAAAGCTAACAGTACTTCTGCATTCATATAAGCAAGAGGAGAAACAAGGCTCAAGGCTACTGCTGCAGCACACGCAGCTTCAGGGAGCCTTGGATACCTCCAATAAACCCAGCAACGAGCAGGGGCAGAGGTGTAACAGCTTCCTCCCCCTGGCCCCGCGCCGCTGCCCGCGGGGCAGTCGGGCTGCCCTGGCTTCGAGCGGGGCGAGAGCTGCTCTGTGGCAGCTGGGCCTGCGCTGCGGGCACCGGCGCTCACCGGCGTGTACTCCAGGTTGGCGTTGTGGTTGGCCACGTGGTTCAGGATGTCTGCGACCGGCACCATCATGGGAGGGTTGGGACCCTTCTCATCTTCATCCTCTTCCTCCAGAGGCTCCTGAAAGCTAGTGCAAGGGAGGGGAAGACAAACCCGTCCCTGCTCTGCAGCATGGAGGAAGCCCCAGCTTTTCTCCAAAAGGCTGCAGGATGCAAGAACCTAAGTAAGAGCCTGTGATCATCCCCCAGGCTCCGGAGCTACCCTCTGTCCTTCATGAGCCTGAGCTGTGGTCCATGCCCCCTCCTGTCTCACCTGTAGGCCATGACAAATGCCACCAGTTCCTTGTACAGCTCCAGCGTGTGCACCTTGGGGTCAAAGATGTCGGGGTGGGACTGCATGAAGGGCAGGATGATGGAGCTGTACTCCAGCTGGATGTTGACGAGGTCCTTGTCTACTGCTTCTGGGATGCCTGTGCCCTGCAGGAGCCTCCTCCGCTCCTCTTCAGGCCTAGAGTGAGAGAAGAGCGAGTTTCTCTCTGCTCCGGGGTCTGTAATTTCCTCCCTCCATGCTGCGAGGCTGCTGCCAGCTCTACTCATTCCTGTTCTCCGAGTCTTTCTGTAGCCAGCAGCAACCCTGGGCCGTGCCTGGGAGGGCTGGAGTACTGGAGAGGGCAGAGCCAGCAGTAAAACCCCCTCCTGTCCCGCTCCCAGCAGCATTGCCCCGTTTCCCTCACCCCTGGGTGAAGCCTGCATTCAGCTGCCCCCTTCGCCCACCCCGTGGAGCGGCTCCCCGCTGCGTTACCAGAACATGGGGTGATCCAAGCTCCTGAAGTCCGGCCAGAGCGCGAAGTAAGGCCGCCAGCGGGAGCTGCTGCTCGTGTACTCGTGCAGCAGGGCCAGCAGCAGCGGCACCCACCCCGACGGGCTCTGCAGCGACTCCCGTGCTGGGGAACCAGAGGGGACACAGCAGGCCTCAGTGTGCGCTCCCTGAGCACATTTGCAATCCCCTTCCCTAAGAGCATAATTTTCCCACAAGGGAAAAACACCCCCATGCACAGCCTTAAGCAACCTAAGTTTGCTTGGGGCTGGGCCAGAGCTTAAGCAGAACCCGCAGCGGGACGTGAAGCTGCTCTGGCCTCCGTGCCCTGCGGCAGCGCCGGGGGCACAGAAACACCCCCTCGCTCCCGGCTTCCGCGGTGCCCTGCACCGAGCAGGGCCGTCCCCCGGCCTTGCCCCGCACTCGTTCTATCCCCTTGCAAGGCGAACGGCCCCGGCGCGGGGGGGCCCCGCGCTCACCTTCCCGCAGGAGGCCGCGGATGGCGCTCGTGTCCTGGGAGAGCAGCGCGGCGCGCGGCACGCGCAGCAGCTCCTCCCCGGCGCGCAGCTCCTGCGCCGCCAGCAGCCCGTAGGCGGCCGCGGTGCCCTCGCTGCTCACGCGAACCTGCGGGGACAGGGGCCGTGAGGCGGGAGAGGGGCCGTGAGGCGGCGCCGCGCCCGCCCCGCCGCCGCCGCGCTCACCTTGGCGCTCAGCTCCAGCCCCATCTCCTCGCACCAGCCCAGCAAGGCCGCGACGGGCCCCGCGCCGCCGCCGCCGCCCCCCTGCGGGCACAAGCGCCGCGTCACGCGCGGCGGCGGCGCGGGGGGCCCCACGGCAACGCCCGCGGCCCCGGGCACGGCCGGGGGGGGTCCCGCGCCGCCGCCGCCGCGTTACCTTCCGCCGCTTGGCCGCCGACGCCATGGAGCGCGAACACGGGGCCCGGCCGCTTCCGGGAGGCGGCGGCGCCGCCCCCTGCGACGGCGGCCGCGGAGGGAGCGCGGCGGCCCCGTCCCGCTCCGCGCGGGGCGGCGCGTCCCGAGGGGCCGCCCCAGCCGCGGGGAGAGGCGCGGGGCAGCCGGGGCCGGCCCGGGCGCCGCGGGGAGCCCGGCCCGGCACAACCCGGCCTTGACGGGGGACGCGGCAAGCGCTGAAATGCTGCCAATGCACCGAGTTTGTCCTCGCCCGGCTCCTAAGAGCAGTCCTGAAAGCGTCTTAGGACACAAGAACACAGGGAACATTTTATTTTTCTACTAACTTATCTAAACATGGTGGTAAAGTCTGCAGTGACTAAGGAGAGCCGTGACCCATCCTGGTGGAACTCACTAGGGGAACGGCCGGGTTGCTCTCCTTCGATGGATGGAGTTGCCAGTTGAGATGTTCCTTCCTTCTGCCCTGGGTCCTGGTGGTTCCTTTGCCTGTCCTTGCCCCCCGGTGCTGGATGCCCATGGGCCCTGGCTGCCTTCCTGCTGCGGAGCAGGAGGCTGCACCCGGCTGTGAGCTGGCCCCGGCGGCCTTGAGGAGGCTGCTGCGGGGCTGGCCCAGCGCGTGACCCTCGCGTCCCCGCAGTGACGCTGCAGCCTGGCCCCGCTGCTGCTGCAGCCGCTTGGCGGCCATGTGGAGCTCCAGGGTCTCGCGGGTGTCGTCGGGTAGGAACAGGGCCTGCAATGAGTGGAAGCACCGGGGCATCCTGCCGGAGTGCCACGGGGCGGGGGCTGCGGGACGCACCCGTCCACGGGCCATGATCCCGCAGGATCGTCGCACGGTGGTGGGGAATCTCCTGGGATGGATTTCCCAAAGCTTCCTCATCGTGTGCATGCTCAGCCTGCTCTGGAGTTGCTCTCCCAGCTGCGGCCGTGAGTGGGGATGCGGTCAGCGCCCCGGGGGAGGCTGCTGGCCCCGGCAGCCGCGGACGAGCCCCGCGTGGGCTGCAGCAAGAGGGCCCGGAGGCCGCGGCCTCATGTGGGGCGGCCCCGGATGCCAAGGAACCGGTTTCCTCCGCTGGCTGCTCTTACTGAGGAGACCGGAGTGCGCCCAAGAGGAGGACCCCGCCGAGTGGGGGTCCCAGAGCTACCTGCAGCCTCCTGCCCGCAGCCAGCGCTGCCTCTCACGGGCGGCCTCGCTGCAGGGCCTGCAGCGCAGGTCGTAGCACAGGAAGCTGCCAGGGCCCCCGCAGCCGTACGGATGCTTCCTGTCACCCGCAACACCGTGAAGGGGAGCGGGCGCCTGAGCAGGGCTGAGGGCAGCTGTCCCGCACGCAGCTCTGCAGGGCTAAGGTGGTGCAGAGCAGAGCCGGGTGGGAGCAGGGAGCAGGGCAGCCCTCCCCTGCGCAGGGCCCAGGGCCGGCCCCATGGAGAAGAGCCCAGCCCTCCCGGAGCTTCCTGCCAGCAGCCCCCCACAGAGAGCAGGGACACAGCGGGACAAGTTCCTCGAACCTAATGGTGGCCTGCCTGGCTGGCAGCAGCACCAGAGGTGCTTCCAGAGGAGCAGCTGGCCGGGGGCAGCGCGTGCATCTCCCACTGGCTGTGCCCGCAAGAGCCGATCCAGCAGCTTTGCCCTCAGCCGGAGCCTCCAAGGATGCGGGCAGCGGTGGGCAGTGCGCCAGCCACAACAACGCTCTGTCAAGCAGAACGGCTCCATCCTGTCCTCCGTGGCAGTGTGCAGGGAGCAGGATGAGCCCTCAGCGCCCTGCCCGGCGCTCCCAAGGCCGGCACACCTCCCGGCAGGGGTTTCTCCCGCTGAACACATCCCAGGAGCAGGCTGCTCCGAGCCACAAGGGATGTCGGCACCCGGATGCAGGCCTCGGAGATGGTGTGTTCCGGCCAGGACTCCTCAGAGTCCCAATATGGAGACCTGCAGCTTCCAGGACAGCCCGCCCTGTGCTGAGCTGCCCGATAGCTTCGGAGGAGTCACCGTGGCCACAGAGAAGGAGGAATGGAAATCCACGTTGCCGTCCTCAGCTGAGTTGGACAGGTGGCCCTGCGTCCCCTGCCGTGGCTCCAGAGGACGTCCTGCAGGCGCTGGTGAGGGCTCCGGAGCCGGCAGCGTTGGAGCTGTTGGCACGCGGGGGAGTTTCTGCTCTCCCCATACAAGTTGGGCCCGAGCCCAACGGAGACCCAAGCTGATCCTCATCCTTGAGCCAGAGACCCGGAGAGAGCAGGGCCTCCTGCTGCACCCCTGTCACGGGACAGCGAGAGGGCAGTGAGGACACACGGAGCCCGGGATCGTGCAGGTGACTTCTGTAGTGGCCTTGGGGCCTCTGCGTGTGTTGGTGGGTTCCCAGGGCCCTTGAGTGCTTCCCAAGGCAGCAGAGGGTACTTTGGTGTGTGTGTCGGAGCGGGCACGGGGCCTTCGCGGGTGTTTTAGTGTGTGCAGCTTTTAGTGTGGGCCCAGGGCCTGAGAGAGCCTGTTGGACTGGTCCAGTGCCCGTGCTTTGGGGTGGGAAAGGATGGTTTTGCTGCCATTTGAGGTAGGTCAGGGGCCTCCACATGCATTTTCCTGCTGCCCTGGGGCCTCCAAATGTTCAGCTTTGGATGTTCCCCTTTGGGCACCCCACTTTCCTCTGCTTGCCTTTTCCAGTGACCTAAGGCCCCAGTGACCCCTCTGGCCCCCGCAGCGCTTCCAAGTTTGCCCGGTAAACGGGAGGGTTAATGGGGTGTTTAAGGGTTTGTTTTTGCAGGCAGGAGAAGAAGTCTCCGCGTTTCTGCCCTGCCTTTCAGGCCAGCAGCACGAGGAGCTGAGACAGCAGCGCTGCCGGGGGCGGCAGGCAGGAGAGTCTCCTGGCAGGAGATGGAGGGAGGCAGCACTTGGAGCAGGAGCGGGCTGCTGGCTGGTGCCTTCCCTCTTCCTGGCGCCCTGGTGCTGCTGAGCTCCGAGTAGCGGGGACGTGCTCCAGGACAGGGGAACCGCAGCTTTGTTTGGTTTTCCTGCACCATGGCAGCGTTGGTAGCACGCCAGCGTGAAGGCCCCGACTAGGAGCTGGCAGAGTCCAGCTGGAAGCGCAGAGGAGGCAGCAGAGCAGCTTCATCTGCGCCAGCTCTGCCCTGGCACGGAGCTTTGCTGGCACCCCCGGGGCACCCGTGCAGGCACCGGGCACCTGTCCCTGCCAAGGGGACGAACCCCCCAGGGCCAAGCTTTGGCTCTGCTGCACTGGGGGGGCCGGTAGGACGCAGCCTTCCCCAGCGAGGCCAAACCTGTCTGCTGTCCCCCGGTCCCCAAGCAGGGAGCCACCGGGCTGCACGGGCTGGGCCCCCCTAGAATGGCCATAGGAGGGGGTTCCAGGGTGGAGCATCTGCTCCTCGGCACAGAAGGGCCATGGGACCCTGCCAGGAGCAGCAGCCACCAGCGCCCAAGTGCTTTGTGCAGGAGCAGGAACCCTGCGGGCTGTTTCTGTCCCTGCTCAAAGCCCTTAGTCCAGGGAGCGTGGGACCGGGGTGCCCCCGACACCCACCTCTGCCTTCAGGGAGGGCTTGGAGACTTTCAGAGACTTTTTTTTTTGTCTTAAAGTCTCTTAAAGGCTGTAAAAGGCTTTAAGGACAAAGCAAAGCAAGGCTCTTTTATGGAGAAAGAAATTCTATGGGATGCTTCAGGAGCCTGGCTTTGCTTTTTTCTTTTAAATCTCTTTGAGCCTTTAAGACACACTTTTTTCATAAAAATCTCTTACTGATTCAAAGATATTTTTAAGTCACAGACATTAAGAGACCCTTAAAGGAAAAGTGTTCTCCTATTAAGCTTGACTGTGTTAAAGCATTCCCATTCCTCCAGGAAATGCTACTGAGAGCCAATATTTGTTAAACCTGTTTTATTTGCGATTTTTAAGTCCAGCACTTGGGCCGGCTACTTCTCCTTCCTAAGAAGTGGGAATGAAGTGGGCAGTAACTTTGAACCAAGCAACCCACGGACTCCGGCCTCCTCTTATGTCAAAGGGGGTCTGTAAGTCACCCCCTGGCTCCCCTCGAGGGGCAGGTGGGGACAGAACGCGGGGGCTGCTGCCGGGACGGGGGTTCTGGTCAGTGAGATCCGTCGTCGTCGTGGTCCCAGGCAAGATCCAGCCGCCCTGGGCACCTGGGGGACGAGCGCACTGGAGGGGACACAGCAGCGGGACCCTTAGCAGCCCGCAGGAAGGAGCCAGGGGCTTGGATATGGGAAGAGCAGCACAAGGCGCTGCAGGCAGTTTCCCTTAGCCAGCAAGAGGCTTCAAGGCCTCGTTTTCCCCGAGCTGGGGCAGGGGGGGCGGCTCTGCACCCACCTCCCAAATGACCTGGGTGACAGGGACTTTACACGGCCCACACGGCGCTGCGGTGCCCTGGGTAGGGAAATGCCCAGCTTGGCAGCACGGGAAGGTGGCGGCAGCCGTGGGGGTCACCCGTGGTGGGGTCCCGCAGGAGGCTCTGCCCCGCGGCCCCTTCCCTCGCCACCGGCCTGGCCCGCGGAGCTGCGTGGGGCCCCAAGTGCTCCCAGCCAGACTGGGCTCTGCCCGTGACGCCGGGGGACACCTGCGGCGTCCGTCCTCCTCCCGCCATCGCAGCTGCCCCAGGGCACCCACGCGCGCGGTGACCGTCCCCCGCCAGGCCCCAGCTGTGGCCACCCAACCCTGAGGGACTGGGACCGCTTGGGGGTTGTGGCCAGGACAGACACTCGTGCACTGGAGCTGGGATGAGAGCTGGGACCCAAGGTGGGGGTAGGAATCCCCCCACCCAGATGTGCACCCCTACCAGATGTGCAAGTTCTGACACTTTTATTATTTTTTTTTGTTTTTTTTTTTTGTTTTTCCCAACACAGTAAATCCTCTCTACAACAAGTTAGTTAAATCCGGTTGATGTTTTGCCGGCACACGTGAGGGCAGCGGCCGCGGAGCTGCCGCCACAGAGCCCGGGCTGCGGGAAATGGCGAGAGAGGGGCTGCAGCGGGGAGAAAGGAAACCGAAACGCAGCAAATGCCACCGTGACTGGGAAAATAAAGAAAAGCGACCCAGAAATAATAATAAAAAAAAAAGAATGGAAAGGACAAGCCACGAGAGAAAAATAACCAAACGGACCTGACAGAACCCAGGGAGGAAGGGAGGGAATGCAGGCAAGCACGGCCCGGCCACCTCGAACGGGAGCCCTGTGTCACCGTGAGGGGGACCAACTGAAATGGGCAGGGACCGGACCACCCTGTATATATATATTTATATATATATTATGTATAGGCATTTATATATATCATCTAGAAGGACACGCTGAGAGAAAAAAAAAAAAAAAGATAACAAGAGCTGGGAGCAGTGTAAGGGGCTGCTTAGCTTTAGGAGTCACACCAGGGAGAAGCACACGGCAGGACGAGGCGGGGACAAGGGGGACGCTGGGGTGTCCAGGTGATGGCTGTGTGTGTGCGCGTGTGTGAGTGGCCGCGGGGCCAGGCCCCCTTCTCCTGTGCCCCTCGGGGGGCTCCGGGTGACACAGCTCTCTGTGCCCGCGGAGCTGGTGGCCGGTGGCCCCAGGGCTGCGGAGGGGGCGAGGGGAGCCAAGCCCTTGGGGACGCCCCGCTGGGCGAGCTGCGGAGCAGGGGGGCCCTGTGCCCACAGGACACCCACGGGTGGCCCCGTGGTGATGGGTGCCCGAGGCCGTGTGCTCTGTAGGGCACCCCAGGGTGGGCCGGGGGCTCCCCTGGGCGAGCGGGGTCTCATCTTATTGCTAACGGCTCTGCCGCGGTGACGCCAAACGGGAGGTGGCCCTGGGGGGGGCGAGTGGATGGGGAAATGGGGGAGCCGGGATGGGCGGCGCTGGCTCCCTCCCCTGCCAACCTGCCCCCGCGCCACCGTCCTGCCCCCGTGGGTCCCTCGAGCGGCCGCAGGGGAGGGCAGAGCCCGCCCGCGCTGTGGGGGACGGCGGCCGAGGCGGGCGCAGGGCTGGGGGCAGCGCGACGCAACGTCCCCCTCCTCCTCCAGCGAGGGGGAGAGAGAGGAGGACTCCGTGGCCGAAGGCGGCTCGGCGCTGCGGGATGCAGGCGGGTGGCGATGGCTCCAGAGGAGAGGTGGGCGGCGGCGCGGGCCTCAGCACGACACCTCCATGGTGTGGTTGATCTGCCCCATGGCCTCGGCGCTCTCCGAGTGGGTGCAGGCGCGGGGTCGGGCGCCCTCCACGGAGCTGGCGCTGGTGAGCGAGGCGGTGCGGGAGCGCGCCAGGCGGGTCATGCTGGCCGAGGGCACTGCGAGAGAGCGCGGCCAGGCGGCTGCTTAGCTCAGGGTGCCCCAGGTGCCCTCGCTGCCACCGCGCTGGCCAGGCCGGAGCCGTCAGCCCGCGTGGCACAAGTGGCTCTGCCCGGGCGCAAGCTTGCAGCATGCGGTGCCCCGGGAAGGCGGGTGGTGGAGGCTGATGGTGAGCAAGGGCAGGCCCAGCGAGCGGGACTGGAGGCGCCTGCGGCTCTCCAGGGTGACCCTCCTCGTGCCAGGGAGCCCAGTGGGCACAGGCTCCATCCAGCTTGAGGAGGGTGCCAGGGACCATGGATGGCGGGGGGACCGCGCTGAAGCCCATTTGTGCTCCCCGCTTGGGTCGGGGTGCCAGGCAGAGCGCGGGCACCCCCTCGTGCTGGGCAAAGCAGAGCAAGGCTGAGGGCTGGGAGCCTGCGGGCCCCACGTGCCGGCTGCTGCCGAGGGTGCTCGGGGCATCGCACAGCCCCGGCAGCGCAGGGGGCAGCGCAGGCCGGGTGGCGAGTCCAGGGCCAGGCGGGCACCATGCAGCAATGGGCACGGGCCGAGCAGCCCGGAGCGGTACCTGTGCTTCCACTCAGCCTGCGGTCCTTGAGGTGGGCGACTGGCCGGGACGGAGAGGGAGGAGGGCGAGGGAGGGCAGAGAGAGAGCGTCAGGGCGGCGGGGCACGCGCGGACCAGGGCGCCCACACGCACGGCGGGTGCCGCCTCCCGTAGGCACGGCAGCCAGCATGGGCACACGCACATCTGCACACAGATCGTGGACTCCACACACCGATGTGTGCGCGTGCCTCCTCTTGCACACTTGTATGTTCAGGCTCGCACACTCACCCACACTGCTCTCACAGGCACACACGCTGAGCCCGCGTGCGCCCCTTGCACGCCCGTGGGCGCCTCGAGCCGGGGCAGCACCCGCACAGCCGCCCGTGCGCCCGCCCTCGCCCGGCCCCGCGGCCACTCACTGTAGCCCATGCCTTGCAGGAAGTACTTGAAGGCTTCAGTCAGCTTGCCGGGCTGTGGGGACAGGGCATGTTGGGGGGGGCGCATGTTGGGCTGAGACGTCCCCATGGGTCCCCCTCCTGGCAGCTGAGCAGGAAGGCAGCCCCTGCATGGGCACCCCGCGCACCCCCGGAAGGTGGGGGACTCACCTGGGTGACCTGGGGCAGCCCGCCCGAGTCAGCCATCTGCAGAGGGAAGGGCCTGCTCAGGAACGGGGGCACCCTCTGCCCTGCTCCAGTGTGTGCCCCCAGTGCCCTCGGCACCGCTGGGCTACCCCGGCCCTCCCCATCGCTCAGAGAGGGGCACTGCCTGGGCAGTGGGCCCCCCCCTGCCACCCACTGACCTTCAGGAAGGTGGTATTGGTGGGATCCAGCTTGGAGTTACACTCCACCTGCGGGTGAGAGGGACCTTTGCAGCACCCCGGAGCGCCCCGAGCCTGGCAGGAGCAGCTAGTCCACCCTGCGCCGGCCCTGAGCACCTCCCGGGGTGCAGGGCGCGTGCCAGTGCAGCAGAGAGTGGGAGAGCACGAGGGCAGGGCGGCACGGGAGCCCAGGCGCTACGCAGCACTCACCACCCCCTCCTCGGCTGGCGCGTTGTCTCCCACCACCAGCATCACCGGGCAGCTGGAATGGAAACAAGAGGGCACAGTGAGGGCCTGGCCCGGGGGCACGCACCCCGGGGCCCCGCGCTGGCGCTGCTCTTACCGCAGCGTCTTGGCATTGGGAACAGTCCCAGGACGGTTGATGTCCAGGTCCCTACGGCTGGGAGGGAGAGGAGAGACATGTGAGCCCCACAGGCAGGCGCTGCCACCCGTGCTGGGGCTTATGCCACTCGTGTACATGGGGCAATAGCAGATGTGGGCTCTGGGATGTGGCAACTCGTGGGTGGCATGGGGACCACCTTGCACACACCATCTCTGTCCCCTGGCCACACCAGGGACCGGCTTCACTCTGCTGCCTGGTGGTGACAGGAGCAGCCAGCTGGGACCAAGCTCTCTGTGGGGTCCTTGAGGTCACCCATGGGTGCTCCAGCCCCTCTCACCCCGGCAGAGACGCCCTGGGGTGCTCACCTGTTGTACATGTTGAGGAAGAGCTGGAGGTTGAACTGGTTCACCACGCTGCTGATCTGCTGCCGGTAACTCTGCACCAGCTCCGTGTTGTTCACCAGCTCCTCCTGCACCGGCCGAGACGGGCATCAGCCCTTGGGCCCCAGAGCGACCACCCCGCTGTCCCCTGACCTACTGGTGGGCATTGCACCTCGCAGGACCTGAGCTCTTTGGGCACCTCACCTGGCTGAAGAGGTGGGACAGGACTGTGTCTGGTAGGGTGCTGGTGAGGCCCGAGAGCTGCAGAGGGAGCACCGGCAGTCAGACCATGGCAGTGGCCCCGGGGGGGGTGACGCCAGCTGGGGACACGGAGCTCACCTTGGAAGCCGCCCAGTCAATCCAGCCCTTGCCGTTCGGGTCAATGTTCATGAGGACCAGCCCTTCCACCAGGTCAGGGAAGATGAGCTGCAGCGAGGGAGAGGGTTCATGGCCCCGGCGCAGTGTCCCCCCCAGGGGTGACCCTGGTGCTCCAGAAGCCTCTCCAGCCCCCAGCGATGCCCGTTGGCCCCCGTCCTCCGCTCACGCTCACCGCAAATCTGGCCAGAACGTAGGCTCCTGCCCCCACGCCGATGCCGATCACGTACTTGAAGCTGAAAGGCAGAGGGGTGAGAGCAGGGGGCCCAAGAGGCCCCGACCGCCCCCCAAGGCACACGCAAGGTGCCCGCGGCGCGACGCAGCCAGCGGCAGCGCTCACCCAAAATGCTGCACCACGCTGGGCAGCATGGCGGCCAGCTGGTCCATGGAGGGGTACTGGTATCTGCGGCGCAGCGAGGCGGCGGTCACGGGAGCCGCCACCCACGCCAGACCCGGCGGGGTGGCCGTGCTGGCCGACGTCCCCGCAGGCAGGGGGACCGGGGGACCGCGCCGGGGGGCACCTACCCCTGTGGGAACTGCGAGGCCCCGGCCTGCTGGCCCGGCGCGTCCACGTGGCACACCACGAAGTGCTTGGTGATCTCCTGCATGTCCTCGTAGTTGAAGAAGGTGTTGAAGCACAGCTTGTCTGGCGAGGGCAGGCGGACATGAGGGACACGTGGGACGTCCTCCGCGCGCGCCCCGCTGCCCCTCGCCCGGGAGTCAAGGGCCACCAAACCCTGCCCGGGGCCTTCTGCAGAGCAGAGGGGGCGGCTACAAGGAGAGAGGGGGCAACTGGTCGCAGTTCGCTGGCCCTGAGGATGGCGATGTCCCCTGCATGGATCGGGACCACCCAGAGTAGCTCTAGTCCGTGCTTACCCTCAGGATTAGCAGCCCCTAAACCCTCCTCAGGCAAAGAGGAGATTTGAGAGGCGGCTGCAAATCCCCTTGCCTGGAAACAGCGGCCGGGGCCCAGCGGGACACAGCGGCTGCCGGGGGCTGGCGGCGGGTTGCTCCCGGCTGCGGCGCGCGAGGCCTGGGGAGACGCGTGGCGCCGGGTCCCCTCTATCGGGAAGCAGCTCACGACCCGCCGCCCGGTGACTCAGCCGCCCCTGGAGACGGGGAGCCGCCTCCCCCCGCTCACAGGGGGCCCAGGCGTCCTGGCTCCTCTCCGCCCCCCTCCGCTGGGCTCCCAGGGTTGGGTCAAGACTTACGGTTGAGGCCGACGTCGTGGTAGGTCAGGATGGCTGGGCGGTTGCCCTTGGGGGAGCCCCGGATGACCACGTGCAGCAGCCCGTAGGGGGTCTCAATGTCATGCTCCTGGTGGACAGGGTGGGAGGAAGAGGAGGCCCAGGGCGATGCGCGCCCGCCCTGGAAGCACCGCCGCGGCCTCCCGAGCACCCGAGACCCCTTCCCACGGGCATCGTCCACAAGCACGGCCCTGCCCACCCTATAGCTTCCCCTACAGAAAGGTTGCTCCCCCCCAGCAAGGTCAACCTGCCCGTCCTGCGCACGCTGGGAAACGGGAGCAGCCATCCTGGGAAAACCTGAGGCTCCCAACGGCCTCGCCGGCAGAAAATATATATGTATATAGCAAGTCTCAGATATACTGCGATTCCCAAATATGCTCTCAGCCCCCATTGATGCGTGGCGTGGATTTCCTGAGCTGGATGCGCCTGTGGACATGATGGATTGGGATGCAGTGGGGTGGGATGGGATGAGGATTTTGGAAGAGGGTGGGAGGATGTGCGCTAGAATGGAGGTTTGGAGACAAGGTGATTTGATATGGGAGGATCCTGGGATGAGACTCGAGCGTGGCATGGCGTGAGATGACATGGGACAAGCATGGGAGGGGATAAGTAAATCAGAGACTAGGGATGAAGAATTTGGGATTGGATAGGAGGACTGAATGAGACAGATCACGGGATGGGATTACGGGATGGGATAGGTGAGTGGGATGGAAGGGGCCCTGGCACGCCTGGGACACCAGGACCATGCGATGGGATGGGAGTGCTTGGCACAGGCGCGTGTGGGACCAAGGGAGCTTTGGGAACCTGGGGAAAAAAAAAAAACCGACTTCAAAAAAAACAACCTTGCTCAGAAAGGGCAGGGACACTGCGCAGCCAGGGGGAACGCCCTGTGCATCGGTTTTCCTGGGAAAGGAACCCTTGGGAGGTGGGGAGAGCAGTGCCTTGTTGTCCCCTCCCTCCCCGCAGTGTCCCCATGCCTGATGCTCTGGGACTGGGATGCCGGGGCCCCTCTCCTGGTGCCACCAAGGACTCTGAAGGACACGGGAGCGGGAACGCTGCGGGGATGGGGTCTCCTCGCCACAGGGCCCCCCGCCATGGCACCCCCGTCCTTGGGGGGCCCCAGGGCAGCTCGATGCTCCACGTCCCAAGGACAGCCCGGCTCTCCGATGCCAGCAGCCCCCCCTTGCACTGCAGCAGGAGCGAGGACACCCCCCCGACCACCGCCCCAAATAACAGATGGGGAAACCGAGGCAGGGAAGGGCCCGGTCCAAGGTCACCGCGCGGGAGGTCTCGTCCCCAGCACGGGGCGGCCGTGGCGCAGCCGCTGCGGCACCGCCGGGCGCTGCGGCCCTGCCCTTTGCCGCAGCGGGGGGCGGGATGCAGGGCAGAGGGCTCTTCCTCCCTGCCAGGCGCCCTCCTGGTGCTGCCACCCCGTGTCCTGCGCGGGGGGCCCCGGAGCAGGGTCCCCGCAGCCCCCACGGCCGCCTGCCGCAGCCGGGCTCGGCGAGGACGGGCTCAAGGACAACGCGGCCCCGCAGCCCTGCAGGATGGGGACACACTGGGGAGCGGGGGAGAAAGACACCTCCCCTCCTTGGGATGCGAATCCCACCCTCCCCACCAATGCTGGTCCATCCCGGGGGACATCGCGGACCAATTTGCCCCAAGCCCCATTTGGAAAGGGACGGATGGATGGATGGAGGGACGGATGGACAAGCGGGCAGCGGTACCTACCCCATCCCAGCACTCGGGCATGGCGAGGGGCCGGGTGGCACGGACAGAGCGGCGGTGGCGGCGGCGGGGGCGACGCGGAGCTCTGCGCCGCCCGGGCCCCCGCCGCGCTTTATAGCGCAGCCCCAGCCCCGCGCTGAGCCCTCCCTCTCCCTTCCCCCCGGCGCCCGGCGGCCGCGCGGGCCTCCATTGCGGGCGAGCGCCGCAGCGGCCATTGGCTGCCGCCGCCGATTATTCATGCTCCAATTGGCCCTAAATACTCTTGTTTATGAGGAAAAAAAAACGCCCAGTGCTGCCCGCTCCATCTTCCCTCCTTCGCCAGCACCAGACGGGCAAGGGTGGCCCAGAAATGGGGCTGTGCCCACTGCACCACGCACCCATTGCAAATGTGCACCCGTTGCAATGCATACCCACTGCATCATGCATCCGTTGCAAAGGCGCACCCATTGCAAATGTGCACACATTGCAACACACACCCACTGCACCATGCACCCGTTAGAAATACACACCTGTTGCAAATGCGCACACGTTGCAAATTGCACCCATTGCAAATGTGCACCCATTGCAAATGTGCACCCGTTGTGACATGTACCCACTGCAAATCGCACCCATTGCAAATGTGCACCTGTTGCAAATGCACACCCATTGCAACCCACACCCACTGCACCACACACCCATTGCAAATGTGCACCCATTGCAATGCAAACCTGCTGCACCACACCCCCGTTGCAAATGCTCATCCGTTGCAAATGCTCACCCGTTGCAACACAAACCCACTGCACCACGCACCCATTGCAAATGAGCACCCATTGCAAATGCACATCCATTGCAATGCAAACCCACTGCAGCACACGCTCATTGCACATATGCACCCATTGCAAATGTGCACACATTGCAATGCACATCCATTGCATTGCACACCCACTGCATCGGACACCCATTGCATTGCGCATTCGAGTTTCCCCCAGTGCTTGCAGGCCCCCCCATGCCCATCCCAGGGCTGCAGCGCTCCTCTTGGTGCTCCCAGGCCGCCCTGTGCCACCTCTTTGCCCTTGCTGGGGTGACACCAAGCTTTTGGGTTTGTGCTCAGGGAGCCGATGGGGAGCACTGAGAGGTGACACCAGGGCTCCCTCAGGCCATAGGACAAACCCCACCAGCCACTCCCCAGTGTCCCCTCAAGCCTTTGGCACCCCGCAGTGAGCTCTTCCCAAAAGCTCCAGGCAGTCCGAATTCCCCTGGGATGAAAGGGGCTTGTCTGTCCCCGTCCCGGCAGGAGGGCAAAGCGGCTTCATTTTAGCCGCTGGCGCTTCAGCATCGCATCCAGGGTAAAGCCGGACTTGGGAGAGAGCCGGGCAGCCGGCATCCTCCGGCCACGGGGGCCAAACGCCAGCACAGACGGAGGGCGATGCCACAACCCTCCCCCCAAATTAACAAAATAATAGGAAAATAGACTAAAAGAAAGGGGCTTTGCCACATCCTTATGTAAGCGGGGAGCTGGCAGTGCCTGGGGAACCATTGCCATGGCAATGGCAGAGGGGCTGCAAAAGCAGCTCGGCGCCTATTGGAAGCAAGAGCCTGGTTTTCCAAGAGGGTTTTGTCCCCGGCCTGGCTCCAAGTCACCCCACAGGGTCCTACCTTCCAGTCCGTGTCCACGGTGGCCAGGAAGGCATCGGAATTGTCCTGGGGGAGCAAGGGGAGCCTCAGCACATGCTGCGTGGGCCGCCCGCCTCCCGCTCTCCCTCCACGTCCTGGCTCCCTGATGGCTCCCGAGGCTTCCCCGCGCCGCCGGACTCACCAGCTCGGTGTCCTGGCCTGGCAGCAGCGGCTTCTCCTCGGTGAAGCGCAGCTCGTGCAGCCCGGCCATGGTCATCTCCTGCAGCAGCAGCCCTGCCCGCGGCGGGGAGCCAGGGAGGGAGGCGTCAGCACCCGCAGCACCCGCGCGCCCGGTGCCACGGGCACGCGGAGCCTTCACGAGGGACTGGGGCATCTGGGTGACATCTGGCCTCTTCCAAAAAGGCCATGAGCCCTCAGCAGTTTCCAGGCAGGGTTTACCTGCTGCCCCGGCTGCCCGGAGATGGGGACAACCCCAGGCCTGCGCGGTAAAGGGGGCCGAGTGGCGGGTCCCGGACCAGGGGAAGGACAGCGTGCTCACTGGTCGGATGGGAAGAGCCCTGTGTGCTCCCAGCCTTCTTTCCCCCCACTTCCCAGCCTACTGCCCAAATTCCTGCCGCTCCAAAGGGGCCGGTGCTGGGCTCCGGCCACCTCTGCTCACACCCCATCCCTTTGCATCCCCCCAGGGCACAGCAGAAGGGTTACGATGCCCCAGCAACCACGGGCCCTGCTCCATGCTCCAGCCTGGCTGGAGAGGCCCCAAGCTCCCAGGAGTGCCTAAGCCAGCTGCGAGCTGCCCTCCCAAGGCAGTTTCTCCAATCCATCCGGCTTTTCCACTGGGATTCGCAGGCGGGCTGTGCCACCTGGCTGCTCTGCGCTGGAACCGCACTTGGCTGTTGCCCGCGGAGCCTCCCAGGAATCCTGCGGCTCCGCGAACCGCCCGCACGGTCCCTGCCACCCGCAAGGGCCCCGGGGCCACCATCCCCAGGGAGGAAGCCCTAGTAAAGCAGGATGGGGAGGAAGGAGAAGCGTCGTGCTCACCGGTTGCCGGCTGGGGAAGGAGCGGGACGCCAGGCTGCGCCGCCGAGGCCCGCGCGGCCCCGGCCCCACGGCAGGGTGGCCGCGCGCTTGGGCACTCGTGCGCGCTGCCTTTATCACTTCGAGCCGTGGCCCCTCGGGGCGGGCGGCCCGGCCACGCGGCCACCCCCCTCCCCGTGACCTTGGCGGGGGGGCAGGCGGCTCGCGAGGGCGCTGGTCAGAGCCCCGAGGCCACCGCCGGCCCCACCGCGTGAGCCCTGGCCCGGGTGACGGAGGGGGCCCGTGGGGCTGCGCTCAGGGCGCCCCAGGGTTATTCCTGTCTGTATTTGTGCCACCGCTATCCAGCTCCGAGCAGGGCACCGTGCCACCCGCGGGCCTGGCCGCGGGGCAGGCGGCCCTGCCAGGACCCTCAGCAACCCTCCGTACGCACCCAGCACCCCCAGGAAGACCCCCCAGTTCCTGCGGGGATGCAGCAGCAGCCGGTGGCCTCCAGTCGCTCCTATCCACGTATCCCCAGGGCTGTCCTCCCGCCACATGGCGGGGTGGGGGGGCGGGGGACAGGAGGACTGGGGGGACCCTGCTGTCCCGCAGGGCTCTTTGTAACCCCCCATGGCACCAACGCTGGGGATAATCCCCACCCTGGGCTGGGAGGTCCCTCCTCAGCCTGCAGGGTGAAGGGCAGCCCCCGCCCAAGCCCTGCAGCACCTGGAAGGTGTCTGTCCGTCCGTCTGCCCACAGGAGCCAGCCACAGCGTGTCCGTCTGGCACAGCGGGTGCCCCCTCTCCCCCTGCCCCCACCAGGACAGCGCTCTGGACCCCGTCCAGGCCAGCGAGGAGGAGGAGGGGGCAGCGCAAGCAACGTGCGTCACGCAGGGCACATCTGCGGCCTCCTGCTGGGGACGGCCACCGGCCCCCGGTGTCACGAGGGTCCCCTAGGTGGGAGGCGGGGCCTGAAGGCGGCCAGTGGGTGCCACTCGGGGATGGCAACGCTGCCCGCTGGAACTGTGCGCAGGGTGACACAGTGGCAGCAAAGCGACCTCCCCAAACTAGGGGGTGATGCAGGCAAAGCAACTGTGGAGACCCCCAAAATGCCCAGTGTGGCTCCAAGCACTTCCCCGGGCCCCGAAGCCGGTAAAATCCAGCAGGAGGTTCCTCTCCCCCCCAAAAAAGACCCCTGCAAAGGGAAGCAATAGCGGGACCCCCCACACCCCGTAAATGGCACGGAGCGAAGCAGCCGCTCCCCCACCCCCTCCGCGGGGCCGCCCGGGGTCCTGCCGGCCCCAGCCCCACAACGTGGGGGCGGCAGCGGCGGCGCCGGACCGGGCCCGGGCTGAACTGGGACCGGAGCCGGGACAGAGCCGCGGCCGCGGAGCCGGGGCCAAGTCGAAACGCGACCGGAGCCGGGCCGCGACAGAGCCGCGCGGAGCCAGAGTTGGGGCCGAATCACAGACCGGAGCCGAAGTGGGATTGTAAACTGGGTCGGAGTCGGGGCCGAGCCGAGTCGGTCCAAAGCCGCAGCGGAACCGGGGCCGAACCGAACCAGGACTGGAGCCGGGGCCGGAGCCGGGGCTGGGACCAAGCTGAACCAGGAGGGGAGCCCGGGCCAAGGCGAACCAGAGCCGCAGCCGAAGCCGCCGTACCTGTCAGCAGCTCGATCTTGTGCCGCAGCACCTTCATCCCGGGCGGCGGGGGCCGGCGCCGCCGGCGGGGCGGGCGCGGCGGAGCGAGCGGGGCCGGGGCCGGGGCCGGAGCCGGAGCCGGTGGCGGTGGCGGAGCCGGAGCCGGTGCGAGGCGCGCGGGGCGGCGCAGGGGCGAGGCTGGGCTCGGCCCCCGCTCCCCGCCGGTTCCTCCCCTCGCCGGGCCCCGGGGGAGGGAGGGAAGGAGGGGACGGGGCCGCCGCCGGGGGCGCCGGGCGGGCGCGGGGCTGCGGTGACCCGGGGCGGGGGCTCCGGGGCTGGTCGGGAGCAGGGGGCAGCCTGGGCGCCCATGGGTGCCCCCGGCCGGGACAGGGCACCGGGCAGGGCCGGGTGCTGCACGGGGCTCTGATGCCCCAGAGCTCCAGGGGGCTTGGGGAGGGGGCGGTGATGCCCAAGGGGCTTGCGGGGGGCACAGCAATAACGTCCCCCTTCCCTCCCATGTGGAAGTTGGGGGGTGGCAGCAGCTGGGGTGGAGGAGGTGGCTGTGGGGCAGCTCTGTGGGGCTGGCAAAGCCGGGAGCTGGGAACGTCACCCGGCAGCGCTGGGAATCACCGCACCCACAGCAGCAGAAATGCAGGATGCCATCCATCCACACAGGAGCCAGAGGCCATTGGTCCCCCACTCTAGTCATGCCACAATCCAGCCCCACTGGGGCACATCTCCTGGCCATGGGCAGCGCACGGCTCATCCCACCAGCTAAGGGGCTAGAAAGATTCACGATAGGGACATGAATTTCCGACACGGGTACATCTGTTTTAACAGCTTGTCCTTGGCTTTTTGGATGGCAATCAGGTTTTCAGCTGCCTTCAGCTTCCCCGGTTGAGTCACCAATTGCTCCACAGCCAGGCGGGCATCCACCGCTCACCTCTGGGGCGGAAAAAGGCCTGGGGGGACCCTGGGAATCAGTTAACCCCTCAATTGGGAGCCAATTGAGCACATTGCACTTGCTGGGGTGGAGTGGGGGGGGCAGTTGTTGGTAACATGGATTTTTCCACGTTGCTCCTCACTGTGCTCCCAATGCTGGTCAATGGGGTTTTTTTCCGCGTGGCTTCACTCTGGGCTTTTAGCTCAGCCATGCGACGCTAAAGCGGTCACAGAGAGGTCCGGCTCCAGCGGCAGCCTCGGGGCGGTCACACCTCCCACCAGGAGGGTCCCCAAACCTGGTTAGGGGGAGCCAGAGGCCTCGCTTGGGGACCCCGATGCTCCCTGTCCCGCAGGGGCCCTTTGCCGGATGCTGTTGCTGCCAGCCCAGATGTTGCTGTGGGGCTGCGGCTGTTCGAGCAGCATCCTGGCGGGGCCATGGGTGTCACAGCTAGCCTCAAGATGCCGTTTTGAGCCCCTCCAAAGGCCTGGTGGGAGTCACTATGAGCCCAAGGGCTCCCTCCAGCATCCTGGGCACCTCCCGCTTGGAGCAGGCGGCCAGGAAGTCGCGATGCCGCCGGGCGCTCGGCACCCCTCGGCCGCGGGGCTGGCGCGTTGCCAGCTGTGCTGGCCGCCTCCTTGGCCGGTGGCACCGGGGCTGGCGGTAACTTTCCGCCCTGGCGGCGAGCTCGGCCCCGGTGCTCCAAGGAGAGGCTCTTCCGTGACGACCCGCCAACCGCCGTGGGCCCTGGGCAAGTCGGTCTCTCTGTTAAGAGTCTGGAGTATCCCCCTTCTTCAGATGCTCCCCCCAGCCCTGCTCCTCCTCCCCGGCTGAGGGAAATGGGGGGCATTTTCATGAAAAAAGAAAAGGAATCCCACCCTCACCCCCGCCACCATCCTGCTAGGCAAAATTCCCAGCAGGAAAAGCACCCCCAGGTGGGCTGCGTTCTTGGGCGAAGGCTTTGAGGCAAAGCCAAGCAGGAGGACGGTGCTCCCAGCCACTTTCCAAGCCCGCTCCAGCCCGGCACATCCGCCTTGATCCAACGCGAGGCCCGGATCACGCGGCAGGGTAAATCACACCGAGCGCGTTGTGGCTACGGTTCCCCGTGGGGTGGGATCGGGCCCTGGAGCTGGGGACATCAGCGGCGCATGCGCCCTCCCAGATCAGAGTGAGTGAGCAACCGCTCAGGCTAATCAGCTCTGATTTCCATGCCTCGCTCTGCCTTCCCACCTTCTTCCCCTGCCCAGCCTTGAGCCACCACCTCTTCCCAAAGCCTGTTGCAATGGGGCCTGCCGGAACCCTTCTCAGCTGCATCCAATGGGCTCCACCTCCAGGCTTCTAAACCCCTCCATGAATACGGGAACCCCTGGGTTTCGCCCCATCTCCCTTGGGTCTTGTGTCCACGAGCAGCAGAGCAGGAATGGCCACTGGTCCAGCTGGCCTTGCCCAGGCAGGAGCCGGCACCCCCGAGGCTCTGCCCCTGACCTTCTCCTTGACCAGTGGCCGATCGATCCCTCCAGCTCCGGGGGGATCCATCGTTCCTAACGATTTCCCCCTGCTCTTCGCTAATATGCTCCCTTGTCGCTCCGCATTTGGGCTGTGGAGCGGGCAGGTCCCGGCGAGTGAAGTGGAGGCAGCCAAAGCACCATCGTGTGGCTGGCCCAGGATGGGGGGTGACTGCAGCTCCACCACGTCACAGGGTGATGGGGTGGCCTCCAGCCACTCCCCCCATGGCTCGGGACTCGGTGGAAACCTGTGAAGGGGCTTCCCGAGCCTTAAATCCATGGCTACGTACTGGAGAGCCCTGGAAAGATTTTGGTTTCACCTGTGGGTACCAAATCCCCACTTGAATCTCCTCCTTCTCTCACTTCCACATCATCTTGCCCACGGGGTGTTGCACAGTGTGAGCAAACCCATCCTTGACACTGGTGTTCCCCAGATGTGCGACTGCCGCCTGTCACGGAGGCCCCGGAGCCGCTGGGCACCGGTCGGGGCTTAGCCCGGGCTCAGCCTCCTTGGGCAGGGACTGAGGCCTTCGCTAGCCCTGGGGGCTGCGCAGGGGGATCAGGAGGAGCTGAGACCAAAGCCACCCTCGACCAGCAAAAATATCAAAAAAATCCTCCCCCTGCCTGGCGCTGACCTTCGCTGCGAGTCCAGTCACATGCGCCCCATCAATAGCAAAACGCGAGGTAACGAAATGAGCTGTCGCGGCCAATTAACATGCTGGACTTACTTAATCGGCTCGGGGGGTTTGGGATGGAGGCGAGGGGCCAGCTTGAGAGGCCAGGGGGACTGGGCAGAGGCAGGGCAAGGGACCTGGCTCCTCACAGCCCTCCCCAGCGGCAGGGCTCCACGGGCCAAAGCCAAAGCCAGGGGCTGCCGGAGGGCAAGGCTGAACGTGGCCGGCGAGCCAGAGGCCGGAGCTGGTCCCTCAGCAGCTCCACGCGGTGCCGCCGGCTGCCCTTGGAGGCTGCCATTCCCAGCTATCCAGCCCAGGACCGGCTCCGGGTTGGTGTTTACCTGCTGGAGAAGCCCATCTCCATCCCGCTGCTTCCCCACAGGCAGCATGCGTGCACAGGGACTGGCACCGTTTCTGGCTGCAGAGCGGCATCGCGGGGGCTGGCAGGCACCAGAGCATGGCGAGACACCAGGGCCACCTTTCTGCTCCTTGCCTGGCAGGTAGGACGCACCAGCAGACCGCCCAGGCCAGGGGTGCTATCAGGCTACTACCAGAGCTGCCTGTGGTACGAGGCGAACGCGGGTCCCGCTGCCTCCCGCGGTCCTCCGGGGGGAACGGATCAAACTGGCCTGTCCTCATGGCTCCCATTTTCCAGCCATCTTGCCAAACAACGAGGCCCGGAGCGATCAGCCGATCGCCCTCCTCCTCAGGCCGCCATTACCAGCACCTGGACAGAGCGCGGGATCATCTCACTTGTGCCAAGACACCCGACGTCCAGGGCCAGCAGAGAGGGATCAGCATCCCCGGCCCAAGTCGGGACCCCTCATGTAGGGGTCTACCTGGAAGCAGAGCTGTTTATCAGGAGAGCAGCCAGCTCCTCCAGGCAAACCTGGAAGGGCTCTGCTCGGAGCCAGGAGGGATCCAAGCATCCTTAGTCCAGTGCCCCTCAATTAATTAGCATCCTGCTGATTCTCCGAGAGAGGCCACTGCTAAGGAGATTAAACTGGCCTCTGCCACGTTCCCAAGGACCAACTTAAACTGATTTCATTTTCTTTTTCCCTCTGTGTCATCCTGTGCCTTGCTGACTCAGGCAAAGCCCGGCCAGCTGGGATTTATGGAGGGCTGGCGAGCTGAGGACGCCATGGCCCCGTGGAGGGACGCGGGGGCTGGATGTCACAGGGTGCCAGGCCCCGTCGGAGCAGCCTGGCGGACGCGGGGGCGCTGCCAGTCTCAGAAGCCGAGAGCTGCGCTGGCCCCCGGGCCAGAGAGGTGGTAACCCACTAGCCCCGCTCTGCCCGTGGCAGCAGAGGACACACGGGCTGTATCTGTGCACGCGTCAGCCCAATTTGCAAAGGCCAAAGTCACAGCCCGGACACCAGGCTTGCTAAACCCCCAGCCACAGCAGGATACTGCAGCCTCGGGCCTTGCGGAGGCACCGGGGGGACCACACGGGTATCAGATGGATTCGGCCCTGGGGTGCCGCTGGGCTCCTTGCAGCCGGCGCTGGGGAGTATCGGGCCCAATGGCCGCGGCGATGCCGTGAGCGGAGATCCGCCGTCCCTCGGGACACACCAGCGTCCGTGCGGCCCTCCGCTTCGCTTGCTGCCCTGGCAAGTAGCTAGGAGAGAGGCGATATCTGCCCTCAAACATGCGAGATTTCTGCCTTGTCTAGGAAACCCAGTGAAAATACCTTTCCCCGCAGCGTGTGGGGAGCACAGGGGACGCGCTGGAGCGGCTGAGTGGCCACAGCGTGTCCTGCCAATCCAGACAGACCGCCTGGAAGGCTGCCACGAGCCATCGCTCTTCCAAAATAGAAGCGGGCTAATCTCAGGAACCTGCTGGTATTGTCAAAGGCATTAATGAGGTGTTTCAAAAACCCCAGCGAATGCCTCGGCCTTTCGGGGTTTATTTTTGCACCGCGACTGAGGAGGGCTCTGGCGGCGCCCCGGGAGGGCAGCAAGCCCAGGGCCTGGCGCGCGCAGCACCCAGGGGAGCCGTGGGCTCCCCATCTCCTCTACGAAGCAAAACCAGGTAACTACTGAGAACAGGGGAGAGTGGAAGTTCACTGTCTTCCAGCCTTCTTGTCTCCAAGGTCCTCTGCTTTTTTCCTCCTCCCTGAGATGCCTCTCCCATTCCTGCCTTCTCTTCCTCTCCTTTACCTTCTCCAGGTCTCTTCACATCATCTCCTGGAGGTGAGTCTTGAGGCTGATGGCGAGGATGGAGCAGGGAAGGGACGTGTCACCAGCCTGCATCCCGCTCCTTCCTGAGCCACAGGATCCCTTAGGACACTCAAGCAGCGACGAGGGGAGGCTCATATGCACTCAGCATGCTCAAACCTGCCCAGGTGACATGGACAAGTGCGTGTCCCCCTTCTCCTTTGCCCGCAGCTCTTTCCTGGCAGCACCGGCTCCCTCCGTACGCAGCAGACTGTAACGCTCCTTCCTCTGTGCCTGTGCCACCAGGACACCCACGCCTGTTTACTCAAATCTAGGACAGCGTAGCACAACCCGAACTCTGTTCTGGGTCTCCCTTGACTCGCGTTTCCTCCTTGCATAGGCAACAGCAAGTCACTTAGACACCCAGTTTGATCTCAAAGGCAAAAAAGCCTCATCAGGGACCTCTCTGTGAAGAACCTAAGCAGTTATGGTGGGACTCGCGCAAAACCAGTGCCCCCTCTCCTGGCTGTTAACATGCAGCGCGTGCCTGGACCCCACTAGCCAAGGCCTTCTGGGGGCCATCGCTTCAAATTCCACCCAGGAACGACTGTGGAAACCCAACACGTGCATCTTAGCCAGAAACAAAGAGGCTGCCGCTGGCTGGGGCCGAACGAGCACCTCGGTGGCTCTGCAACTGGGCAGCACGAGCAGGGTCCGGATCTCCAACCCAACCGCTCTGTCCAACTAGAGATGACGACGCTGTTCGGGCAGAGAAGGCAAAAAGCGCGACGCTTTCTGCTTTGCACTTCGTGGGCCTTGATTGATTGCAGACTTATCTTGGCACTGAGGAACTGCATAGTTTTGCACACACAGAGCCACAATAACCTAGGTAAAAACTCAAAGAAATAATTAATATACATGTTCAACCCTTAGGGGGTTGGCTTTGTCTCCACTGCAGCTGTGTACATGATGTTAACCGGTTTACGCTGTCTTCAGGATCCTGATGACACTAGCTTGGGTTTAGTTTCTGGAAAAAGAACTGGTTTCCATTCTGCAACAACCTCCACCACTGAGGCAGAAGATACATCCTAGGGCAAAGCCTCAGCAGCTCTTCAGCCAGGAGGCACTTATGAGGGAAGCCCAAACCGGCAGAGCTCCCCTCAAAGGCAAGATCTGCTTGTCCAGACTGAAACCAGGCTGTCTGCTTGAAGCCAGACCCAGGAAAGCAGATCCCAACCCAGTCTGGCGAAACAGAAACACTGGACGTGAGTTGCATGTACAGAGGAGCCTCCCTCGTTACTCACATGTTGCATCCACCGCAACCTCCTTCCCATCCATCTGTTTTGTGCCAGGTTCTGCTAAAGCTGCTGCTGTTCAGGTAGGACAGACCAGGAAAAATCCTTATATTTAATGTTATCAGCTGTGGGGCAGCCCTGAAGAAGCTTGGCAGAAAGGCTTTAGGAGGAATGATCACGGAAATGGGAGTGATTTCTGAAAAGGGGAATCTTTTAGATGCTCTGTTGAGTTCTCACCAAGGAAGGATCTGAGCCTCAGCAGATGCAATACAGCTGTGAAATCTGTCTAGCAGATTTGCTGCAACAAAATCAGGTGCTGGCTATCACCCAGGGGGCAAAATCCTCTAATAAGGGTCTGATATCTTCACTGGTCTGAAGGGGAAACTGAGGCAAGGAGTAGCTGTGTGACTTGCCCTGTGCCAAGCTGAGAGCGCTGGAGTTCAAACGAAGCCACAAGCTTCCGAGCTATCAACGGGCTTTATAAAACAGCCATGTCTGGGCACATAAGAAGCTCCATGTAAAATTCGCCCTGTCTCTTTCGGATTATATTGGATCTCTGTTGTGCAACCAGCTCCATGAAAACCTGGAAGGCAGGTCCCGAAAGAGCCAGCGACCGAAAAACGGCTCCGGAAATCGCCCCCGAGCGTCAGCGAGGCTTGTGCTCCGAGCCCAGGTGCCGTTGTCTCCCGACAGAAATAGCACAGGGCGTTAAAGTGTGTCACTTCTCTAAACACTTCTGGCTGCTGCTTCTCCGGGTTGCTGCTTTTTTCATGTGATTTGATGCTTACAGATCTCTGATACAGAAATCAGAACGACACCGATTGCTTTCAGCCTGGCAGAAGCAAGAGCTTCTTCCTGCCGACCCCAAATCAGGCAGGGACGGAGGACAAAGCGAGACATTATTCCAGGCAAAGGGAAAAACACCAGTGTTTTATGGAAGGATGATTTAGCCGGGAAAGCTTGTGGCTGCTCCTTGCAAAGCTGTTGGTATTGCACTGCGGATCCTACCTCTGTGGCTGCCTCTTTTGCACAACAAAAAATACAGAGAAGGGATAAGAGCACTAAGAGTTTTAACAGAGCTAAGCTGAAGCACAGGCGAGGAAGGAGTTTTTGGGTTTCACTAATTGTCCTGACAGGGATTTGCTGCCAGGAAGAACAGTAAATACAAACCCATCATCCAAGAAGGCTGGGGCTCCTCCAGCAAAGGAGGTTTCTAAAGACCTGGTTAGACAAATGTGGCTCTGAGATGAGCCGGACAGAGCTAATCCTTGCTATAGGGAAAGGACTGGCCCCAGCCCATAGCCCTTTTGGGCAAGCGACCATTCAAACTCAAATTTTCTCACATAAACACATAACTAATCAGCATTGCAAATGTCACCAACTTTTTATTTGATTGTAGCAAAAAGCACGGTGTCAATACTGTAAAAAAACCCAAAAGTCCGCAAAATGTTTTTTCATAAGCATAAATAGTCCTTCAATTTAAAAACTGAGGGTCACTGGGAGCAATGACTCTTAAAAGTCCTTTTCAGACCTCTTTTGTACAGTTCTGCAACGAGGATTTATTGCACCCTTGGCAAAATAGGCAAGTCCAAACTGCTCTAACTTAGAGCTTGCTGCTGTGTGACCATAAAGGACAGGATGTGTTCATAAAAATTACAGAGGAGGCTTTTGTTAGTTAACTTAAAAGGCTTCTCAGTAGCGGTGGGTGTCTGCAGCAACAATGAAGCATTTCTGGAAAGAATAAAGCATTTCAGCCAGCTAGGAAAATAAAAAGAATGTATCAAAATCTCCTAACTAAACACTGCAATTTAAATTCACAGGATTGGTGTTTATTACGAACCCCTCGGGTTTACACAAAGCCATAGTGACTCCTTGCAAGAAGCCAGTCCTGCAGTGACAATGAGGACGGCTCTCATGGAAAAAAAAAGGATTATTTCTCCTCACTCTGAAACCAGCTGTATGAAACGCAGGCAAATGTGCACCGTCTGCTTGGATTTTGTTCCTGGCGTCAGAGAAGAAAAGTATTCTTAGAAATGCAGGAAAAAGAGCTTGGATTCCAAAAAGGTCAGGGAAATAGAGGAATTAGTGATTTTGGTTTTTTTCAAAGCCACTTTCTTCTTAAAATAATACTTGCAAATCTAAAATATTTTTCATTGAAGATGGGCTTAAACTGACTTCCCCCCTGCTTCAACGGGCGACTCGAGAGGGGCTATGCTCGGCACCCGACCATCCCTGAGCTTGGACTCGGCTGCTTCCATTCCCATCCGCTCCCTGTTGCTATGCCATAAGCCAGGCCAGAATTCCAAAGCTGGAGACAACATGGAATCGTCTCCATCCATCTCCCATCTCAAGATGCATACTTGTAAGCTCAACAGCTTATGTTGGGTTGGCACATTGGGCGTTACGTCCCATGGCTAAGGCAAACTGCTCTTACCCCCATGGGTAACAGGCAGGAACTCACACAACTGCAGGCACTGAACTCCAAAACATGCTACCTAAAAAAGAGGAATTCTGTAAAGGAGATTGCATTACCCCTCCTGGCTGCAGGTCTCCAAAGGCCTGTGTTTTCTTACAACTATTTTTCTGCTGCAGGGAAATTACCCACAGACGTTTCCATGAAGGACTTTCCCTTACAAAATATTTATTCACAGAAATGGAAAAATGGAAAAATTCACAAACATTTCAGGAAAATGCAGAGGCTATCATGTGCCATTAAGTGCAGCAGCATTAAATCTTGCACCTACTGGGAATCCTTGGTCAGAAACAGCTTCCCATCCATGCCCCGTGGCAGGACAGGCTCTGTGCTCCGCATCCAGAGCGGGATGCAGCACCTGCTCCGGCAGAGCTTTCGCTCCTCTTCTCCAAGGAATGGCCGTGCTCCCTTTGCACTTGAGCTCCTTTGTGCAGTTTGACACACCGGCTGTCCAATTCTGTTTGCCATAAAAGCCCCCAGAAGATTTGGATCTTCCACAAACAAAATCACCAATCTTTTTGTTTCACCGCTGCTCCTGCCTCCCGGTGCTTCCCAAAGAGGAGGAAGGGCTCAGTATTACTGGGATCAAGGCCCTCTTCTGAGTTATTCCTCAAGGGCAGAGGTGCAGAAACATTCCTACAACATCCAGTATTTACTTCCAAAAGATGACCACATTGTTGGCCTCGGGAACTGCTTCCCACAGAGGGAAGCATGTTTCCTGTCCCCATTCATTCAGCGGGATTTACACAAAAATTAGATTTAAGGAGAGCTCCATCTATATAGGATAATAACTACTGTGCTGTTTAGCAAGTTCCAATTCCAGTTGCTCCACTGGCAAAAGCAACACTCCCTAGGATGCTTTACTGATAGATCCGAAGGAAGGATCTCATTTCATTTGCTCTCTCTTCACTATTAGCCAAACTGAGCAACCACAATTTCTCTAGGGAAAGCAGATGGCTCAGGCTAATAACGGGGGGCAGTTTCCATTAAAGTTGCTGCTTTGGATCCAGCCCGGACCGCCACGTTGTTACTTCCCGACGGCTCCTCTGCGAAACAAGCTCAACACAGGCCCCTTTGTGGAGCCTCCTCCGTCACAAAAGCTGCCCGCGTGGAATGGGAACGTCCTCCCCCACCGCGGATGATCCCGGTCCCCGACGGGCCAGGCGAAAGGGAGGAACAAGGCGGCGTTTGAGACCCGCAAGGCAACTTCCCACTGGGGCACGGCTAAACAGAGGGTTTTCGTCCCTGCGCCAACGCTGCCCGCAAAAGCTGCCGAAACACAAACAAGGAAACCCTCCTGCTGAACGAGGAGCAGCTGCTATGACTCTGTGGATCACGACCTGAGAAAGAAAAGATCAGTTTGTACCACACACTTCTCACAGCAGTCGGGTTTCCCAAAGAACAGGGAAGCTGGAAGTAGCCCAAGAGGCTGGAATGCAAGTGCCAAGGTGAAATATAACGAACTACATTACTCCCCTTGCCCCTCTCCTACACAGATCTGGTGCTGGGAGTATCAATTTGGAAGGTAGAGAATAATAAATATTAATTAACCTCTCAGAAAAACCTCTCATATTCTTTCAGCTGTGGACGAAGCACTAGAATTACAAATCCTCAGGAGTGGTATGAATAAGCTGTAAAGCTATCCTGTGTTGCAAGCTATTATTATTTTTATATGCTTGCCATCTGCCTCTAAAGTTTGCACTTGCCTAATCCAAATTTGTTATGGAGAAAAATTCCCACTAACAGCCAAGGAGTCTGGCTTTTCCCAGAGCTGATTCATCTTTCTTTTCTGTGCCAGACAGACTGCAGCTCGCTGAGTGTCCCCTCCGCAGCTCTGTGTTCCTGGGCTTTCAGCCCTCCATATCCGTGAACTTTCTCTTCCCGTAATTCTGGACCAGGCTGGAGGCTGTGATTTGAGAAGCCTGCCCCTTCTCCCAGCACTGAAAGTCATTCAGCCCCTTCTGGCCAGCTCGAAACAGAGCTCGCTCCAGCTCGTCGAGGCGAGCCACCAGCGCCGACGTGTCCTCGTTGTAGGCGTTCTGCGAGGAGTCCATGATGCGGCGGAAACGGCTTACAAATGTCTGAGCAAGAGAAGCAGAATTACTGCCAGGTAATGCAAGGATTCCCCCCGCTCAAGCGCTGGAGCCCTTGAGACCCCAAGCTGCAAGAACCTCCTGCCACGATGGCTGCCACACGAACACGGGGGCTGCAGCTTATGAACTGCCTGGGAGATAAGCCAGAATCGTCACTGGAAGGGGCTCAGAATGCTGATAAAACCTTAACCAGCAAGCAGTTTTTTTAAAAAAATCAATTTGCAAATCATATACACTACATGGTCATGCTTCACTCGTTTGTTTTAATTCTGGTTCCTAAACACTTAGACCAAAAAAGAAAAGAAAATTACCCTCCTGCTCTAACTGAAGCAAAATAAAATAGAATAAAATAAAATAAAACAAAATAATCACACTCCACATGATTATTCTTTCCTGCCAACAGAGAAACTGTGCAAAAGGGGCTCTTTTCCCCAGACATACATCAGCAGAAAGCCAAGCAAAGGTGTGGTGATCTTCTCAAAGCAAACGGCAAGCTTTCAATGGGCACCTCCAAGCAAAAGTGCTTTAAAGCTTCTCTGCATCAGTCTTCATTAAAAGGCAGAAGTCAATAGCAATCATCCAAGACTCCTTGGAAAGCTGGCTGAAGAAGTCTCGGAGCTGTTAGTGGTTATCTTTAAAAGCTCAAGGACAGAAGAGGTCATAGAATTCTGGAAATGGGCAAAGATAGATACCATCTTTCAGAGGAAAAAAGGGAGCCAGGGAACTATGTACATCCATCAGCTTAATAACAATTCCTGGAAACATACAGAACAATCAGACTATACATAAAATCCTGGAAGAAAATAAAGAGAAGAATGGCAGCCAGAACGAATTTGTTAAGAATAAACTTCTGCAGCCAGCCTAATTTCCCATGACAGGATATTGGGCCTTTCAAGAAAAGGAAAGGCAGCAAAAAGATGCCCTTCACGAAGCAATTTTGTAAGACGTAGCTAAATCATATTTAGCTGAAGATAACGAGTGGGTAAAGATATCTACTGGTAGCTCTTATCAGGAAGGGAAAATATATTGAGTGGGATCCTACAGGGTTCTAACTGAAACCCAGAACTATTTTATATTCTCATTAATGAGCTCGATATTGGGATAGGAATTATGCTTCTTAAGTTTGCAAACAACACGGGGCAGGCGGGAAGAGGAGCAACTGCAGCACCCTGAGGGGCAGAACGGTAATTCACAATCACCCTGAGAAATTAGAGCCATGGCCTGAAAATAACAGGATGCAATTTGCTTGGGAATAGTGCAAGGCTTCACAGTAGGGCAAAAATAACGAACTGTGCCAGCACAGGATGAAATATGATGGCCTGGGTAGGCAATCTCTACCAGGAACCACAGTCTGGACTGGGCCTGGATGTGCTACAGCAGCAGGAGCAAATCGTAGCATGGCCTAGCAAATTCATAAAGCAATTTTGCTGCGTTTTGTTTTCACTGGTACAAGGCAAGACCGAAGCAGGAGAATATCTGCTGCTCAGGGCACTTCAGAGCAGATGCAGATCAACTGGAAAGTCTCCAGGAGGGCACAATAAGGACAAGCACAGGCCAAAAAGCATGACCCACAAGGAGCTACTGAATGAATTGGGACCATTTATTCCAGCATGGAGCAAACCAGGATCAGGAACACACTCTGTAGTGTTCAAATACATAAAAGCATCCTGGAGGAAGGAAGGGAATAATCTGTTTGCTGTGTTTACTTGGGATGGAACAAATAGAACGGAGCTTATACTGGGGCAAAGAAGGTTTAGTTTAAACAGACGAAACCTTCTCCAGCCAGAATAGTGAAGCACTGAAACATGAATGTCCAGGGAGACTGTGAAGCCTCCCATCATCAGAGAGCTTTAAAAACAGGTTAGATAAACAGGAGTGATATAGAATCATAGAATTCATATAGAATTCATAGAATCATTACGGTTGCCAAAGGTCTTCAAGACCATCGAGTCTAGACATAAACTCATCCCCACCCTGCCTGTTAAACCATGTCCCCAGGTGCCTCACCTACACCTTGAACACTGCCAGGGTCGGTGACTCCACCACTTCCCTGGGCAGCCTGTCCCACTGCTTGACCACTCTTTCTATGTAGAAATTTTTCCTAATATCTAACTTGGCGTCAAGTTGCCCCAGGGAGGTTCGTTTCCTCTTGTCCTGTTTTCAGTAGTTATTTTGGAGAAGAGACTGACCAGCCCCAGGAGGGAGAAAAAAAAAAGGGGGGGGGGGAAAAAACCATCATGTGAAATTCCAGCTTGGCTCAATCACTTGCCTGCAGGATGGTCTGAGCTATCTCGGGATTCTCCGGGTTGTCAAAGTTCAGGAGCTGGGAGCCAAACCCGTAGTAGTAGGGTCCCATTTTATGCAGATCCACCACGTTGGCATCGGCGCTGAACACGGTCCTCCAGGCTTCCCGGTAAATCTTGGGCAGCTCCATGGAAATGATGCGCCTCTTGCTGTCGTGCAGCCCTTTGGCAAGCCACAGCGGGATCTCCAGCTTCGATCCCTGCAGGAAGGGCGCAGAAACACACCTTACCCCCCAGGAAGCATAAATATAGACCAGACACACGGCAGAGCCGCTCGTTATTGCTGCCAGAGGCCCGAAAGCACTTTTTATTGGAGCAAATGTTGGAAAAGAAAAAAAGAAACAGAAAGAAAAAAAAGGGCAAAGTGAGTAGAATAGATATAGGAGCAAAATACAAGAGTAGCTAAAACTAAGTTTCCTTGCAGCATCCCTCAAAATAGAGGCAAAAAAAAAAAAAACCGCCCGCGTGCAGCGACCCGGGCCCACCACGGACAACACGCGCCCCGCGCCTACAGCCCCCAGCATGCCCCGCGCCGCGCCGCCGCCACGCGCCCGCCCGCGCCGCCGCAGCGCCCGCTGGGAGCTGTAGTTCCCGCTGGCCGCCGTCACCTCCGGGATGGAGTCGCCCGAGCCGGCGCCCTGGCCCAGCGCGAAGGCCAGGCGGGGCAGGCTGCTCTCGGCGCGGCCCGGCAGCTTCTCCTGCGACATGAGGATGTCGTCGAGCGACAGGAAGTTCTCCTCGGGGCCCAGCCCGGGGCCCACGGGGAAATACGCCTCGGACATGGCGCGGCGGGCGGCTCCGCGCGCGGACACCGGCGGCGGCGGGCGGCAGCGGGGCCCGGCGCATGCGCCCCGCCCGCGGGCCACGGGAGGCGGGAACAATCGATCGCCGAGGGCAGGAGGGGCAGGGAGCGGCGGGCTCCGAACGCGCGCGCGGCGGGGGCGGGGCGGCGCGGCCGGTAACCGCCGGCGGGACGTTGGGCAGCGGGAGGCGGAGCATGCGGGGCCGGCAGCGCCCGGTGAGTAACGGCGGCGCCGCCGGGCCCCCGCCCCCCGGGCCCTCGCCCCGCCCCCAGCGCCGCGCTCCCGGGGGCTCTCTGAGGCAAAGCCCCGCCCCCTCGGGCCCAGCCCGGCGCCCTCTGGATAAGACAGGCCCCGCCCCCATGGATATGGCCACGCCCCAAAGGGACGTTGCCCCGCCCTTTCGCACAGAGGACCCCGCCTTCTTTATGGCTCCACCCCTTATGCGGACCCGCCTATCTGTGACCACGCCTCCTCTGTGACCACGCCCCCTTTTAAAATGAATGGAGAGGCGCGCGTCGCCCCTGGCCGCTTTCCCGTGGTCCCAGCCATTCCCAGGGCTCTTCCCCGAGGAGCGCTCCGCTGAATCCAGCCCTTGCCGGCCGCGTGACTGCCGACGTCCCTCTGTTGACAGGGCTGAGGTGCGGAGCCTCCGCCAGGGCCGGGCGAGGGGCGAGATCCGCCCTTTGCCCAGGGTGCCAGAGCATGATGGCCACGAGGAGGAGGAAGAAAATGGCACTTCTCCTGTGTCCCGAGATGCCACAGCCCATCCCCAGCGACGCCGGCGTCAGGCCTGACGACCCGTATAGACTAAGGTACGAAGCACCCCCGGAGGGAGGGCTCCCGGGGGGAGAGCTTCATGTGCCCCCCAAAACCGACCCTCGAGCTCCACCGCGACAGTGCCCAGGTAAAGCAGCTGTTATAGCTAAATACTGCAAACAGCGTTTTTTAATAAACCAAGCTGGAAATCGAGCTGTTTCTAGAACTCTTCCATACTTTCTTTCCCAGCTGTCATTCACTGTGTGAATCGCTGTTATCCTGTGGGAGCGGATTCAACAATTTCCAAGGCATTTTCAATTGGTCAGTGGTTCTGCTGGTAAGTGCTGAAGTCACGGCTATGTTAGTAGCCAGCATCTGGTGTGGGTTTCTTGTTTAAGAAGTTAGTGCCACACGGCTAAAACCTGATTTAAATGGGAATGCTGCAAAAGATTGTGGTGCTTCTCGCTAAGTTCTTGCATTTGGCATTCCCAAGGTGCCAACATACTCTTCTTTGGGTTCAGAAATGGGGTTTTTATAAATGGTTTAGAAATGTTGGCCCTTTTACCTGTCTTGTTATCCCAACATGTCATGGGAAGCTGTTGGGAGATGATGCTCTTTCTACATCCCTCTTCATGGATGCCCTCCAGTTCCATCCAGCAGTTGTATGAGATGCTCAAAGCTGAGACCCAAAATCCATAGGGTCTAATAAATCACCTCTCATCCTTGCACAGAAGGAAGCAACTGTTTGCAAGAAATTACATAAAAATTAGACACTGGTGACCTGTTTAAAAAAGAGGATGGCAAGGGAATTTTGCTATATGACCCTCACATCTTAAAGGAAATACTGTATTTTTTTGCTGTCCTACACTGGGCACAGCTAGTAAAGGCAAGCTGGGGTGATAACATTTGCAGAGACCTTTTAGTCAGTTTAAGCATACTGGAATACTGCATACCTGTCTAAAGATATCCTAAATATGTTTCTGTATATATTGTGGTAATCTGATTCTTCATTCCAGGTTCTCACTCATATTCACATGAGCCTGGAGAATTTTATCAAGTAAGTGAGTTAGGGGAAAAACAACAGCAAAAAAGCCTTATTACTTACTACTTGAAATCCAGAATGAGAGTGTGACTTCTGAATTGCAGGAAGAGCAGGTTTGTCCTCAGAGGGAGACCCACATTTCTCCTTCTCTGACCACGCATGGGACGTGCTGTCTAGCAGCACCTGCAGAACACACCACAGCACGTCCAAAAATCTTCCCCATAGCCAGGAAAGAGGTTTTGGGGTCCTTCAGTATTATGCTTTAGAGATTTAGCTTTAATGCCTTAGCTATTGGTCTTACTGCATTATAGAAATGTAGATATTCTTGCTTATCCTACTCAGCTCTAGCCAGTGGACCTACACCGATACCTACTGAGGCCATGTAATGTGCTTGAAGTCAGGATTTGCTCACCAGAAATTCGGTGCAGCAGTGGAAGAGACTGTTAGCACTGTAACGAGAGCACGCATGAAATGAGCCACCCACGAGGTCTGTGAGGAGCAGAGCCAAGCAGCTCCTTGCTTATATTCCTGCAGAAAACCAGCCCACCAAAGGGCTGGGTTGATAGGGGCATCTTCTGTGCTGCTGAAAGGACATCCATGGAGTCCTGTGGAATCCAGAGCTTCTGGCCACTATGTCCTGCTGGAGCAGGGGGGTGGTGGGAGCTGGAGAAGAGGGAAAGGAAGGTTTCAGATGCTAACTTGTTGGTCCTGAAGCTTAAGGAGATACTGCTGGTCATTTTGAACTTCCCTGTTAGGAGCCAAGGCAGGGGGGAATGAGAGGAAGAGACGAGACAGGCTCCTGTAACCCTGAGAGCATCCTGGTGTAGGTTATCCTCAAACCTGACTGCTTTCCTCTTCCAGGTACGGACTACTCTTTGATCCCATAAAGATCATCTCAGTTTTCATTAAAGACCCCTATAAGTGGCCAGCAATATATCTCATTGCCGGTAAGCTAGCAAGGTTGAGTGTTAGCAGCCAAATATTCAAGAACATCATGTTCAAAGTTTACAGAATCCCGTGAAATAGCTTAAGAGCAATCTTTTTTTCCCCTCTGGACTTTTTGGCTTGTACTCAGTGCCAGGTTTTATCACACAAACCCAGATGTGGATTTTGGAGGGTTTAATCTCTGCTAGGAGAGATTGTGTATCTCTTGATTTTCACATTCTCTTATAATACTGTATTTACAAGCAGAGATAGCAAAATAACAAGAAAGCACATTCAGTGAGGAAGATTTGACAAACCCAAAGTAATCTCATTAAGATCCATGATGTTTTCAGACCTTTTATTTTCATAATATGGACTTCAAAAATCTCTCTCCTCACAGTGGAATTTCAGGCTCAAATATCCCAATGGCAGAAACAGATGGAAATCTGCTCAAGAAAGTGTGGTTGCATCCATTCACCGGTGGTGACTTTTTTGGAGGTGATGGTGTCCCTTAATATCAGAATGTGTGGCCCTTAAAGAATGTGAAACCTCCTTTGATTAGTGCTGGGATGCAAATGCTTCTGCTCCCTTCTCCTCTGACCCTTCATCTCCATCGTAGAGCATCTGAGTGCCTTTCATAGTGCATTAGGTACCACATTTTGTGCACTCAGCCTTTGCCCAATGTCCTCCTCCAGAACAGACTTGTTTGCAATACAGGGAGTTGCTTTTATAAGGCTTCTGCAGTTGAGGTCGGGCTGCAGGAGAGTAATTTTTCCTTCAAATGGGATTTGTAATGGCCTGTGGTTTCCAACAGAGCTCACCCTGCAGGCTAAGGGTCAGGTTTGTCACTGGTTTTAGGTGCCCAGGTCTATCAGGAGGTGCCAGAGAAGGACTCTGCAGCTCTGTCCCTATGATTAGTTGGTTTCCTTTACAGATAAGCTTTGCTAATGTGGTGGAAAAATATACTTTGTTCCAAACAGAATCACATTTTTGTTTCCAAATTGAGTTCAGATGATGAGAATCTTGGACAGCTGAGACCTGCTGGGTAGTCTCTATCCAAGCAGAGGTCAGAGTGACCAGAGAATCGGGATGGGGCTGCACAGAGCACCCTGTGGTCCCTTTTCCCCAAAGTATGGAAACAGAGACACGTCTGAAACGTTAGTGATGTGAAACGTGTGAGTCATCACTAAAGATTTCATACAAATCCCTAAAACCATAGCAGGTCATTTATAACCTCTTTGCGTTCAAGTCCATTTTGGCTTTAAGAATCGGGAATGATTTTATTATGGAACACCAGAAAACACCTAGCTGCTGCTCGTAATAGCCATTATTCATTTGATTTCCCTGCGTGAGGTTACATTGTTATTGCTGCAGGTTCTTCCACTTTTAGATGTGCCCTTGCATTCAATTTCCTTTCTTATAATTAGAGGAGGGGGTAAGGGCACGATCACAGTTTGCTCTGGCTGCCCAGCCCAAAACAGCTAGTTGTGGAGCTGATTAGGACTGACATGGTCATAACCATCGAATTTAAATTATCTCTAGGTTTCAGAGTTAATTGCTCATGGAGATGAATGAGAACATCTCCCTTTTGGTGCTGAAGTGCCCTGCAGA
This sequence comes from Tinamus guttatus, assembly GCF_059628265.1. Taxonomy (NCBI): domain Eukaryota; kingdom Metazoa; phylum Chordata; class Aves; order Tinamiformes; family Tinamidae; genus Tinamus; species Tinamus guttatus. Next base: position 3,780,437 of record NW_028289208.1, on the reverse strand, counting down.
CCCTCACAGGTTCTTGAGAAGCCACAGGGATGGTATCGATCCCTTCCTAACTCAGGGACTGAATGCAAGTCCCATTTTGCAGAGGTTTGGTGATCCCTGGACAAGTCTTAGTTTACCATTCCTGCCTGCAAGTTCGGTCTAGCCCAGCCTCTGAGCATCCCTACCAGTGGTGTCTTTAATAGAGATTTTTTTTAATGTTTGTATTATTTCTTTCCTTGCAGCTTCTGTTTTGCTTGCGCTTCCTGCAGTTTTTATAGAAAAGTATTTAAAAAAGGTGAGTGAACTGATTCCTTTGTAATTACACTTGCTCTTTGCCGTGATGGGTCTTTCGAGCAGAATCCCTTGTCTTAGTCTCACTCCTCACTACATCTACACTTGGGGAGATGAGATGCCTTCAAGCCATAATATATTTGTAAAGCACATTAGCATTGCAGTGAGGTAGATCAGCTTCATACATTCATTTGGAGATTAGGCTCTAAATTTAGATTTATACCCAATGAAAAGGGTTTTGTGGCCTCAGTTTTGATGGTTGTTTCAAAGCAAAACTACTGCAGGGGCTACTGCAACGAGCAGCTTTTGATTTGGAGCCAGGGACTGAATGATATGATAGAAACTAGACCTCAAGCCCTTAGTAGAAATGCAGGGCAGAAACTCCCTGTGTGCCGGGCTCAGTTGTCTGTCCAGCCCTTGGGTGAGCTTTCCATCTCACCAGATCCCTCCTGGTTTAGAGCACGTTATTCATAAGGCCAAACTACCCCCGGATAATGTCGGAACGCAGCGTTCGTGCCCTTTGCAGGTTCGTGGCTCTGGATTCCTAGGCTTGGCGCTGCAGGCTCTGAACTTGCTCTCGCTGGTGGCGTTCCCAGCTGTGATGGTTTATAGAATGAAAGCCATAACTCCAGGTGAGAGATTTGTCCGCGGCTCGAAGCGTTACCCTGGCTTACCCTCAGCACAGCAGTAAACGGCATCGTGTTCCACCACGGATGTGGTTGGCAGGATAGAAGAAGCACTGCCTGGTAGAAAATCACTCACCACTCACTTTAACACTCACCGTTAAAAAAAATAATTGAAGTATACAGGGCAGACGTGTTAACCAGTCCTATGTGGGTTACCAGCGGGTCCTGCGTGCTGTTCAGGGCAGAAGAGGTCGATTTTTGAAGGTGTTCTGTGCTAAGGGTAATATTCCCTGGCCCTTTATTTAGGCGTGTAGCTACCATCAGGGAAAATGGCAATGGGTTTGCATACCAAGGAGATATTAAATCCCCATTCCCCTTCACTAATGTATAATGTCAACAGAAGCCTTTGATGAATACAGCCCTGTCTTAATTAGATGCTTGAGCAGGGACTTATTAATCCATTTATCTCAAATTCTAATTGTACCATGAATCGCTTGCTGTTTTATGCCTGAGTTTATGATCATAATTATCTGCCTGGGCCCTTTCAAGAACCATACGTATCAAGGACAATATTTTTGGAAGCTTGCTTCCTTGCATTCTTATTTGTATTCCTTTCCTCAATGTGCGTGTTGGTAAATATTTGGAAAGCCTGGCCCTATCGGCCAAGGGTATCCGGCAATAAAACAACCTGGAATTGCAGCTGTGTGTCACGTCCATGGTAGTGGTATCTGACATTCAAGAAAACGTGGATATTGGCAGCGTGGAGAGGAACTGACTGATCACTGTGGCAAGGGCTGCTCTTTATATACCAGAGTTACAGAGCGGTCATGCTTTGGGTACCTGCCAGCTTCCAAATGCATCTTAAGCTATAAGCTTAGGCTGGGCTACTAATGAGCCTCTAGATCTGAAAATTAGTCCTGAGAGAGTCAGAGCAAGCCAATAAATTTTCCAAAAGAGCATGCAGTTGCCTGGATGACATATATTTGCCTGGATAGACTTGCGGATTCATTTGACAAATATCCACATCGCAGGCAAATACTATTTTTTTTCCCCTCTGAATGCCCTGAATTGTCTCTTTGCCATGACTATAGCAATGGCTCCATCTACTGAAATAACTCATAAATCACCGGCAACTTCAGGAAGTTGCAGCAAATGATATTCGTCCTCCTGTCTTCCAAGCTAATAGTGCCCCACTGCGTTGCTGTCTTTAGGAGGGTCTGTTTGAGGGCCGGCTAAGCAAGCAGTAGTGGAGTCTCGCTGGGTGTGGGTAGGCCCACACGAAGAGAAGGAAGGGGACAGACACATGGGTGACATTTGCTAGAGCTGAAATAACAAATGACAGTAAAGGAAGTCATCATCTCACATGATGTTTTAGTCTTTTTTATAGGGCTTGCTGCAGGCAAGCAAAGGTGTCTGGGCCCCCTCTCTTTCACAGCTGAAAGGTTTTGGGTTGGGATGAGCAGGCTCTGCTCCAGCCTTTAAGATTCTGGACGCACCTGGCTGGCTGCATAAGCAGAAGTGCCTGTTATGTGGTTAGCAGAGGAGTCTCTTGTGTTGGCTGCTGTCAGGAAGCTAAGCTAACTTGGTGCATCAGCTGTTGCTTCACTGTATTTTCTCTCCTTTCTCTTAGTTGGAGGGCTGCTGACCATGTTTGTGTATCTCGTCATTACCCTGAAACTGTTCTCCTACTACCAGGTGAATCGCTGGCATAGGGAGGCGAACCCCAAATCTGCCCGAGGAAGTGCCAGGATGCAAGGTCAGAAAATGCAGCACCCTTCCATCAATGCGAGCAGCAGCAGACATTGAGAAGGATGATCTACCTATGGGTGGACTGAGCTCAGAGCTGGGAGTCCTGCACCCTGCTCCCAGCTCTGTTATGGATGTAGTTTGTGACTGGGAGCGAGTCCTCCGCTCCCTTTTTGTGTTTCCCTCACAGTAGAGAGTCTTTGGGGCATCTAGACATGTTCTGCCTCACCAAGCTTTTGGAAGGAGGGATTAACATGTGCATCTCAAGGCATCAAAGGAAGATTTTACAGTTGGCTTTGAAGGGAACAGAAAGCTAATGCCGAGATTGTTCTCCCTGTTTTTCCCCCAAATCTCTCTGTTTGCACCTCTTACTAACCCCATAACAGCACTGCTTACTCTCCAGGCTCAGTTATCTCCTGAGCCTTGCATGTTCCTGCTGGTGTTTCTTGCAGAGCTCTTCTGCTTTTAAAAGGCACTTTGACCCTTTCTCTGTTCCTGACTTTGAAGCTGATGGGACTCATCCAGGCTGGTGAGTCGGAGTAAGTTCCTCAGTGCCTCTGCCTTGTGGACCGAGGGAAGCAGAGGCTCTGCGGAAAACAGACATGGGACCATGTAAATAGAGGTCGTCCAAAGTGTGTGTGCAATGTGACCAATTCAAGCTGCTCATCTGAATACCAAGAGAGAGAGGGAAGGGATCCCTGCCTCAGTTTGTAGGGCTCAAAGCAAAACCATGAGAGAAAAAGCTCCTGCTGATACCATCACCTGGACCTCATTAGGTAACATCATTTGAGGCCAGCTTAAACCAACTCATCACCTTTATGCTTTGTGTTACAGCAGAATACTCCAGCTATCACTCCAGAAGGCATGAAAGAGGACAGGCAAAGCAGATTGTCTACCCAATGAACCTGAAAGTAAAAGGTAGCAGTTCCTTCTTTTCCAGCAGCTTCCCCTTCCCTGTCAGCAGAGCAGGACTTTTATAATCATGTGCTACACAAAGTTGCAGAGAGGGACTGGCAGCTGGATAGCTTCTACCCCAACCAAAGGAACGAAAATTGCCTCCATAATCTCTCTTACGTGGGGCATTATTCCTTCAAAATTAAATCTCTGTGGGAAAATACGGTTAGCAAATGACTTAAGACTGCAGTTTTCAAGTTTGAGTGTTGAGTATTTGACAGCACTTCAGGTATAAAGAGTATTGGCCTTTCCTCCCATGCAGTCTGGTTTGTTGTGTGTGTGTCCTTCCCTAGGCAACAGCGGTGCAATAAAAAACAGGTTTCAAATGAAAATCCCATTTGCAGAATCGCAGAGGTTGGTGATTAGTAACTGTTGTAGGGCATGGGGAGCTCCTGGAAACATTTGCAAACACACTTATCCTCCATGTTGTTTTGATGGCTGATAAAATGAACTTGTATCTTTGGAAAAACCCTCCAATCAGCCTCCCTGCATGTTATATAAATCAGGGCATTACGTTCCTAAATTATAATTTGACTTGAAAGACCCATTTAATAAAATTCCTTCACTACCCAACTCTTTAATATCAAGAACATCCTCACTGAGTTCAACAAGCCAGGGTCACCCCAGTGGAGACTATATTTTCCAAATTCAGAGGGTTGAGTGTCATCCCGTGGGTACTGCCACACTCGGTGTCCCCTTTGCCACAGGCTGTTTGCTGCCACGTTGCAGTGCTGAAAGGAAGCATAAAGCTTGCAGCTCTGCTTAGGATGGGAATACCTCTGTGGGTTTTGCTAGACCTAACGCAGGAAAATGATGTGGTGTTTCTCTTCCTTTTCCCCCTTAGACTTGTATTATTTTCTGCTAGCCCCAACACTTTGCTACCAGCTGAATTTCCCACGGCTAAAGCACTGCAGGCATGGCTATATCGTTAAGAGGCTGCTTGAAATGGTAAGAAAACAACACTTCACTTAAACCTGTCAGCTTCGAGGACCCTCCTTGGACAGCAGCAGTTACTGTATTGAACGCTGAGATTCACAGTAGCAACATTCCCTTGGATGCTGATGTTACAGCCATGCATTGAACCCTCCCTTATCACACAGGCATGTTTTCTCTGATGTTTATCAAAAAGAAGGATATTTCTCATATTTTAAATGCTTTTCCTAAGTCTGTGGGGTCCTGGAGGAATGAGCAGACATCCTCCAGCCTGGATGGGCACTCTGGTGAAAATGCAGCAGTCTCCATCGCTGTCTGTGGCTGCTTTTGTTTTCTGTAAATCCAGCGGTGATGCAGTTGTGCTGTTAACTCCTGCACATTTCAGCCCTTGCACAGGGATATTTGACTAATCATGGGGATCTCACAGTGCCCTTTCTAATTCCTCTCCCCTTTTTTTAGGCTTCTTGAATGGAAGGGAGGATTTGGCCAGCATAGATTCACCTTTAAAAGGGTTCTGGTAGGAACTGACACAGAGGGGATGTGAAGTGTGTGGGGCTGTCTTGCTCCTTGCCAACAAACGAGACCAAATTAGGCCCCGTGGTCTCGTTGCTCATTGTAGAACCACTGGCCCAGCGGGACAAGGCTGAGGATGGCCAGTGCAAGCAGTGGGCATAGCAGATTCCCTGAAGCACTAATGATGATCTGGGTCCTTGCATTAAGGTTTTGGCGTCCGTGTTAGAGTGAGTAATGTGTTGGGACACGTGCCGAGACCTTTGCAGGAAGGCTGCAGCATAAGCAATTCCAGTGTCAGATAATAGTGCTTGAAGACACGGTGGTGGTTTTGGTATCTAAACACAAAGTAGATGGAGATATGGAGTGATGCCTGAGGATACGGTGGCTTTAGAATGAGTGATTCAGGGAAGGATGCTGATGTCTTGTCTGGTTTTATTTGCAGGTATTTCTCTTTCATCTCATGCTGGGGCTAATTCAGCAGGTATTACTTTTTTATTTGTTTAATGTTAAAACCCAAGGATTCAGTTGGCCCATACAACAAGGACCACTGGGATGCAGTTATTACCATTTTTACACTGTAGGCAATACTGACCTGCACTACTTTATTCTCCTTATTCCATAGAGCACCTCTGCATCTACCTTAGTGCTTATGCACTGCTGAAATGGCTCACTTCACCATGTCTGTGCTTATCCCTATCTACTTCAACACAACGTATCCCTATCAGCTTATCCGTATCTCCTTGAACATCAGTTCAGGATTCCTGTGCCTGCTTAGTGTCAAGAAGGCTAGATGAGGGGATGGGGAATTTTCACCACCTTTCTCACTTTATTTTATGGACTGGATGACCGTTTGTGGCTCTGGTCTGAGTCGGCTCGCCCCTGTGAAAGGCTCTATGCTTTTAAGCTATCACAGGCTGTCCAGAAGAAAAGCTTTGTAGCTGTGTTAAGGCAGATAGTTCTCTCTGGTGCTTACCTTGACATCGGCTCAGTCTCCTGGCAGCTGTCACTTGGCTTGCTCAGGATCCGGGCAGGATTTCTCCCTAATCCTTTGTGCCTGGGCTGGTGGCGGTGGAGAACAGTAAAGGGAGATTTACTCAAAGAAGATTTTGGGGGGTATCAAGGAAACTGTTTGTTCCCATATAAGCATGGCATAAAGCCCACGCTATAATAAAGTACTTAAAATAGTTATCTCTGTGAGCTACTCATCTGAGCTGGCAGCCTTTCGCACTCAATAGGAGATGCTGGGGGGGTTCCCCTCTCTTGATACCTCCCAAAAGAGTTAATTTGGGGGCCTTTTTCTCCCGGCTCCAGAAGGCTGGAGGACTTGGTCCTACTGTTGAGCTGTCCCGCTCGCGTCGTGGGGTTTCAAGCTTGGCTGCCTGTGTGAAGGGCAGCGATGGCCTTAGGGCCGCCCCGGGTGCCAAGGGGAAGTCACCCATCGGTCACCTGCTGCTGGAGCGCTCCTGTTTGCCCCTGCCCCTCCGTGCGGGCTCATGTGCTGCAGCTGTATCATTTAATTATAGCCATCACAAGATAACGAGCCACTTTAGTGCCTTGCATTCAGACCTGTGCAGCTCATTGCTCTCTATTTGTTTTTTCTTTCAGTGGATCGTACCAAACATACATAAATCAATGAAGCCCATCAGGGTAAGCAGATAAGACCCATCGCTTTCCTCTGACCTTATTCCGCCTCCCTGCCTTGCTAGAGATCATGCTTTGTGTTTCATTTCTCTCCACAGGAGATCGAGTCCACCTTGCTCACGGAATACATCTTGAAGTTAGCGGTAAGGCCGGTCTGCGCCAGCCGGGCCGATGCGCTGACGAGCTGCCCTTGGAACACAACCCTAAGGAGGCTGGGCAGTACAAGCACCTTAGCTCTGTCCTTCCAAATCTGCCCAAAATGCTGTTGCCCTTCATGGTGGCGTTACTTAGTGCAAAATACTGATATCAAACCCCATGGATTTTGTGGAATCTCCGCTTAGTGTCTTTTGTGAGGATCATAACTTTCCTTTGGGTACGGTGTCTTATCAGGTTTGACAGGGGACTGGATAAAAAGGGCTTGAAGAGGTATCACTATTTGTATGTCATACTAGGAAATCTTTTCAGAGAGGAATATTTCACAGCATTTCTTAAAGCCTGACTCTACAGCCACTCAGCCACTTGATCTGCCACAGGAGTTAATTCGCTAGCTTGAGAGCTGTTCATCTCCAGCTCTTCCCAGGCTTCCTTTTGGGCTTTTCACTTGTCTACTGGAAATGTAGCTCTCTGGAGCTTCAGGGATCAAAAATAACAATATTGGCTGCAGCAAGGCAGAATGCAATGCGTAGACTTGAGGCTGGGCAGAAAGGACAGCGTTGCGCTGCTTTAGCAGACAGGTCACTTCCCAAATACTTGTGCAGAAAGACCCATCCTAGAGAGAAAATTCTGGTTATTTTTCTCTTCCTTGTATAACTCTGCTCATTCCTTTTCCACTTGCAAAGCCTCTCAGCAAAGTCTCCTTGGCTCTGCAACCATCATGTGCTAATTCATGCACAACGTTGCTGCTCAGGAGGGATAAGGGGTAAGGTTTAGTCGCTCTGTAAATTTCCAATGGGACAGCTGGCTGTGGGGTCGGCCAGGAGAAGGAGAAGATGCTCCAACATCTGTGTCTACCTTATACTGTTCCCTCAAGTGCACACATACTTGGATGGTGCATCTTGATGTTCCAGTCTGGTGGGTTTGGTTATTTTTCTTGCCCCCACAAAATACTCCAGGATGCTGCAGAGTAAATCCTGACGGTTCCTCTCTAATGCTTTTTTCTTCCCTCTGAACACTCAGGAAGTGTTTTTTGCCATTTGATGCTTTGTCACAGGGCACACTATAATTTCAATGGCATTTTCTGCTTGTCTGGAGGATTTTCCTGCTCCTGTGTTCCTGCCGGAAACCTGTACAGCGTGTTATCCGTGGCCTAATCACGATGAGCTTTCAATAGTTCCCTTGGTTTGCTTCCGTTTCACCGGATTTAACCTTTTAATTACATCTTTCTCCTCTCTCTCTGTCTGTGACAGTGCATTGCAGTATCTGAACATGGTTCCTGAAGTCGTTTTCCAAATTAGTACTTTGCTTTGGCATTCACTGCTGGTGCTCTGGGTGCTACAGGCGCTCGCTGTCCCTCTGCTCTCCTCTCCCGAAGCCAAGATCTTTCCAGACCGTTTTTAGTCTCATGTAGCTGTGTTCAGACCAGTGGAGCTGTAGCTTTATGATGCTGATTCATTTAAAAGGTTATAACTTCTGCCTGCAAGGCAAGGACAAGGCAGGTAATGGTCGCTGAGGGTAACGTTGTGATTAATGCAGCAGCATTTTTGCGCTGGAGCTCCTGGGTAGATGCATTTGCCTTTATCTAGCTCACTTAATGAGGGTTTTTTTGACTTAAAATTACAAATGCATGTGCTGTCCCTGCAGGGCATCCCACCTAGCAGAGAGGGTTGAGCAACATGAGCAGAGGCCGAAGGAGCTGGGTTTCCTGAAGAGCTCTGGTTCTCCTTCTCTCAACCCAGCACCATCTCATCGCACACCAGAGGCCCACTGAGCTTTGCAATTTGCTCCAAGCACTTTGCCCACTCTCCCTTAGCTTAACGCAAGCTGAGGCTCAAACCCCTCCTTAGGAACAGTTGTATGGGATGATAGTCAAACCGTGCTGGAAGAGTGGAAGTGAAGCGAGAAGGAAAGGTTTATTTTATTCTGTTTCTCCTCCAGGTGCCAAATCACTTCATCTGGCTGATCTTTTTTTATTGGTACTTTCACTCCTGCCTCAATTGCCTTGCAGAATTGCTGCGATTTGGTGACCGGCAATTTTACCTGGACTGGTGGTAAGGTGTCTTTTCATCTCTTGTTAAAAAGAAAAGAAAGAAAAAGAGCTTTGTGGCCTCTTAGTGCAGCATGACTTAGGTATGTTAAGGGCTGCAAAATGGTTTTGCTAAGCAGAGCATCCAGTAGCTGGGACGCATCTAATTTGATGTCTCAAGCATGGCCCAAATGCCATCTTATAACTTAGCCAGATGGGCTCCTTAGGTAAGATGTGTTGGGCAAAACAAGATGAGGCTTTCAGAGAACAAGGTCACACTCCCTGCTTGCCTCCTATTAACCACTGTCATTTACCCTGTGACAGAGACAGCAGTGAACGCTGTCGCCAGAGTGACAGTGATTTTTGGTATAAATGACTGTAATTGATACGCTTTGGGCACATTAGGAGTAAACATTAACTTTTACTTTCCCCACTGATTCTTTAGAAGCAGACACTTGATTTATTCCAGCAAGGTATGGACAAGATCCAAAAATCAGATCCTTACCTACTTTGGCTTGACATCTAAACCTGCATCTAAAATTATTTTCGCTTCTGTTTCTTGTTTCCATCCCCACACAGGGAAGTGGATCTGCGAAAACGGGTACCAGCAGACTCTAAATGAGAGTTATGTTTCCAAGCTCTGCTGGATTTTCTGTAACCTCACCTTTCTGTAGTCTCCTTTTCCAGCATAGTTGGCTAAGAGAAACTGGACAGCTTGGTATCAGTAACAAATGATAAGGGGGCAACAGCTAGGCAAAAATGAATATACACCATTTAAGGACATACTTACCCGTATAAATCATCAAATTATTCTAATGGTAAAAACAGATTAACAAGTTAAGTGTTAATGGAACAGGAGTTGCACTTGGGTTTCCACAGAGAACAGATGTATGCATGGATGAACCTGAAAGTGAAACAGGATCTGCAGTGGGTTAAAGGATCCTATTCTGGCCTGAAATAAATAGGGATACAAATCAATATATAAGGATACAAATAGAGGTCAGCTCCAGTTGCAGCAGGTGACACTTCAGTCCAAGTCAGGCTGCCCACCCTGACGTGGCACCCTGATTTTTGGGGACCTCTGTGCTGGTGAAGCCGGTCCATGGGGGTGCTGCACCGCGGTTCAGGCTGTGCCATTGCCGCTCTCTGCTCTTGCTCGAGGCCCAGCAAGGAGCTCTGCTTCCTTGCCCTATCCTCCATCCAAAAGGATATCCCAGTTAGTTGCTGCTCTCCGGGGTGTTCACTAACAGAGTGCTCTTCATCTGGCTGCCTGTGACGGAGCTTTAAAAATAACCGAAACAGGTTGCTGAACCCATTAACCCCAGGAAATGCTGCTGTCCCTAGAAAAACAAAAATTCTATGAGCTAAATTATGGTTCTGACAACAATGTATTTAGAAAATAATGAATTGGGCCCCAAAAGTCCTGAAGCTGAGTTAGAAATCACAGAGATTTTTTTTAGGTTGGAGGTTTTTTTTTTTTTTTTTTTTTTTTTTTTTTAGTATTCTTTCCATCTCTGACTTCACTTCCCCTTGCTGAAACACCGCTCCAGAGCTGGCTCTAATAAAGCCAGAATATACTGTGAGCTGATGCCATGCCATGTTTTTCTAAATCCCAAATTTTAATTATTCAGGCAGTCTAAGTTAAATGTAAGCTACCACTGCAAGCAGGGCTTTTAGGAGGACTCTGAGATTAGAGCCCCCAGAGTGTAATTAGGAGATGCTCCATCGGATGCTTCATTCTGTCTGCCCGATGGAAGCGTTGTCAGGAAGATGAAATGTTCATAGCCCGGCCAAGTCAATGATAAGGCAACGTGTGCTGGTGTCTCTCATCAGTCAGACATCTGTCACCTTGTCTGACTGACCGTTCCGGTTCTCTCAGACTGCCGACGCTTTCCAAGGGAAATCAGGAGTGGTGCCGTTCAGATCACAGGTGTCTCCAGTGATCTTACGGCCTGCAGCAGGGCACCCAAGGTGCAGCACGGAGCAGGCGTGTGATTTAGCAAATCAACACTGTATCTGTTGTCATGTCTTTGAGGTCTCATGATCTTTAAACCCTAAATCTGGGAGAACACGGGTTGCTGCTCACACTCAAACTGGCAGCCCGTGTGCGTCGCGGAACATACGCCCCAAACAGCAGGAGTCATCTTCATTTCGGACTCTGAGGGTGGTGGGGAATCCCATGTCCTCCTAATGAGTTTTTCACTTGTGCTGGGATAGCCAGCCTGGATGCGGTTTGATTTTTGCTGCAGCTTTGCCTCACCCATGGGTGAGGATGTCCACGTGGCAGGACGGGTGCGTGGGGTCTCTCGCCCTATTAAAAGACGTCTGGTTCTTCTCCTTCTGTCTCGGCAGGAATGCAGACTCAGTCTTACAGTTCTGGTCCAGATGGAATATCCCGGCTCACAGATGGCTAGACAGGTACAACACCGTGCTTGGAGCTTTCTAATTAACATTCCCTGCATTTAACAGATGAACTATTGCTGCCGAGGAATCAATAACATTAATAATAATCATCATCTTTGAAGGATTAACTTGCTATGGATGTGTCCGTCTCCTGTATGGCCCTGAAAGTTTGGCTGGTTTGCAGTTTAACTCTGCACGTTGCAATTAAACCTTGGCATTTAAAGTAATTAATGAGTGAGCTTTACATTTGAGAGTCGTCTCAGAGGAATAGCAGGGCGCTGACTGCAATGAAATAACTTTGTTAAATTAACAGCTTCAAAGTTGGTGTGAGCATGTAGTTTGTGCTGCCGGGAATGGTCTCAGCAATCTAAATCTTGGCCTTTCTCTAGGGAGGGAGCTAAGCAAGAGGTCCCTGTCAGAAAATTGTGAGGGCAGGAATCAGGACCTCCCATAAGGGATTGCTTCTTGTGTTACCCATCCTGCTTCACCTAAAGTCTTGGAGGAATCCAGGAGGTCCAAGCTGTGAGCATCCCTATGATCTGGCTAGGAAGGAGGCTAATTCCAAAGCATTCCTTAATATTTCAGCTGGAAACAGGTTCTTATAGATCTATAAATAGATGGAAACTGCTTCTTTCCATGAGTGTCTCTGGGAGGCTGTTTTTATGGCATTTCCCATGTGGATACAGAAGGTTAAGGAATGGTCATGCTTTTCAGCCTGTACCTTGGCCCGCAAAGTCGTGTTTGCTCCTGCCTGGCTGCAAAGTGAGAAAGGCAGCAATGTAAGAGCTGGGGCAGCCTTGGCAGCACGGGTGCCTTTCAGATGCTGAGCTCCCCCTCTACTACGTCGGGGTTTTGTGCAGGATCCTTGTGCCTGTCACCCTCTGAGGCACAAAAGCTATTGCTGAGCTTTAAAGTAATAGTCTAGAAAATTAAGCTTCTTGGGATACCTGAGTGGGCGGCCCTGTTTCTGACTTCTGACCAGTTTTGCAATAACTCACCCACCTGTAAAAATAGCATCTAGGTGTGCAGTAAAAGATGCAGAAAGGAAGGGTTAAAATCCATCCTGTATGGAAGCAGACAGGAAACCTGGGAAGGTTTAGACTTAATTTTGAGGCGGCATACCTACCCAGCAGCTCAGAACAGCCTTCCCCTCCCCAAGCCCATCAGTCACTGCCAGGATTTTAGCTCGGGGTGTGAATGAACAGTGTTTCTGCACGTCGCTGTAGCCCTCCTGTGAGCTGCTCCTTTTGCTGATTCATGTGCGTGTGTGTGTGGAGCGACTCGTTTGGCTCTGGTGGCTGATGGATGTAAACCCCGTTATCTCCTGCCGTGTGATTAATCCTGATGTTAATAACTAGCGGTGCAGGGGGAACGATTTATCAAGCTTCCTCACATTGTTCTGTGCTGTGTAACTAGACACGTCTACAAGCCCTTGCTGCACCACGGCTATGACAAGTGGCAGGCCCGGCTGGCTGCGTTTCTCCTCTCCGCATGTTTCTTCGAGGTAGGTCACCGTAGCAGCCATCCAAGTCGTGGCACACTCAGCTGACACTGCCAAAGCCTCTCGTTCACTTAAACTCACAGCTTTAAAGGACAGAGCTGAGATTTGGAGCGTTGGACCCGTTGCCTGTGGAACCCGATCTGAGTGGGGTGCTGAGACCACATCGCACTCTTAAGGACTAAGGTTTGGGGTGGACCTAGGAAGCAAACAGTTTTGAATACTGAAATAATTCCGAATGAGAGGAGTCACATTGCAAAATAATACTCGAGTTTCACAAACTGATTAGATTAGCACCCCAGCGTGCTTGTATTTGCAGTGCTGAGTGGTTGGGTCCCCACTCCATTGCAGTTCTTGTGCTCTCGCTGTTGACCTGCTAGTTTGAGATCAGTGTGAATCTTGGACAAGCTAGAATTTTCAGTTTTTCCTGAAACTGGAAAAGCTGTTTGTATGGCCGTCTTTGTAGCACAGAATATACCATCATTTAATGCCAAGAACATTGCTTGGTGGCTTCCAGCCATTGCTATGGGGAACCTCTGGGTCTCACCAGCACTGGACTACTACCCCTTAAAAGCAAAATACAAGACACGATCACACAGGAAAATGCACGACAGACTCTTGATCTTGTCTTTTTCAGTATCTAATCGCCATCCCACTGAAGATGTTCCGGTTTTGGTTGTTTGCTGCGATGCTCTCTCAGGTATGGGAAGCCATTGATCCTAGGATGAAGAAGCTGCTGGCAGACCTCAGTCTGTCCCAAAACTCTTGGTACTGATATTTAACAAGTAAGGCACAAGGATTGTAGTTTTGAGATGGTAGCTAAAACAGTCAGTTTTGACCTCGTGGCATATATCAGCCAGGCAAGATGGAAATGATGGGTTTCAACATGGAGCGCTCCATGGCAGTCTAATTTCTAGTGGGTCATGAAGAGCCTCCTTCATTTCTGTCTCCAAAAAAAGTCGTGTATCTGGACTCCTATGTAAGTCCATCAAGAAAACATGTCTTTGGTGGGAGGAGGTAGGGGCATTGCATACTGTCTAGACCCACTAGAGATATGAGAAAAAGTAAATCAGAGGCCTGAACTTTCTTGTCAAATCTTTCTCAGCACGAGGGCTGAGCCCCAAGGGTTTTGTAACCAGCTTGGTGGGGATGGAGTAGGTCACCTGCTCTGCATTAAGCCTGCCACTGCTTTGAAAGCTTTTGAGTGTTGTTAGGGGGCAGACTTCCTCGGCGTAATGATCTATGACTGATGGTTTCTGGATGCAAAACACGTTGCTTTCTCAAACCTTTTCCAGCCAATCCCCTTCAGCCTTTAAATATCACTGTGAAATCTTTGCCTTCCCATCACGCCTTCAAGTTTGGTAACTCATGGCTCTGTGTGCATGATTCTTTTTCTGCTCTAGTGTGCTAAGGCTTTAGCAGGTGGTCCCATTAATGGGGTTTTTAATTGTTTTATTATGAAGTGCAAAGGCCTGGAGCCCTTTGGCAAGGGCACCCTTTAGAAATAAATTGAGTAATCATCCTTATAATAGAAAAACAAATTCAGTACAGATCTGTCCTCTAGTTAAGGGCGCAAACGGCCCTTGGAGAATGGTAGGAATGACCCACCAGACTTTTATAAGTGGCTGCTGTTTGCTTTTCCCACCAGATCCCGCTGTCCTGCCTGTTGAAATGGCTTTTTGGTGGCAGCTACGGTAACATCCTCATGTGGATCAGCCTGGTCCTGGGGCCTCCTCTCATGGTGCTGTTGTACTTCCATGACTATTACATCCTCCACTACCGCAAGGACTCAAGTTGGAAACTGTTTTTCTAATGACCTGCCCAGAACCCAGTTGCCCTGCACTTTCCATCTTCCTTTTTACGCAACGGATACAACAAAACATACCTTGAGATGCAACCCCCAAGTTTGAAGTACCTTCATCTTTAATATGGAAAGATCTACATGGGATGTAAAAGTCCATCTGGCCACAGAGCTGAAGACAGGGAATCAAAGGCTGGTCTCTGTCCATATTGAAGGTGAGTGAGCAGAGCAGAGGTGTGAGAGCTACAGGGATCTTTGCCTTTAGTCACCTCTCACGCAAAACCTCTTCCACTGAAAATTCTGCTGAATATAAATACAAGCTGTAACAAATGCTTCTTCCTATTAAAATATTGCTGTTTGTTACAACATCTTGCTTGGAGCAAAAAAGAGATTTTAAAAAGCAGTTAAACAAATACAGTTTTCTCCCCCTTTCCCTCCTCCCTCGCTGATTTAAGTGGTAAAATTGGGTTAATGAGGATATAATGTCAATAGAACAGAAGGCTATTGCCAGAGAACGCTCTCCAACTGTTTGGAAAATGCTAAGGTGAAGCAAAGACATTTCTGCTCCCAGCAGGAAATTCTGGGGTTTATTAACATCTCTCCTTTCCTTTTATCCCAAGTGATTGCTGTCTAGCAGGTATAATCATTTGGGCTGGTTCTGCCACCCTCACAGATGTTGAATATCTCCTCTAGTCCCTAAGCAGCCCCATTAAAGCCAGCAGGACTGCTGGCAGAATACCATCGACTAGTGTAATTAAGGGTGGCAGAATTGGGGCTCTAATGAGCACTAGGACAGGCACTGGGGCTAATGAATGCCCAGCTGCTCCCTGCCTGCCAGCTCATCTCCCGCGGCCGGGGGACTCGCCCTGCGCTCGCAGGAGGACAGCGAGGCCGCGGCTCCGCGCTGGGGAGTTGCAGCCGCGATATGAGCTCGTCTCCGATGCCCTCGAGCTGCTGTCGCTGGACACCCTGTGCTGTCAAACCGGAGCCTCCTCTCCCCAGCCCCGGGGGCCGGTGCTGCCACCGCTCCAGGAAACGGCAGCGTTTGCAGGAACCGGGACGTGGCAGGACAAGCAAGGGCCCTCCTGGGAGGCTGGCGAAGTGGGTGCTTGAGCATGTCCTGAACACCTCCTTCATCTCCTCCAGCCCCCGATACATCCACCGGCACAGAGGGCTTCAGCTGCTGGCAACTGCCTTAATTTTGGCACCCAGGTTGACTCTGAGAAGGATTGAGCCCCTATGTTGCAATGATGAGGTTTGCTCTGGCTGTGACTCCCCAAGGGAAGGGGCTGCCTGTTTTCCAGGAGTTTCCAATGCTCCTTCCTCCTGGCTGGTGCTTTTTAGTCATATGCAAATAGATCCAAAGGAACAGCACAGTTGGGGCTGAGCTTGTCCTCCCCATCTCCATTTAATAGTGTCTTCAAACTTATCACACCTTGGGCAGACTGGAGAGAGATGCAGATTGCAGGAGGTGACTCAGGTCCCCAGGGTGGCCTTACCCCAGGGGTTGCCTGTCCCTTTGGGGACTCCAGGGTGAGCAGGCTGCTAGCCTGGATGCCTTGGTGCAGCACTCCAAGCTAAGTGGGACGAAGCCAAGCTCAGTGATGTGCCCAGTTGAGGCACTCGGCAAGCTGCGAGGGTTGTGAGCACCAGCTCTGCATCGTCTTAATTTGGCCAAGCCAGCAATGCCTGCTGTAATTACAGCCTCTGGAGACAGGCGGGACCGGGAGAGCCGACAACCGTGTAGACACAGCCACAGCCATCTTCATCTCCTTGGATAAGTGCTGTGAATTAGGACCCAACTGCTCCTTGTCCTGTCTGCACTACCTCTAGCCAGGAGCAGAGTCCTGAGACAGGAGTTTTGGAGGCCTCCCCAGCAGACAAGCACCCAAGGCAGGCCCGGACCAACAGCTCCAGCACTGCCATCCCACTGTATTCATCACGTGCTGGCCTGAGCGAAGCAAGGTAGGTCAAGGTAGAACCAAAAACATCCATCCCGGCACTAAAAGTCTTAAGGCTTTGCTCATAAAAGCTTCACATCTCTTGTCAAGACAGATGTTTGAAGGAAGCAGGGGCTAAAAACTGTTTTTCCCATAGAGTTCCTCAGCAATTGCTGTGGAAACTGCAGGACTGAGGCACATCCAGCCACATGTGGTTTTTGGTCTTTGCTTCTTAACCAAGTTGGCTTTAAACTGGGAGGCTGCCAGAAAAAAATGAATCCTTCTGAAAGCCACCAAGAGACACGTACCCACCTGTATCCCTGAAGATAAGGGGCATCGTTCCTGCAGGGCACCGCGTTGGAAGGGGGCATCGTTCCTGCAGGGCACCGTGTTGGAATGGGGCTGACACCGCGTCCCTGCTAAGGCCAGCAGTGAGGGGAGCACCATGACCTGGAAACATGGAAGGAGAGAGACAAGGTGCAGAGGAGACGGTTTAAGAGGCAAGGCACAGCCGTGTCACTGCACGACGGGAAACCAGGCTCGGGGCAGGGAGCTGCAATCAGTTCTTAGGCATCTCCCTGTGTTTTGATAATGCAAACTTGGATCAAAGCGCTTGCGGCGGCGTAACTGCAGCACAGCCTGTTTGCCTAAGTGAAAACTCAACGGACACGTCTCCAAAGCTGCTAAGCTGTGCTGCATGGACAGCTTGGGCTGTGCTAAAGTTTTCCTTCAGACAAACGATTGTTTTTTTCAATCAGATGTTTTGAACTTGTTAATTTTTATCTTGGCGCTAGGAACAAGCCAGCAAAGAACAGAAGCACCGGGTCCAAGGAGGGCACCCGCCGGGCCGCCGCGCTCGCCCCGCGCACAAGGAGGGCCCTGTGTGGGCTCGCGAACAGGCGGTGGGTGGTGCTCTGTGCTTCAGCCTCGGACCGGCTTCCTTAACCTGTGGGTTTAAAACTTGTTAGTTCGCAGGCCGGGCTGCTGGGGGGACATGGTTCATCGCAAGAGAGTTGGCCGTCTCAGCGGCAGCAACAAAGAGGTGTCTGGTCCTTGGGATGAAGGAGGATGCTCCGGGGCGCCAGGGCAAGGGTCTAGTGCTGCCCCGGGGGAGCGCTGCTTTGGCAGACCTACGTGGATTTGGCTCAATGGGGCTGGTGGCCCCGGCCTGGAAGCAGACTGGGCTTGCAGACGGACCCAGCTCTGCTCCACCGGCACCCCGGGGCTGTCTGCGACGCGTTGGCCGCGATCCCTGGGCATGCGGATAATGCCAACTGCCTCCAGCTGCGCTCCGAGCGAGCCGGGAGAGGGCACGGGTGGGTCAGCGGAGCTGCTGCCGAGCGCTTCGGGCCCAGGTGGTGCCAGGGCCACCTTTAAGTATGGAAAAACTCCATTTGCGCTGGCACCAATGTCACACTGGAACAGCCCTGCTGGCACCCAGACCGCAGCGGCGCCGCTCATGGGGAGTGCAGGGCCAAAACCCCTTCTGGAAACTATTTTTCTTTACTCTTGCGAATTAAACGGTCCCTTTTGGCACTAGCAGGCTACAAGGGGCCTGTGGCTCATCAGCTGCCTCCCGGCTGATTTCCAAGGCATTTTCCAGCACTACATCACAGGAGCCAGGGATTATACCCACCAACAGCCCTTATCAGTGGCACTGATAAGAGCAACCAGGGAGGACGCAGGCTGAAATTTCTTATGTGCAGGAGCAGGGAGAGAAGAAACAACTGTCGTTCTTGTAAGGTTTCCCTGGGGGGCTCCTGTCCTAAGCAGGATTGTCCCACTCTGCTGCCCGGCCCCAACCAAGTGTTTCCCCGGCCCCACCGTGGCGACGCTGAGCTAACAGAGCGGCTGGTGGCCACGTTCTGCGGGCACGGGCCGGGGCCATGCCGGGTGGCACCGCGCGCCCCGCCGGGGCCTGGCGCAGGCGACGGGGCGGGCAGAGCTCCGCAGGATGAGGGCTGTGGAGGAGGGCTGGGGGTTGAGGGGCTGCCATGCGGCCTCCCCGGCGCCCAGGGCACCGTCCTCCCAACGGGGAAGGACGGGGAGCTCCATCCGCGCCGCCTCCGTGCGAGGCCTCATGCTGCTGTGGTTGTCCCAGTCCACGGTGGCGGGTGAGTAAAGCAGCCCACCGTGACCCTCGAGGCGCTCGAGCTGGGCTGCCGGCACCAAGGGGCACGGCAGGGTGCCGGGACGCGCGCATACCCAGCCGGCTGCCCGCCTCGGCCCAGCAGCCTGTGGGATCCAGGCCACCGCGTCGCCCCGGCGATCGACGCAGGAGTTTGCCGCCGTGGCGCAGTTCCCGTGGGTGGTGGCCCTGCAGGACCCACGGCAGGACGAGCACGTGGCCTTCGGCACCATCCTCAGCCAGCACTGGCTGCTCAGCGCGGCCTCCCGCCTGCGGGGCAGGTCCGTGTCCCGGTGCCCCGTGTCCTGGTGCCCCACTCCACAGGGGCCATGCGTGGTTGGAAGGCTTTCCTTCCATCCCGGATCTCCCCAGCTCCTGCTTCGCTTGCTCCCTCAGCAGGTTTTTCTTTGCAGGCGGTTTGGAAGCCCATCCATACTAGTGTGTCCCTTCTCCAAGGGTGACACAGAAAGTAGCCAGGAGTGATCCCTCCTGCTTCGGGGGGTCCCACATCCCTCCCGGGCTCAGGACTCAAGATTTCTGTCCCCTTCTTTAGTGACTTGAAAAGGAGCCAAAAAAGAGCTGGGGTGAACGTGCCAGGTCCCTCTGCTCTAGGAGGTCACGTGGGCCCTAGGCGCAGGGACAAGGCTGTCACGCTAGGGCCCACTCCAGCCATGTGGCATTAACGCAGCCGACGCCAAGGCTGGCTCCCTGTTCCAGGCGAGTCCCCCAGATCCTGCCCTCGCTTTCAGGCCCTGCTTCATGCAGCACGGCGAGCCCATGGCATCGCTCTGCTCCAGCCCGCAGTGAACAGCCCTCCCCGCATCGCGACGCGCAGTGACAGGCCAGCCCTTTGCCTCCCCTCCCGGCCACCTCTGCAGGCAGCAGCTGTTGGCCGTGGCCGGGCTAAGCGACCTGAAGAGGCGACGGGAGGAGCAGCCCCAGTACCGGGTCAGCTCCGTCATCCCGCACGAGGACTTTGACGAGACCACGCTCCGCAACAACATCGCTCTGCTCAGGACGGCTGTCCCGCTGGAGTTCAACGACACCGTCCAGCCCATCTGCTTCCCCCAGAGGAGCCTTTCTAGGTCGGACCTCGTGAACTGCTGGGTCTCAGGCTGGCTCCATCCCACGGCAGGTAGCCCCGCTCTTCCCTCCCTCCAGCAACCCTGATGGGAGGGAAGGGGACAGAGCTCCTCTTTGCTCCACGTGTGCTGGCAAGAAGAAACACCAGCCAGTCGCCCATTGCTGTTTTCTGGAGGCCAAGGGCTGCCAAGGGCAAGGGCTGATTGGGGTCTCTCGGCCAGCCAGGGGCGAGTGCTGCGGGGGTTTTCTGAGGATGATCACCGTGGTGGACATAGACCTCTGCCCGCTGCAGACGGTCGCTACAACCCAGTGCTGCAGCCACAGGGACGCGGACAACGTGTCAGGCTGCTTGGTAAGGGACACGCGGCACCGACCCAACCCGGGAGGATGTCTAGCGAAACCACTTTTCTCCCTTTTTTCCCTCATTCTGTGCAGCTCTGACTCAGGGCTGGGAGAGAAGCCAAAACACTTGTTGGGTCTCTTCTGCTCAGTCCTTACAAGAAAAGATCCTTTCGGCACAGCTTGCAAATAGCAGGCGTGGGAGCTGGTGCCTAAATGTGCGACATCCGTCTCCCTGCGGGCTGGGGGAAACTGTCTGCCCGTGGGCTGTAGGGTGCTGCTCTGCTCTCTGAGCCTCTCTCACCACCAAGGCCACTGGGCTCTTCTCCAAGGGCCCTTCGGCATGATCAGTGCCAAGGACAATCTTGCTCGATCCTTGGAAGGCAAAATGGGCAAGGATTCCTTGTGACGTGTACGGAGAGGTCAGCTGGGGCCAGGGTGGCACTTGGGGACGTGTGGATCACCCAGGAGTTTGGCCACTTCACCTGGGGTATCCAGGAATGGTGTCTTTTATGAGGCCGGAGGGAGCCAGCCCCTCAACCTGCGGTGCTTTGCTGTCCGTGACGATGAAGGAAGGAACCGGCGCAACTTGCTCTCCTTTCAGTCAAGTGCAGCCCACCACATGTAAAAGCAATGGCAGGAGAGGAACTGCTCTCTGGTGACATAACCCTGGCTTTTTGTCTCCTAAAGGGTGACCCAGGCAACCCCGTCATGTGCCAGATTAAGGGTACTGAAAGATGGGTCCTGAAAGGAGTGCTCAGTGAAGGTGGCATGAGGTGCTACGGGCCATTCCTGTACACAATAGTGTCCTACTACAGTGACTGGATCTTGGCCACCACGGAAAGGGCAGGAGCCCCAGTGTTCCCTACACTAGTCAGAGCAAGAGCTGTTCTGCCGACTCTGCCTGAAGACTGGGAAGAGGCTTTCAAATCAGTAGTGAGAGTATTTCAGGAAGATGATTCCAACCTCAAGCAGGAAAAGACACGCCTGAACTCATCTGAGGATGGGCCAGGCTGGGCCAGAACCCACAAAGGACTGGAACACTCTGACTGTTACAAGGGGGAAACACTTCCCATCTCTAGTAGACACTCATCCCAGCCTCAGGGCCTTGGGGAAAGGATTGCTGTTCCTCTCTTGCTGTTTTGCTATTTTACATGTTACTTTACATGAGGTTTCCTTGTGTGACTGCAAAGCCCGCTTGGTTCATGCACGTCATGTTGAAATGAGCTGCTCTCTGTGCTCACGCTGCTGTGCCCTCCTCTAGCGTGGGAGCCCGTGCTGAGCTATTAAATGCTGAAGCCTCCCCAAGAATCTCTTCTGGTTCCTTCTGCATTAAGTGATCACCAGGGCTGGCCCAGGGAGAAAGGACAGTTCCTGTAAACATGTCACATTGGATCACCAGAGAATAAGTGCTTGTAGTGATAGAGAGGGGGAGCGAGGGAGCACTCAGAGCACTGCTGACTTTGACCTAGCAGGGCCTGCAAAGAGGCCAGGCAGCAGCTTGCTGGCACACATGGGGACTTGACAAAAGCGATGGTCTCCCAACTAGAGTTCAGGGGTTCTTTATCATTTCATGCAGAAGCGGTTTCATCTCATTGCAGCTGGCAGTGTGTTACATTTACCCACGTGACAGCAAGCCCTCCTTGACCTGATCGGCTCTTTCTGCAGCTGCCACTGGTTGTCCTGCAGCATCAAACCAGTCTAGTGCTGCTTACTGGTCATCTTGACCCGGTTCCATGCTCTGCGGTAGCTTTGCAAGGACATCTGCAAGAGAAGAAAGCAGGAGGGTCTTAACATGTTCAGATAGAAAGCATATAATGCAGAGGAAGCTGCGAGGTGGGAATCTAGCCTGGCCTGAACTGCAGTGTGTGGAAACCCACAGCCATTTGCACAGTGCTAGGGCCATTTCACATGTTCTGCCACGGCGGGGCTGGCAGGGAACCACAGGAGGCAGGTGAATGGTCTCATTTGTGTTACACCAGGGACAATAACGGGCTCCTTCTTTTGCCTCTCTGTTCTCAACTCCCCAGAGGCTCACAGGACTTGCCACTGCCACATGGGCAATGCACAGGTCAGTGCCCAGGTTTTGCGGCTCTGCCAGGGACACGTGTTAGAGGAAAGGGAGACAAGCAGGACTTCGATGCACAGCACCATACTACATCCCAGGAGCTGGCTTTGCCCTTGCAACTTCTCTCTGCACTCTGCTATGTGCACAGACATCCTGCACGGGGAGGGGTAGGGACAGGTACTGCTACCTCTAGGGTTCAAAAACATACTACAAAGATTGTATGAGAAATACTTTTAGGTCATCAGATTGAACTACAGATATTGCCGTCAGGAATTAACTGGGCTGTTGGAAAAGGTCCATGCAGGACCAATGGGACATATGCAGAGCTGGAAATGTATCAGCTCCTGCATATCCCCTTCTCCTCACACACATTATAGGTTTCAGTATAACAGCCTGGTGATGCTTCCTGTCAAATTAACTGAGTCCTTGCTCTGGTTTCCCTTCTGAGCTCAAGTGTTAGAGCTTCGGCCTCTCTCCTTGGAGCAGGAAGTGATGGTTGCTTTGTAAACAGGAAGCGCCTCCAGCTCTGTTACACATCAGGGAAACCACAGCCGAGCTCTCACGCTGCGCGGCAGGCAGACAGCAACCCCCTTGGTGCCCAAGGTGCCTGCAGGTGGGCAGGCACAGCAGGGCTCCAACACCCCTCCCTGCACCAGGTTCCTGCACACCGGGCCCCTTTGCACTCACCTCAGCGATTGACACCTTCCTCTCCCAAGCCTTGAGGCTGGTTTGGAGGTCACTAATGGCCATCTTCTCCTGCACGTACCTCAGAACAGGGGGAACTCGGTAATCGGAGAGCTGCCTCCGCAGCTGCTTGTTCAGGCTCTCAGCTTTGGCTCGTTCCTAAAAGGAAAAGGGAAACAGGGCAAGGAAATCCAAGAGAAATATTCTTTTGGCCATCAAGATAAACTAAACCCCCGGCCCTGGCTGTGTGGCTGGGAGGGACAGCCTGACGCATCTCCCTGTGCCTCAGGACCTGCCCTCTGAACCCACGGCCCAAAGCTGAGGTGGCCCAGCAGGGCTGTGTGTCTCCATGCTGGTGTGACAGCGGTGCTGCTTCTCACTGGAGAGGACACTGTAGATGAAGAGTTTGAAGAAATGAAATTTCTAGAAACTGATGGCTGATACCTGTGGCGCTGAGGCCGAAATCCCCAAAGGGATTTTCTTCTGTTCTGTAACTTACTGACTCTTAGTGTTATAAATAGAAGCTCCAGGACTTACTTTCAGGTCCATGAAGGTAGGTAAGCATTCAACTCACTGCAGTGAACTCCCAGGGATCCCCAAACACTAGAACAGATCCCTTTTTTACCTCCTCCGCCAGAATGGTTTCTCTTTCAATCTTCTCCAGCAGCTCCTTCCTCTGGGAGATGTCTTTCATCAGGCACACTGATGTTTCCATGGCATCCTGCAGCCTCCTCTGGAATACAAGATTGGGATTGTGTGAACAAGCACAACCACAGCTCCCAGGTAGCTGTGACGCCAGCCCTTTGCTTCCTAAGGACAGGTCTTCCTCAGGCTTTGGGTCAACTGCTGGTACAGGTACCCTTCTCCAAACAGACCTACATGGCATCTCAAGTGCCTTCAAACAACCTAGCAGTTATGTCCTCTATGTTACAGCACAGCCCAAAGAGCAGCCTGTGTTTAGGACTGATCCAGACAGAAGGGTTCTTCCCAGAGAAGCAAATATTCCCAGCAGAGAAGCACTTTAATTGATATAATCAGAGCTTCATAAGCATGGCTGCAGCTCATGACATCCTTTTGAGCGTCACAGGTTACCTATAAATGTGTTTTCCTGTGCAGGTCAGCACCAAGGCTTTTTCCAACCAGAATTTTCCCTGGGATGTAGAATAGCCATGTTGCAGAGCACGAGCCCTGTTTTTGGCCTGCAGTGAAGGCGGACAGCACTGCTAGGAAAGGCATGTGGCACTCTGTGGTGTGTCAAGCAAAGCTCCCAGCTGAACTGTTAAAGCAGTGAAAAGACAGAGTGCTGTTCAGCATCCTTTGGCTGAGAAAGTGAAGCAGGCAAGAGCTGCTGGTGAGCTCCTGCCTGACTCTTGGAAAGTCCTTTCCCTGTCTGGCTCTTGGACTCCTTTCCCTTCTGAAGGAAGGGAAAATAGAGGCACTAAGAGTTTCACTTACTTTATGGAAGTTGAGGGCCTGGACAGTCTTTCCTGAGGTCAGTTTTAGCTGCAGCAGCTCCTCATTCTTCTCCTCAATCTTCTCCTGGTACTGCATGTTTCTAATCTGCAGCTGCTCGAAACGGACCTCACGGAGCGTCTCTCCCATCTGCTCCTTCTGCAGACCCAAGGAAGCACAACTACAGATTACTGGCCACAGCTAAAACCCAAATAAGAGGAGGGTTTTGCTCTGTGGTGAAAGCAGACATATTAAAGAGACTTCAGCCTGCCTGCAGACCTGGGGCTTAGGGAGAGATGAGAGACACAACATGCCGCTCCCCACATGCTCTATGTCCTAGCGTGGAGCCAAGGAATACGGGCAGGTTCCCTTTGGTCAGGCTCTGGCCATGCCAGCAGCCCTTCCACAGGGAACTGTGTCTCTCCCAGGGTGCAGATCTCTGCCAACATCTACTCTGTGAGACTTCTTATCTCATGCATGCAGAGGCGTTCCAAGTCTGAACCTCTCCTGACAGGTGACAGTGCCCTTTGGCAAAGACAGCAAGGCTGGAAGCAAAGGGAGGAGAGCGAGAGGCAGGAAGAGGGCCCTGCCACTGCACAGGACAGGGTGCACAGCTCTGCACCAGGCTGTACCCCTTTGCTCTTGCCCTGCTTTTCCCCAACGGCCACACGTACCTGCCTGAGCTGTTGCTGCAGCTTTTTCTTGTAACTCCTGAGTGAATCATTTTTCAAGCGTAACTTTTCTTTCAGCAGATCCTAGGAAAAGACAGCAGGTTAAAGTGGAACAGCAGAATCTGGGATGAGAAAGAACCTGGACTCCTCTCCTTATTGTGCAGTTCCTGTTCATCTCACGCAGCCTTCACACTTGTGGCTGACGAAGAAGGACTTCTCTCAGTGAGAAACGCTGCTCAGCATCCCCGTGACCCAGATGTGGGAACAGATGTGGGCTGTGCAGTTCCCCAGCCTCCACTAGGTTGGAGAGCTGAGCCCTGTACAGTCTCTACCCGCAGCCTGGCTGTGGCCCACCAGGCTGATGAGCACCCAGAGTAGTCACTGGCTGATAAGTGTGACAAGGGTTGTCCAAACACGCTTGCCAAGATAGGTCTGAAAGTTTTACGCAGGCCATAGATGAGTACAGGAACTAGGATTTTGTATGGATGACATACTTTACACAGGGTAGGCCAGGTTCAAAAATTGCCCTCCTGCACTGACCCTCTGATGGCTCCTCTCCTCCAGGTATCTCAGCAGCTTCTCAGAAGCCATGGTACCACCTTTCTTCTGGGAGAGGATGCTGACTTCTTTGTCGAAGTCACTGATGGCTTTTTTAACCTCAGCCCACCAAATATCTGCTTCTTCCATGGCTGCCTGTAGAAAGAGAATCACATAGCAGTGAAAAGGTGCCAACATCCCTTGTTCAGAAAGCGTTGCGGGTAGAGAACACTGGAAAGGACCAGCCATACTTTCTGCTGAGAAAGAGGAACACTGAGTTCATACTGTGCAGCTTGGGGCACATGGCATCGTCTTATACAGCACTGTTGTTTCTTGGACCCCAAAATACAAAAACAAACAAGCAAACAAACAAAAATCTCTCATGCCTGAGTTTCAGGGTCTGTTGGTCTATCCTGAGACATCGCTACAAAGGACAATACGTAGCACTGTTGGTTCACTGCATGCATCCTGTGGCCACGCAGGAGAGCCAGGCTGTTTGCTTCCCCTGTCCTGGCTGCTGCATGCTGCATCAGGTGGCCACAACCAAAAGAAGAGGAGGTTTCTCCTTTCCCAAGAGCTCTTGATCTTCTTGGCAAGGAGGAGCTCCTGGCAGACAGCACAGGGCAGGCAGGGATGGAGAAACAGCAGCAAGGAGCTTGCAGCAGGAACTCAGGATGGGAAACTTGGAGCACACCCTGATCAAATCTTGAAGGCAGTGGAACAACAGACCCTGCATGGAGTCAAATCAAACGTGGAAGATCTTGAGAGCTGTTGGATTGAAAAAATATGTCTGGCAAAAAAGGCAAAACTTCTAGAATAGACAAAAAGGAGATTTTGTTTTCCAGCATCTCACACAGCAGAGCTGAGTTTCTCCATTTAAACGTCTTCTGGTCTGTATTTTATTAGTTTGGGCTATAATATAATGCAGCTTTAGAGACTGGGCATCTCTCTGTTGGTGTGTTTGCCCTCAGGGAAGTGGTGAGGTGAGGTGCTGGCACCCAGCCTCAACTCCGGAACACTCATAGCAGTGCTCTGCTATGAGCAGCCCTTGACAGACAAGTCTGACTCACCAGCATGAGGGAGGGCATATTGAAAGTGCCGTGAAAAGTAACGAGGTTGCTCAACAAACACCTTGGTGATTCTGATGTCCCTGGAAAGCCATACCTCAAGGTCCCGCAGGGTCTGCTCAGATTCCTCCTGTATCTTCTGGATCTCATCCTTTGTCTCCTCCAGCTCTCGCTCCACCAGCTCACATTTCTGCTCCACTGTCAGGCCTACAAAACGGTCTGTTGGAGCACGCGACTTGGATTTGAACCTGCCACGTGCCTGCAAGCGTCAAGGAACAATGCAGATGCCATTAGAAAGATACAACAACCCCTAGGGTCACATGCGGGAGGGATTCCAGTCTACAGCAAGGACAGGGAGATGGCACCAGTGTGGGGGCAACGCGCCTGGGCTGCCCCGTCTGTCCTCTCCTCTGCCCAGAAAACCCTCCTGCACAAGCACTTTCAATTCAATCCAACAGGCAAATCCAGGGCTACAGGTTAAAGCCAAGCCTAGGGCTTCACATGGGCAGGTGAAGTATCTCTTTGTGGTAAAGATGCTGATTAATAGTGACAATGTTTACAACTTTCCACGTGGAAGAGTTGAGGTCTCCTATGAGTGCCTGGGTGAGACACACTGAGCTCACTGCAGCATGAGTAGGCTGGAATTTGCTCTCAGGACTAATACTGCTCAGAAGCAATCACAGCTTGTGTGGAGCCCGGCATTGCTCCCATCTCCCAAGGGCTGGGAAAAAAAATCAGAGCCTGATTACTTTGGACTCAAGCAGTGGCCAAAATCTAGTGCAAGAAACTGGCTGAAAGCTCCACCATGAAGATTCTTAAATTTCTCTTCACTGAGTTGCCAGTGAAAAGGTGAAGTTCAGGCCAGGAGGCGAAAATCCGCTCAATAGTCAGGGCTCATCTCAAGCTCCAGTGAGAAGGGACAGAGCAACCTGCATTTGCGAGCGTTACACGGATGCGGACGCACATCAATCTAAGCCGAGGTGGAACTTCCCAGCGAGGGAGAAGAGGAGGAGCACAGCATCCCTATCACCCAGCTGCCATGGCCTTGGGCGAGTCTCCTGCTTTCCTGGCATCAGTCAGGTTTATGGAGGATCTACTTCAAAATCAGCTTGAGGCAGGGAGACTTTTGGCTTGAACATGGGGGAGAACAAACGCTTATAGCTAGGCCAGCAGCATCTAGTTTTGCAAGCAGGATCTAGGTTAAGTGGTTGCTCACTGCGAAGTCAGTTTGTAGGCAGCGCTGCCCTCACGCCGCCTGCCACATCTGCTTTGACATGGCGG
Source organism: Tinamus guttatus (assembly GCF_059628265.1). Lineage (NCBI taxonomy): Eukaryota > Metazoa > Chordata > Aves > Tinamiformes > Tinamidae > Tinamus > Tinamus guttatus. Next base: position 3,752,620 of record NW_028289208.1, on the reverse strand, counting down.
AGGCCGAAGTGAAGGCAAAAATTATGGCCAAGGGCGAGTTTTGGTCCCGCGAGGAGGCAGACGTGGGAATAGGGGTATCCGCAGACGCGGCTGCTGCCCGGGCTCGGTGGCGGTACCTGCATCGCCTCCGGCGAGGAGTCCCGCTTGTCCGAGAGCAGGTGCAGCGACTGGCTCTGCGGCTCCAGCCTGCGGTACCATTTCTCCAGCATTTCCATCTCGACCTTGTGCAAGGCGATGGCATGGCTGCCAAGAGGTGGGGGTCAGGCGCGCTCCGCTTCCCAGCGCTCGGCCGCACGGGCACGGCCAGATGCACCGAGGGCAAAGCAGGTGCTCGAGCTTGAGCCCCTGGCGGCAGCGCGGCCCAGGACAGGCCCGTGTCCCCGCGCAGCGTGGGCGCCGTCCTGGCTCCCTACCTGAGGTCCTGCAGCAGGGTGCGGAGCTGCGGCAGCGGCAGCGTCGCGGGGTCCGGGGCCGAGTCATGGGCTGAGTCCTCAGAGAGGGTTGCGGCCAGGGATGGGGACGAGGATGGGGGTGAGGCCGGGGCTTGGACTGGGGACGGGGCCTGGGCTGTGTCTGTTGCCTCTGCCGCCATGGCCGTCTCCTGGCAACGCCACAGCCGCGCAGGGACACACAGACACACACACACAGGCGCACACGCACGCAGGGACACCACCGTACCGCTACAGCGCCTTCCTGAGCCACCTCGCTGGTCCCCAGGGCCACCCTGAGCTGTGCAGGGGACACCTCACTGCTACCTGGGGCCACCCCATACCCCAGAGCATGGGAGCTTTGGTGGCTCCCGAGGCCACCCTGCACCTTCAGCCATGGAGGGGAGACCAGGACACCTCACTGGTTCCCAGGTCTACCCCATAACTCAAAGCACAGACAGGACACCTTGCTGGTCCCCAGGACCACCCCACATCCTGAATCATGGAGGGAACACCAGGTCACTTCACTGGTCCCTGAGGCCACCCCACACCCCATACCAGAAAGGGGACACCCGTCCACCTCGCTGGTCCCTGAGGCCACCCCGCACCCTGAGGAGCAGCAAGGTGAGGCCTTGCTGCCTGAAGTGATTCCCTCCATCAGCTCGCTGTGCTGTGCAGCAAAGCCCAGGAGAGATAAAAGCAAGCCCGTTCCCCCAGCCCACGTGTGGGATCCCATGCCCGATTGCAGGTGTTCATGTGCGATGCTTCGGCTTGTTTCAGAACTTGCTTCATTACTCTCCTCTTGCATCCAGCAAGGGAAACTTTAGGACCCAGTTGGGAAAGCGGGAGCCCCCACGGGCATGCCTATTTTCAGGAGCGTTATAAGGGTGTGGAGCATCATGTCTGAGCAACCCGCCTGGAAGATCATGAGTCACATCCAGCTTATGATGCACCAGGGTCCTTCCCCTTCCAAACGGCAGCACCGGGCTAGCTGCTCGCTCCCAAGGATGTGCATCCCCCCAGAGTGGTGACATACCCAGGACCTCAGCCACACGGCTGTTCCTGGTGATGAGAGGGGCACGCCAACCTTATATAACCGGAGGAAAAAATCGATACAGTGGCAATGACCTATTTCTGGCCTGTTGACAAAGTTGATTTATTATGTCACGCTCCTGATCTCAGCGGGCTTTGCAGAGGAATCTGACAAGGATGCTGCGAATCCACATAATGGCCAGAATATGTCAAAATTCATCTTGAGGACACATCTGAGTCATCATCACATCTGATCCATAGGTGAAGGAACACGATTCCTGGCCTCATTAGTGCTGCGGGAAGCACAGCACTCACTTGAGGTTCTTCATCCCTTATAGGCACTCAGTGCCAAAGCGAAAGAAAGCTTTTTTTTTTTTTTTTTTTTTTTTTGGAGATAGGAACTTATAAAACAGAAGGGGAGAACGTATGTGTGGTGCTGCCTTGGTTCATTCCCAGAAGAGGTGGAAAGAATTTAACATGAGATGAGGAAATTAAGAGTTGCTCTGTTCAGCTGTGCCGGGTTTCTCAGCAGTCAGCAAGAGACTTGCGGCTCCTCAGCCACAAGATTTGCCCCCTGCCAAAGCCAAATGCTCCAAAGCTCTGAAGTATCTCCGGGACAAGATCTCCTACTACGTCTAATGACCAAAAAGCAGGAACAAGTTTTCCCTAAGTTTATCCTGGGAAACAGCTGGACCTTTGTGGCTGGATCTGAAAATAGTGCTGACAATAAAAATAGTCTGATAATATTTTGGAGAAAGTAGGTAAAGTTTGACAAACTTCAAAGTAGCCACAAAAGGGCTTTTATTGTGGGAAGCATCAGGCAGTGTTAAGACTCGCAATGCCAGGAACCAGCTGTCTCGGGAGCCAGGAAGCCTCGGGTTCCTGCTTTTGGGACAGACCTGCAGCCGGGCAGCCAAGGAGTCAGCTGGAGGAGCTGGCCGGACTCCAGGCGGGTTTCCTGCCAGAAAGGAGCCTGGCAAGCTGGTTTTGTAACCTGCTTGCATCCCACTGGAAAACTCTCAGGAACATGTCACCTATGATGGAACAAGTTCCTGCTGATGAGCCGGCGTAGTCCGCTGGGAACAACAACAAAAAAAACACCAGAAAAACGCTGGCCAACTTGATGTTTGAGAAAGCGTGCCTAAATGGCAGCAAGCCGTAAAAAGGGAGTCTTTGGGGAGGTCTGATCCTTCCTTAAGGCAGATGTGTGACGGCAGGACCGGCACATCCGCTTCGTTTCCCAGCTGGTACCGGCAGAGCAGGGAACGCACAGGGATGCAGGTTGCTCAAACGCCCAGGTGCAAGCAGGGCAGCTTCATACACATCCCTGCTCCGTGTTATTGGTTTCGCGTGAAGGGAGGCACCTTGGGTTTCGTCTCCCTTTCCACTGAGCGCGCAAGGATCTCTGCGCCCCATCACGGCAGGGCACTCCGGCTGCCGGGGGCAGGCGATGGGCCCCTGCGCTTGGATGTGGATCCCAATTTCTCCGCAACTTGGGAGTGTTTGGATCTGGATTTCACCGTGCTCTCATGTAGAGTTTCCTGGGGACAGATGAACTTCTCAGCTGGGTACTGGCATGGCTTTATTCCTCTCGCTCTGAGAAGGAGCTGTATGTACATGCCAGTATCATCCTGCTGTTTTAAGCCTGTGACTCAATCTCTTTGCATACACTGTCATAAATTCTAATTTATCTAAGGACCTTTGCTCTGTAAGCTGATGCACTTCTGCATCTTCTTGGAGCCTTATTCCACCACACATGGCCACTGGTAGGTGATTTTCGTTTTTGGTTAGTATTCCTGATAACAAGAGGCGGCTAAGTTGTCTTTCGCCAAGGGATAGCCAGTTTTCCACTCGCTTTGCTAAAACACCTTATAGAAGTGGGTGCTGACTTATTTTTTCGGTCCAATGATGGGTGCCCTGGCCGAGCCAGTGCTTTGAACCCATCCCCACAGCTTGCCAAAAAAGCCTGTGGAAGTCTTGCCTGGCTGGCAAATTGCCAGTATAAAATTATAAAGACCTGTTTGGTTTTCTGGCAATTCACTTCCAGGCACCTGGAAAGTTCACTGGGTTTGGCCATGCGTGGTTGACTCAGTGCTTATCTTCTCAGCAAGACTTTCCGTAGGTTGCCTCTGCTGTAAGCTCCAAGTCCAGCACCCACGTGAGCTTGAGTTTGATCAATGGAAAATTTTCCCTTTCTTAGCCCTGAGAGGAAAAGAAAACCATCTCTCTGATGTGTGTTTCCATAAGGGAACGCAGGCTAAGGTTGATATCTATAGCTGCCCTGCTTTCCCCATTACTGGCAGTATGGAGGAGCACAACATCTTTATGTAGCATGAAACCGTCAGCTTGTCTTTGGCTCCAGGCAGGAAAGGGGTTGCCTGCGGAAAAGGAAGCGCGCCGGGGTGGCCCTGTGACCCGATGGCTGGGAAGGTCCCTTGGCAGCCAGCATAAAGCAGAGCAGCCTGGAGCAGGTCTAATCTCCATCCGAGACTAAGCTGACGTTTGGATGGTCTCAGGTGAGGGTGTTAAACCACTGTCGCCTTTGGCCTTTCTGAGGTGTTAGAAAGGCCGCTGCGATACTCCTGACACCTGCGACGGGCAGGCACGCGCTGCCGATCGAGCGTTGATTCCCCTGCGACATCGCAAGCCGCGCTCGGCGCCAGCCGGAGCCAGCCCAGCGCTCGGGAAGCCGCTTGCCGGCGCCGAGCATATGGCACCCGTAGGGTGAGAGCAGCAGCAGCATTAAAAATAGCAGCTGAGATTTGCCTGAGGACCTGCCAGGAACGGGCTGCTGTAAGGACCGAGGAAGCCGTGTGCCGACCCATGCTGGAAACGCCAGGCCAGCAGGGCCCATAAAGCGCGTGTCCCTGTGGCCGTCCCTGCACCCCGCTCCTGGGGCAGAACGGTCACCAGCTGGAGCGTCTTCCTTCTCCCCACCTCTTCCTTCTGCAAAACACGGACAAATTCATCCAGGCTCTGTTTCTACAGGTCACCAGGCTAAAGAGGTGCCCCAGCTCCTCATGGAAACCAGCGATGCTCCGTCTCCTGCTTTCCAGACAGCTCTGTCCCTGGCTGGGACCCATGCTGTCACCCTCGGTGGGTCACCCCTGGTGCTGGCATCCCCTGATGCTGCTGGGTGCGTGGCCGGTGGCCCATGACCTTGCCTGGTGGCAGTGACCCAGCTTGCTGTCCTCCTTCCGCTCCTGCTGCCCTTCCTGCTTGAAGCAAAGCCCCCCTCTATCTCCTCTCCGCCAGGGCCGGGGCTTCCCTGGGGTTTTCCGGGAGGCACTGAGGGCAGGACGTGCTGTGTCTCCTGCCCAAGACAACGTGTCTCCTGAAGGGCTGGTTTGAAGCACTGGCAAATTACTCTTTTCCATCATGGAAATGGCCTGCCCAGCCCCTCTGCTGGCTCATATGCTGGGGGAAGCGCCAGACAACAACTACTTTAACCTTTCAGAAGCAGGAGGGTTCTCAACGTGGCTCATTTTCTGCCCTGCTTCGACTGCCCCGGCCTTTCTGGTTTCTCTTCCCCTGACTCATCTGTCCTGCATGGGCCCAGAGCATGAGTTTTTCACTGACACTTTCCCCACGGGACCAAGAACATCTCCTTGCCTCTTCACGCTTGCACGGACACCCCACCAAATCCTGGCAGAGAGGAATTATCTCCCGGGCCTGTTTTAAAACAGTCCTCTGCTTGCCCCGAAGCAAGCGGAGGTTCCCACAGGGATGCCCACGTGCCGCTCTGACCAACCTGCTTGGTCAGCGCCCGGTGTTGACGATGGCCATACCCTCCTTCTCTGGGTCGAATCTGTATTAATGATGGTGATGCCATAGCTGCGTCACTGGTTCAGCGAGTTGATGCAAGTGTCCAAATCCCTTTAACCTCAGCATGTCCACAGGGTCGCTTGGGAACCTGGGGATTAGCCCGCAGGTGTCCCCTTTCCAGCTCCTCAGCTGTGCAATCGCTCTGCTCCTCCTCCTAAAGCCTTTCAAGAAAGGCCTGCCAAGAGGACCAGGTTTTACCACTGTGCCCTTAGCCCCCTAAGAAAAATATTGATTTTTCTTGCTCTGAAGATAATAATCCTCCGTAAGCTCCTGTTTCAAATATCGCCTGGAAAATCTCCTAAACGGTCTTGCCAAAGCAAGGCGGGCAGGCGACGCAGGGTGATTTGGGTCAGTTTGGTCTGGAGAAGACCAACACCAGGAGCCCTGGTCAAAGCAAGGCCCAGCACATGGCAGAGAGGGTGCAAGCCTGGGGGCACTGCACATCTGTCCAGCCCACTGCCTCCTCGAGCCCATGTTTTCCAATATCAGGCCGAGCTTTCCGTCGTGGTCCCCTCCCCGGGACATGGCAGGACCCCGATGCCACTGAGGAGCTCGGGGCAGGGGGAGCCCGCAGGGCTCAGGCGAGCGGGTGCCGGGGTGAACACAGAGCGACGAGAGGGAAGGGGGCCCGGCCTAGGGACCCTTGGGCACCCTTGGGACCTGTGGGTGACAGGGCAAGGGGAGCAGGGCCTGTGAGAAGTGCCGGAGTCGGAAGGACCCTGGGCTAGGGCGGGAAGGCTGGGAATGCCGCAGGGTCTGGGGTGCTTGGGGAGCTGGAGGTCCCATGGGAGCCGGGAGAGCCCAGGGGACTGGAGGGCCCATGGGTGCTGCAGGCGCTCGGGAGCCTGGGTGTCCCTGGAGGCGCGTGTGGCCCTGTGGGACGTGGTGTGTGAGATGGTGGCAGGGCCTGACAGGGCTTGACGGGCTGTGTGACGGCGCTGACAAGGGTGACGGGGTGTGTGACAGGTGACGGGGGGTGACAGGGCTGTGACAAGGTGTAAGGGGCTGCGAGCGGAGGCACAACAGGAGCTGTGGCAGGGACTGTGATGCGGGGGTGACAAGGGTTGAAGGGGGCAGGAAGGGGTGACAGGGGCTGTGCCGAGGGCTGGTAGAGGGTGACAGGGGGGTGATGGGAGGTAATAGGAGTGCGGGGGGGGGGGGCTGCCGGGGGTGGCAGGGGGTGACAGGAGGGTAATGGGGGGTGCTAGCAGTACAAGAGGGGTGCTGGGGTGCCAGGGGATGCCATGGGGTGCCGGGGGGTGATGGAGGGTGCCGGGGGGTCTTGGGATGTGCCGGGGAGTGCTGGGCGGTGACAAGGGGTGACAGGACGTGCCGGGATGTGCCCGGCGGTGCCGGGGGGTGCCCGGGGCTGGCGGGGCGCTGGGGGCCGCGCGGCGCGGCGCGTCCTCCGGGCCGGCGGGGGGCGCTGCGCTGCGCGGCGGGGCGGGCGGCGGGGCGGCGGGCGGGGCGGGGCGGGCCGGGCGGCCGCCTCTCGCGGCGGGGCGGCGGCGGCGGCGGCGGCGCGGCGGCATCGGCGCCTTTTCCGGGTTGGCTGCGCCGCGCTCGGGGCCGGCGCGGGCTGCAGCGCCGCCGGGCACCGGGCAGCGGCCTCGGGCGCTCGGCAGAGCTCCGGGCTCCCCGCGCACCTTCCCCCGCGCCGCCTCGGCGGGCCCGGCCCGGCCGTGCCGCCCGCCGCCGCCCTCCTGCGCGGCGCGCCCCGCCTCGCCGGCCTCGCGCGCCGGCCCCGCGCCCTCCTCCGCCCGCTGCCGCGGCAGCCGCCGCCGCCGCCCGGCGCCGCCATGCCCGGGCCGGCCGCGGGCAGCCGGGCGCGGGTGTACGCCGAGGTGAACAGCCTGCGGAGCCGCGAGTACTGGGACTACGAGGCGCACGTCCCGAGCTGGGGGTAAAGCGCCCCCCGGGCACCCTCCGGGGCCGCCCCTGCGCCCTGCAGGCCGCGGCCTGCCCGGCCCCCGGGTGCTTCCCCGCGGGGGCCCCCGCTCTCCCGGCTTGGGGCCTTCTCAGTTGTTTCCCTCTCCCTCCGCTCCCTTTTTCTCCCTCTTCTCGGTGCCCGCAGCAACCAGGACGACTACCAGCTGGTCCGCAAGCTGGGCCGCGGGAAGTACAGCGAGGTCTTCGAGGCCATCAACATCACCAACAACGAGCGCGTGGTGGTGAAGATCCTCAAGGTGAGTGTCCCGCCGGGGACCCTCCCCGCTGCCGTTCTCCTTTCAAGCAGGGACCTAGCAGGAAAGCAGCAGCGCTGGGGCCATCCGCCCGTTCGGTCTTGCCCGGCACCCCAGGACTCCTGGGTTTTGCTTCCTGGCTGTTTGGGCTGTCCTTGGGGGATGGAGCATGTGGGATGCTTTGACATCTCCCCCCGTTCTGCGCAGCAAAGCAGAAGCGCCGCGAGCCCCGGCGCTCCCAGCGCGCTGCACGTGCTGCCCGCGCTTGGTAAATCCGCTCCGGCGAGGCCTGTCCGAAGCAGCCCGGGTCAGCCGGAGCACGGCCGGAGCGGGGGTCCTCCCGCTGCCCTTGGCACAGCCGCTGTGCAGCCTTTTGGGGAGGCGGGGTGCTCGGTGGTCAGGGTTGGGGAAAGCAAAGCGCGTGTCGGATTCGGCCTTCCTAAGGCTGCGTGTGCCGCTCGCAGCGTGGTCAGAAACCCTGTGCGAAGCCGAGGAGGCCGAAGGAGCCTGCACGTTGAGCAGCGTTGGGGTGTGCTGATGGTTGCGAAGTTGGGGGCTGGGGACCTTCTTGAAGAAGTAATTACTTCTTGCAGAGGAAGCTGGCCAGGGCTGGAGTGGCTACGCGCGGTGTGGGGCGCTCCTTACCACGCTTGACGCTGAAGCGGTGCACGTGCAGAGAGGCTTGGTCACCGTCACCGTGACCTGGGGGCGGCGATGGGGCCGGGGGTGGCAAGAAACAGGACCAAAAGGATTGGAACCGAGTTGCTTTTTGGCTCAGGTTTGGCTGCTGCCCATGGCGGCTGTTTGTGGAAGCGGCAACACTCCTTGCTTGTTCCTCAGGAGCACGTGGGAGCTCCTTTCTGATCACGGGCGCGCTAAGAATTTGGACACGTGTTGATCTGCAGCGCGCAGGAGGCTTCCGAGCTCGGAGACTCGTCCTTGCAGCCGCTGCGGCCGGGAGCTACCTGGGAAGGGCGGCTCTCCGCAGCCCCCTTCTTTCCACAGGGGTGCAGGGTTGGTTGGGAGCAGGCGAGGGGCAGCTGGGGCAGAGGGGCGTGTTATGAGGGGGCCGCGGTTCGCCCTGGTTGCTGCGGTTTGTGGCAACTCCGCGTCCTGCCCCACATAAAAAGGCGCCACGGGGCTCCGCGACAGCAGCGCAGGTCTCCGGGAAAGCTGCTTCCTCGCCTCTCTCCCGGCCCCAAGAGCCTCCCCGGCGGCGCTGAGCCGTGAGGCCGCCGGCGAGAGCCGGGAGCCCCCGCTCCTCGGTGCCGCGCACGCCGCCCCGGGGCCTTGTCCCGCATCCGTGGTGGACGGCGCTGCCACCGGCCTCCCTGGCTTCCCCCTGCTCCCCCATTAACATGCGGACGGCGTTCCTGCGAGGGAAAGCAGAAAGTCCGGATAAATAAAGATGAACTTTCTTCTCGGTGGAAAGTGGGTCAGCGAAAAGCGAGTTTCCGAGCGCCGGGTCGCGAGCGTTATGAAAAAGCTGCGGAGTGTGGCAAGAGCATCGCGCTCCGGGCCGGGGAAGGTGCCGCCGGTTTCCTGTAGCTCGAGCTTCATCGCAAACGTGATTGCGTGTGTCTACAGCGGGGCCTTCGCAGATCGGCCCGGCCTCGCTGCTCCTCTTCGTTTGAGGTGGATTCTGCGAGGCGGGAAACGCAACCAAAAGTTCTCTGGTTTTCGTGTGGTTTTTGGGGTGAAATGAGGGGAGAAATTGCTGGGTGATGGGTGCTGCCGTCTAGCACAGGTTCTCCTTTCTTGGTGTGCTGCCTTGAGAGCAGAATTTATGCGTTTGGGTGATCTTCAGCAGGAGTCGCTGCCTCTCGTTAGGTGATGAGCGTCTCTTCTCGGCCTTGCTCTTTAAAGGAGCTCATCCTTGCTGAGCTCAGCTTAGTCCCACAGCAAGTATTTTTCCCTTGCTTTTTTTCGTTCCCTTTCTTTGGTCCTGTGGTACCTGATCATCTCGCACCTTCCTCCGGGGAGGTCAGGAAACTTTATCGGCCCGTCTCACATGCAGAACTGAGCCGCAGAGATTTCCTGTGTGACTGTGGGCAAGTCCCTCGGCCTCAGCAAAGTCAAGATTAGGGCAAAGGTCCCAGTCTGGTGCTGCACGAGCAAGATAACTCTCCTTTCCTATGAAGCAGCCCCTTGCCTCTAACCCTGGAGGCCAGGGAGCTCGTGGATCCGATTTCTGATGGATGTTGGAATATGCAAGCCCGTGGCTTAGGGCAAAGCGAGACACTTTGTGGCGCTGCCACAGGGCTCCTGCCTGTCCCCAGAGCCGCCCTGGCCCGTGCTCCCCCAAAGCTCTAGTGCTCAGGAGCGCGGCCGAGCGCCGCTCCCCAGCTCGCTGGCGCGTGCGGGGAGTAGGAGTTGGACAGAACCGCCGTCCTCGCTCCGGGGAGTCCTTGCTCCGGGGAGTCCTCGCTCCGGGGAGTCCTCGCTCCGGGGAGTCTTCGCGCGGCAGCTCCGTTCCTGCTGACCTTTCCGATCCGGTCGACCTCAGCGCAGCCGCGGGCATCGTGCTCCCGCGCGCGCCGGGCAGCGCCGGAGCGGGGCACGGGGACGCGATGTCCCTCTGCTGCCGGCCTTCGATTCGGAGCCGGCGCCTGGCTCGGGGCGCGAGGCCGGCTCCGCTGTGTGTGCGAGCGACGTTTGAGACGTCCCTTTCCAGGGAGTTGTGTGGCTCGAACACAGCTTGATCTTCCTTAGCCTAACTGGAGGAGATGAGGTTTTACGTGTGTTTGTTTGTTTATTGGTGGACCACTGAGTCTGGCCTGCAGCCTTTGTGCTACCTCTTTGCTCAACTTCCCATTTCCTTTAGCAGCTCGTCTTAGCTCCAACGTGTCTGCAGGCTCCTCTTCTACCATATCTAGAAACGTGTCCTCGCGCTCAACAAAAGCCACGTTCCTGGGCCGTGTGAGCAAGTTGCCCCTGCAAGACCAACGTTGCCCATTGCCTGTAATTCTGGCGTAGTCCTTTGGTGATCTGTGATTCTTTGATGAGAGCGCGGCCGTTACCTGCAGTCCCGGTTCTGGCTCTGGGTGTTCCCTTGCAGGGCTGCCATCCAAAGGGGCAGAATCCATGAGCAGAGTTGGCTGAGGAACGCAGGAGAGGGACCAGTGAAGCAGATTCTGCAGGAATGAGAAAAATCACCCCTTTCTCTTTTGGTGACTTTTGTCCCTCTGCGCCAAGTCCCCGAACTGGAGCTTTCAACCATGTACTGGGTTTCACAAGTGCATTTTTGCTTGCTTGTTTTTCCCCTGTTCCCTCTTTTGGGTTATTTTAGCCCTCCAGAGCTGTGCCCTGACCAGGGGCTGCTGCAGGCTCCTCCAGTGCTGCGCTCCGAGTCACCCTCGCAGCCAGGGACCCGTTTGGAGGGACCCCTGTGGCACTGCTCATCTTTCTGCTGTCTCTAAAAGCTTTCGAGCTGCGGTGCAGAGACCTGCCCTGAGGGGGCACAGGGAAAGAGGACTCAAAATGGCTCTGTGGGTGTGAAGAGGGAGCTGCACGTGAAAATAGGATAGGGCCATGCTGCTCCCTCGGGGCTACCGCTTTTGACCGTGTCGTTGACCTTCCAGCGCCGCCGTTCAATGCTGCTCCTGGCAGGGCTGTGTTTTCCGCGACTCCTGCGTTTGCCTTCGCCGCATCAGCTCTCCCTGGCCCACTTCCTCCTCCGGCAGGACTGAAGTGAGATGTTTTGCAAGAGAGCTGGGCACTCAGCTCTTCTTTTTTAAGCACCTGTTGCCCACACGGAGCTTGGCACGGTTTGCTGCTGGAGTCCGACCTTGTTTGGAGCTGCGGTCAACTGAAATGGTCCAGGGTGTCTAGGAGGGCCCTGGAGATGCAGCTCGTAACTCGAGGAGCGGCGTCCAGCGTGCCAGGAACTGGTGAGTTACCCAATTGCTCCTCCTGCGAGGAGGAAAAGGGCGAGTTACAGCAGCCTGTGTGTTAGCGTTGGCTTAGGGCACAGTCTGACCGAGTGTTTCCAGTTCTCTGCTGTGGTGGGAGTCGGGATCTGCCCCTTTGTGTCTCCCTTTTGGATGACTGCAGATGCCTCGATGCTCCGTGGGCTGCGTCCTGGGCCATGCAGCTCCACAACAGGGTAATTTTGGGGTAGTGCTGCAGGGGAGAAAAGCCGAGACTTTGGAGAGCAAAGACTAGGCCTTTTTATTTAAAGTTGGTTGGTGCACAGTGGCACAAACAGCATTAACGTCCTCGGGATTTGGATCTTCTGCTGCCGAACCTCGTGCCCCGCTGCCCTAGCTAGGGTCCCCTTCAGAGCACCCTCTGGGCTGAACCCGGCACCCCGGGGGCTCCTCAGAGCATCGTGTTCGCCCCTCGGCTGCCCCGCAAGTGCTTCCTGCCTCACCAGCTACTGTGGGTTCATGTAAAATGATTTTGATGATTTCGAATCTAACTTGGATCTTGCTTTTTTTCTTTCGGTCACTGCAACCATCACTTTGTTGGTTTTGTTTTTGTTTTTCTGTAAGTGTAGAAATATCCAGAGAATTTTGAATTACAAAGTTCTTTTCTGCCTTTGCTTGAGTTGCAGCAATGTGTCTGCCTGTTACTGGGAAAGGCTGGAACTGAAAAATCAGAGAAATGCCCGTTTCCCTTGCTTTAGAAATGGAGCAAAATAAGACAATTCGCCAGGCAGGCACCTCGTCCTTCAAGACAGGGAGTGATGGTTGCAGGTCTGTATTTAAAGGGTTATCTCAGCAAACAGTATTAATTCTCCTGGCTGGTGCTTACCACAGCTGGGCTCTTTCCCTGCTTGCAAGTTTCTGTGGATTCTGACGCAGGGGTCTGACCTCCTGCCTGCAGAGAGGTTTTTCTTCTGCACCTACGTGGGGACGAAGCCACTGCTCGTGACGTGTCACCTCTCACCCCCGCGAGGGAAGGCCCCGCGTGGGGGTCCCCGCTCCCTTCAGCCCAACCGTTTGAGTCGTCTCTGGCCCCTTCCACGGCCTGTTCTGTCCCGGCCGCTGCTGCGGTAGGTGGAAGAGTCCTCCTGTGATCCCGGAGCTCGTGGGGTGGGAGAGCTGCAGTGACAGGTCACCAGCTGGTGCCGGGTTGCACGAGTGCTGCCGAGCCCAGGAGGGACCATCCATCCCCCTGTGGCTTGAGGTCACCTTGCGCATCCAGTGCAGGGGACAAGCTCTAGGTTTGTCCCCGCGGCCACCCCGTGCCCGGCCCTCCCGAGGAAGGTCGCGATTATCCAGGAATTACCCAGGCGCTCGCGCTGCTCCCGGTACCGCCGCAGCTGAAGCGCAGACAGTTGAGACGTGTCTTTTAGCCTGGTTTCCTATGGAAACCAGCCGCGTGCAATCCTGCTGCCTGTCGGCCTCTCCTCCTGTGTCCCCCCCCGTAGTAATTTGGGCGCTTGTTGGCAAGCCCCAACGTTGCCAAAGTCTCCAAACTGTCAAGTTTCTACAGATTTCATGGGAATAGGTGTGGGTTTGGAGCGCAGGGACCCCTTTGGAGCCATCTCTGGAGGGAAAGGTTACAACAGGACTCGTCCTACCCACTGGAGAAGCGAAGTGGGGAAGAAAACATTGGGCTGCCTCTGCTGCTGGAATAGATCGAGTTGGAGTTTGCCCCTTCCTAAAACGCAGCCGTGCAAGTGTCGGCGGATCCGAGTTGGAAGCGGTGGATTTCTCGTAGCCATGAGCTCCGGTCCTGTACTGGAAATTCCCCTTGTGGGGCAGGGACCGAGCAGCGCTTGCAGCGTCAGCTGAAAGGCCACAGCTCACAGTTTGGTATAAGAAAATTGCCCGAAATAGGTAGCTAAAATATTCAGGCTGTCGGGGCTGATGTCCCAGGATCCCTGCCTGCTGGGAGAGGCAGATGGTTGGGGCCATAATAGCTTCAGCAGTTCACATTTAATCCATGTGTGTTTGGAGTCAACACCCCTGGAGAGACAGATCGGGTGACCGCGAGAGACGGTTGTAGCAACCGGACTTAATCCCGGCGCTCGGAGGAGACGCCGCGCGTTGTCTGCGGCCTCAGCAGTCCCGGAGGGAAATTTCCCTGCAAAATTTCCCTGGTTGTGGCCGCTCTGCAGCATGGGCCGCGTGTCACGGCCTTGGTGAATGGGGCAGCACGAGGCTCCTTGGGGCTCAGAGCCGCTTCCCAGTGTTGAGTTTTGGGGCAGGGATGTGTAACGACGTGGGAAGTGGTGTTGGCAGGTTTAATTGGGATAACGAGCTCTACTGGTGTGTGTGGGTAAGAGACGGCACGCGGTTGGCCAAGGTTTTGGCCAAGGTTTCTCCGTAGGAGGCTAGAGGTTTCCTCCTCCAAACTGGATGTGGGGAAGTGCCCCCACATTTCAGCGTCTGCCTTCAGGTGTCTTGGCCTTCCTCTTCGCCTTCGTCCTCGAAGGTGCTGTTCTCTTGCCTGTGTCTTCCGACGAGGGTGTATGTGCTGGGGCAGGGCGGGTTGGCCTTCTGGCGGAGGTGGAGCTGGACACCTCTATCCCGCTTCAAAAACAGGCAGGAACACATAGAAGTGACTGCAGCGAGGCTGGCCCGTCCCCAGCGAGGCGTCTTCCTGCCGCCTTCAGAAACGTGGCCCTCGGTCCCGCGTTTCCGTCCCCTGCTCTGCCTGCCTCTCCCGGCCCTTCCAACCTTTCCTGCCGGCTCCGCGTGCGCGTCGGAGCTGCCCTGCGCCGGCCGAGGCCGCGGCGGCTTCGCGAGGTGCTGGCGCTGCCCGCAGCAGCGTTGCTGATATTTCTGGCACTTTGCTTGGGGCTGAGAGTCCCAGCTCTTTGGTTTGAAAGCCTGAGCTCCTGCCTCTCAACTTGGAGGAGAAGGGCAGGTTGGAAGGTTGCAGCTACTCAAAGAGCCTGGAAAGGCAGCGTATATTATCATGTATATAAATGCCAGATTCTTCCAGGATATCTAAAACTTCTGCTCCTTCTTTTTGCTGAAATGCATGTTCCTTTGAGGGATCTAAAACCCAAGGATTGTCCCAGGTTGTCTCGGATGCCCTGGGACCGTGACCTGCCGTGTCCGTGCTCCGCGGACGTTGCCCGCGCGCGTCCGTGGGGACTGAGAGCCGCTGAGCTCTCGTGGCCGCGCGTCCTGCGCGGAGGAGACTGCGGGGCTGCTGCTGCCACCTCGCGGGTTGGGACACCCTGTGGGGATGTCCCACCCCGCCGCCTCCTTCCCCCTCTCCCAACAGCCAAGTCGCCCCAAGCTGGGAGGGGAAGGTGAAAACTAAACTGGAAATAAGCGTTCCCATGAGGAAAGCCCACAGACTGCGCAGGGGCTTTGCCAGGCCAGGGCTGCACAGATTTGATGAGGAGACGAAAACTGTTTAAAATATCCTTACGCTTAAGCTGTGGGCGGTGTATAGGAGCGCCGATGTGCCGTGTGGTTGGAGCCTTCTGCTCTTGGGGTGCTTACAAAACAGCCTCGCGCATGGGGAGCTGCAGCAACCTGGGAGCTTCCTAGGAATGTTGGTGCCAGAGGCTCCCCAGGCTTCATTTCATTGCATTAAAGCGCCCTTTGGAGGGAGCGGGCAGCAGAAAGGAGCAAAAAATAGTATTATGCAATTAAACAACGGCTGGGTGTTTGTCCTGTGGCTCTAAACATATAACGTGGAATTAGCATGTGCTGAGATTTCTACAGAGTCGTCCAAGGCACTTTTAACCAGAGTTACTTGGAGTCACAGCTGTGTGTGTCTAGAGTGCTGAGGTTTCCCCCGAAGGGCGCAGAGCTTCTCCTGGAAAGAAATGGGGGTTTAAAGAGATCCTGGTTGTTCAAGGGGTTGGTCTCCTGTGTGCCAGGCCCCGTGCGGCTGCCCCTTGAAGGCAGAAAGGTTCTCGCGTGAGGGTGGCAGCAGGGGGAAGAGGGAGGCAGTCGCTGGCAACGCTTGCTGCTGATTTCTGCAAGGACTCTCACTTCTAATTGCTTTTGTGTATTTAAGCCAGTGAAGAAAAAGAAGATAAAACGCGAGGTGAAGATTCTGGAGAACCTGCGTGGTGGCACCAACATCATTAACCTGATTGACACCGTCAAGGATCCGGTGGTAGGTGCCCGTGCGTCTCGGTGCGAGCGGTGGCCGCAGAGGTGGCTCCGGGCCTGCCCTTGGCCCTGTCCCTTGTGCCCGGGGCCGCCCAGGCCTCAAGCTAGCCTGGGGTGAACATGTCCAGCTCCGCAGGGCCTCTGCTGTCGTCTTGGTCCCGCTTGGGCTCTCGTCCCCCCAAGGTGGGGGACACCTTGCAGCTTGGCCGGCGCTGTCCCCGCTCCGTGGGGCTGGGAGCGGCGCTGGCTGCGTCGGGGCGCGAGGGCGGCTGGGGTCAGGCCCGGGACAGAGCAGGGTTGTGTTTCTCTTGCATTCCTGCTCCTGCCCTGCTCTCTGCAGGGAGGGTTGGGCAGGAAGCTAGAGCTTTTGTGAGGCTCTTGAAGCAAATAAAGGTCAAGAGGGTGTTTTAAACCATAACTTTCTCTCTGTCTTTGTCTTGCAGTCAAAGACCCCTGCTCTGGTTTTTGAGTACATCAATAATACAGATTTTAAGGTGAGTCTGGCTGTTTGAAGAGGGGGGAGGCTTCCCATTTCTGTGCCTGTGGTGACTGGATATGCCTTGAGGGGCTGAGAGGGGATTTGGCACTTGTCCCCTGCGTCAGCTTTGCCTTCCTTCCCTGGCTTAAATGGGAAACTTGTGAGGTTACAAAATCACTGCATCTCCTCGTGGCTTTGAAGAGGTAAGTCCAGGAGGGATGATCAGATCTGCTTACACCCTTCCCGACTGAGCCATTACTCTTGTGCTGTAATCCCATCTCCGCGCCGCTCCTCCCGGCAGCGCACGTGGTGGAGAGGGTTCCTCTGCTTTGTGCCCAGCTGCCGCAGACCTGGGCCTGGAGAGCAGCTCTCCCACTCCCCATGGGCCCGAGGACAGGCCTAAAAGACTCTTAGAAGCTTTTCTCCCATCCCTGGCTGCAATTGGAAGGCTCCCTTCCAATTTCTGGGGAGCTCTGGTCAAATTACGTGTTTCCGAGGTGGGATCCTTCTGGCCGAGTGCAGCAGTGCCTGGTGCTCTGCTGTGAACACTTCTGGCTGGCAGAAGCACCTTGCTATGCGAAAGGGACATGTAATTAGCAACCACACCAGTTCTGATGATATCTTTGCTTCCCCTTGTGACGTTTTGCCCTAAGTTATGAAGCCGGTGCTGGTGAATTAATTGAGCAGTTGTCCTTAGAAAGCCAGTGAGTGTCGCGTGCTACTCACAGACCCTCTCCTTATTACAGAGTGACACTTTTTATTTCATCGTCCTCCCTGCAGCCTCATGTCAATGGACACGCTGTCGCTCAGCGCGTGCCCTGAGCCCCGCAGAGGGGCTTGTGGTAGGAAGGAGGGGGTTTGTGGCCGGCCCCGGCGTCGAGAGGCGCTCACAGCCCCTCGGAGCCGCTCTGCCGAGCTGGGCGCCGCTGCGCGGGGCGCTGAGCGCAGCCGGAGCTGGACCCTTCCAGCCCTGCTGTTTTTAGTGCTGTTAATGCCCCGCAGAGACCGGGGTAATAGTAACCTGCAGCATGTCTGCCCTGACAGCTCTGGGCGGGGGGATAAGCGTTACCCTGGCAAGTAAACAGGAGTGCTACGTGGTGACCTTTGGGGGCTAATTAAAGCAGCCTTGTTTTGTCTGCGGTATTCCTGTGCCTTGGGTGCCTCTGCTTATCCTGGTGACCCAAGGAGGGAGGCTGATGTGGGAAACTCTCAACTTTCTGCTTAGAATTATTATTTTTTCAATATGTATTGAAACCAAATGGTTTCCTGGGGCCGTGGGCCAGCTCACTGAGCATCGCTTAGTGGCACGATCTAAAGGCGCGCGGTGCTGTGTCCTTAGAGAGGAAGAAGTGTCCTCCCAGGTGCCCCCCAGCACCTAGGTGTGTCTGTGGGCGCTGAGTGGTGCCCGAGCCTGGTGGCCAGCAGCGGTGCTGGTTGGGGGGCAGCGCTGCCCTCGCTGCCGCGCGAGAGCCGGTGCGGACACTCTTGCGTCCCTTCGGAGCACTGACCGGAGGGAGGAGGCGTGCTGGGTGCTGGCGCGTCCGAAAGCAGCACTGTTGTTGTGTAGGAGCTCCTTGGAGAAGACCTGGCTCTTGAGGAACTGCCAGAATCACAACCGTGGGAGTCCCAGGCTGAGAGAGCTGATGCTTTTTTGCTGACGCTGATTGGTACAAGACAGGAAGAACTTGTCTTGGGAATGTCGTCATGTCCCCCGGGGCATGCTCCGAGTTTGTCATTCACTCGTCTGAATTTCACTGGCTGCGTGTGGACCGCGTGGGTTATTTGAGCTTGCCCGCTCCCCACCGTCTGGCTGGGGAGGTTTTGGGGGCCGCAGGGAACCAGTGGCTTGCAGAGGGTGACAGAGCACTGGAACAGGCTGCCCAGAGAGGTTGTGGAGTCTCCTTCTCTGGAGATCTTCCAAACCCACTTAGACGCAGTCCTGTGCCACATGCTCTGGGTGACCCTGCGTGTGCAAAGGGGTTGGACTAGATGATCCCTAGAGGTCTCTTCCAACCTTAAGCGTTCTGTGATTCTATGAAAACTGCTGCAAGCACCTGGGGCATCCTTGATGCTGAGGCCTCTGAGCTGTTTCTTCACTTGCTCGGCGCGCTTTCCACTTGGCATCACTCCAAAATAGACCAGTTGTGTTAAAGGCCTTAGCTTGGTCCAGCCCTCTACACATGAGAGCATCCAGTGTCACGTTGTCTCTGCTATTGCCCCTGCCATCCTTCTGTTTCTTTCTGCTTCACAGTCCTGGTTTTCCCATCTCAGGCAGTCAAGTTTTCGTGGGATTAACTGCCCCCTGAGCTAACCCTGGTGTGACAGGGACCTCTTCTCTTTGTGTCGAGGTGGTAGCTCTTGATCCACCCACCTCTGCGTTGGCTTCAAGACTCTCTGCAATGCTGGTGAGAACCATATGTCTCCTTCGAATCATCTTCAGGGTGTGTGAAGGGTTCCCAAAGCGATTCCCAAGGCGGCCTGTGTACAACAGGTGACTGCCAGCTACCTTGGAGGACGGCATTATTCCCTCTGCTCTGTTTGTGATAATTGTTTCCAAGGTTGGATAATCTCCTTATCGGTTGTCTCCTTCCTGGCAGAGTTGCTTTTCATGATCAGAAGCAACCTTTTTGGTTAATGATATCTCTTTCCTCTCTTCAAAGGGCACTTGTTGCTGTTGATGTCTGTGCAGTTGTGAGAACAGCAGCCAGGTTCATTCCACGTGGACAGAAGCTGCTGTTTTATCAGTTCTGTCAAGACTGTGGCTACAGACGACCCTCATCATCAGTGCAAACTCGTATTCATAGAATGCTTAAGGTTGGAAGGGACCTCTAGAGGTCATCTAGTCCAACCCCTTTGCACACGCAGGGTCACCTAGAGCACGTGGCACAGGACTGCGTCCAAGGGGGTTTGGAAGATCTCCAGAGAAGGAGACTCCATAACCTCTCTGGGCAGCCTGTTCCAGGGCTCTGTCACCCTCACTGGCAAGAAATTTTTCCTTAAGTTCCTGTGGAACTTTTGATGTTTCAGTTTGTGGCCATTACCTCTAGTTCTGTTGGTGGCCACCAGTGAAAAGAGGCCGGCCCCATCCTCCTCACTGCCTCCCTTGAGGTACTTCTAGACACTGCTCAGGTCCCCTCTCAGCCTTCTCTTCTCCAGGCTGAACAGGCCCAGCTTCCTCAGCCTCTCCTCATAGGGCAGATGTTCCAGGCCCCTGATCATCCTTGTGGCCCTGCGCTGGACTCTCTCCAGCAGCTCCACATCCCTCTTGTCCTGTGGAGCCCAGAACTGGACACAGTACTCCAGATGTGGCCTCACCAGGGCTGAGTAGAGGGGCAGGATCACCTCCCTCGACCTGCTGGAGACGCTCTTCTTAATGCACCCGCGTTTGACTACTTTTAAGTGACAGGATAAGCAGCCTTACGTGGTACCTCTCTAGAGTTGGTTATGTTGTCTTCAACTACATGGCTGGATCCCTTCTTAGACTGATGGGTCTAGTTTTGTGGGGCTGGTGAGCCAGAGGTTGATTAAATGTATATTGTGCTGTGGGAGGAAGGCAGCTCGTGCATGTGGCCCGTGTTTCTCTTCAGATCTGTTGTATAACTGGTCATCTGTGAATACTCGAGTATCTGTGTGTACTCCAGTTACAGTCATCTGCCTTAACTTGGCAATCCAGAAATTGTTAGGAAAAAGAAATACCTTAATTCTAACTGCTTTCAGAGGAGAAATGGGCCTCTGTCCCTCCGATACCATAAACTGTCACTGTTTTGTTTAATCCCCAAGTGCTCCTGCCTCTGTGCAGGCCCCTGGCTGACTTGGAGAGACAAATCCCTTGGGGAGTAGGAAAGGGGACTGAACCCCTGGGTGTGCAGTTGGCTCACAGGGCTGAGCAGCAGCGGGGAGTGCAGCCACACGGTCGTCTTGGCATCTTCGTTGTGCTGTAGCTGCTGAGGAAGAGGGTTTGGGAGCGAAACCTTTCGCTGCTTGTGCCCCTGGGCGAATTTTCAGGTGAAGCTGCTGCGAGGAAGCGTCTCCGTGTGTTTCATCTTTGCACATCTCAGATGAGCTCAAAAAAGAGTTGGTGCCTTCCGTAGAGGAAGGCAGAGCTGTGAAGGAGCCTCTCCTTGTTGTGGCTGCCAGGGGCCGGGATGTTTGGAGGCAGTTTCTGCTTGTGTTGCTGCTGCCTGCTCTGCACCCCAGCCTTGTGGGACCCGACCCAGCTCCCCGAGGGCTGGTGTGATGTGGAGCGCTGGCCACTGCCTGAGCAGATACTGGAGGTGGGTTTAGGACAGCAAGGCCTGCGGTGACGTTTCCGGTGGCTCTCGTCCAAAGAGCCAGGCTTTAGGAGCCAAGTGTGGGAGATGTCTGCAAAGCAGGAGGGCCTGCTTTTGCCTGCTAGGTTGGGCAAGGAGGTTAGGGGGGCTCCAGTGACGCTTTCCCAGGGAAATGTTGGGCCAGTTTGTGCAGTGGAGACACCCACGTGGCTGCGTGGGAGCAGGGAAGAGCCAAGAAGGTTCGTGGCGGGACCGCTGCGGGCAGCGAGTGGAGCCTCCCGCGTGTGGCGCAGCGGGAGGGTCGGAGGTGCCGCATCAGCTGCGTCGTGGGGCCCAGAGGAGGATCAGTGACCTTGTCCCATCCCTCCCTACAGGCAGAGGAGCCAGGGCACAGGGCCCTGGGGCTCCAGCCTTGCTCTGCTGCTGCCGTTCCTGTCCCTGGCCCACGCCAGGTCGCGTGGAAGCAGTCGGCTGCCCTTGGATGCTTTGGTGTTGCCGAGTGGAGTGTGTTAGCGTTGAGCAAGGCTGGGGATTCACAGCAGGACCTGGTTATAGCATCTTCATCCCTCCCAAACTGTGCATTATCCCAGCAAGCTGTTTCCTTAGGGAGCTCAGCTGGGCGCTGCTGGCAGGGCTTGGCCCTGGCTTGTGTGTAAGGGAGCCCCTGTGACCAGAGCAGCACATCTGTCCCTGCTGTAGCTATGTCCCTTTTGCTCCTTGCGACTTGTCTGCTTCGCTGCATTGCTCGTAAGCATTGAGATCATCCCAGCTCCTGAGACTGGAGAGCAGCTTGTGTACCGGAGGCCGTGTTGTGTACCGTGCCTCTAAATGACACGTGGTTGTTGCTAGACCCTTCCCAGGGCAGCAGTGGGAAGGATTCCCTACGTATGGCTCCGGCCCGGAGCGTGGCAGCGTGAGAACCCTCTTAGGTCTTCTGAGGATCTTGTCTTGGGCTTGGAGATTCTTGTTGGAAAGGAGAAAGGAGTCCGGTCCTGTGGGTCTCCCATGACCATTCTTCGTGGCCCAGCCCCTTCAGCCTCCTGTTACCCTGTCTTCTCACCTTGCTTTCCTGGGAGCAGAGCAGCCGCCCAGCTGGGGTGGCACAGAGCAGCCTGGGGCCGCTTGCGACCCAGCCTAGGAATGACAGGCTGAGGATTTCTCCAGTGACCGCTGATAACGCAGCGTGGCTTCAAACACACCTTGGATCTTTGTTGCTCCCGCGGTGGCAATGAGCGACCGCAGAGGGACGTGGCAGAGAGGAGGGTGGCAACTTGTGCCCGCACCGAGCGTGTCACCACAGCCCTGTGCCACACACAGGGAACAAAACTATTGCAGATCCAGACTATTAATTTTGTTTCTCTCTTCCTCTCCCTCCCCAAATCTATTTCAGCAACTGTACCAGATCCTGACAGACTTTGATATTCGATTTTATATGTACGAGCTGCTGAAGGTGAGTGCCATCACGTGTCCTGTGCAGCATCCCCGTCCCGCAAGCAGGGCAGGCCTGGGGGAAGCTCTAGCTGCAGAGCCCGTTACCAGGAGGCATTAGGTCGATGTGGGGACCGTCACTCGTCACGGAAGGATCTCTGATTCTCTACGATCTGCTCCTCTCCTCCCCAGCGAGCCGTGATTGCGAGTGGCTGGGTAGGGCTTTGTGGAGGGAGCCCTGGGAGGCGTTTGGAGGCTTGAGCAAACCTGTTCCTGGGGACCTGGAGGCTCTGGGCACCGCAGAGAGCCAGAAGAGAAGAGCAGCTCCAGGCTTCCTTCTGCAGTGACCAAATGAAGGGGGTGACTTCACTTGCTTGGTGTCAGAGCCCTGTGTCTGTGGCAGGGACAGGCTGGGGGACTGTCAGGAACAAGCTGGCCCGCTCAGCACCCTGCAGTCCGACACCCCCATCAATTTGGTCTTGGCAACCAAGTCTTTGGTCCTGTATTTGATGCAACTCTGCTCCTCCCCTTTGAGCCATGCCAGCTGAAGCCGACCCCTCTGCAGAAGGGTGACAAGTGCCCCAGACACTCCTCCTTGCTCGCCTAGCCTGCACCTTCCTATAGAAGTCCCCGGGGAGCCGTATGGCAGCTCTCTAAGGTCTCCTGCGTGGCCCCTCTGGGGTCTCGGGCTGCAGGAGGCCCCGGGGCACCAGGCCGTGTGCGGGTGCCAGCTGCAGCGGGGCTGCTTCGTGCTGACCTGCTGCAGCGACGGCCGTTCCCAGTGGGGCCTCAGCAGGACTCGGCCCTTCGTGGGTGCCCTCTATCTGCAAGTGAGTGGCCCTGCTTAGGGAAGGGCTGTGTTGTCCTTGGGAGCAGCTGGTCCAGCGTGTTACATGTCTGTCCAGCAACAGAGATCCCAAGAGCACTGCCAGCCCTCACTGTGCTGTTGCCTGTGGGCCCATGTCACTACAGAGAGGTTCCCCGAGCCCCTGCTGGGATGGAACCCGTTCCCCCTGCCCTTCCCTGTGGCAGGGACCCACGGGCAGCGTCAGTCCTCTGGCACGGGTGCCTAGACTGCCTCCTCCTCCAGTGTCCCTGTCTGGAGACCTTGGAGCGTCTGATAGGTGCGGATGGATGGCTGGATCCCCTCACTCCGCCTCGGAGCCGAGCGAGCCGCGTCCTCCTTCCCGGAGGAGCAGCTGCGCGGGGGGATGAGCAGTGCAAGGGCACGGAGCTGGGAGCTGCGAGCCGCAGCGCTGCCCCCCCGTGCCATCCCCTGCCTTCTGGAGCGCTGATCCTGCTCCCAGGAGCAGGGCACAGGGCACTCGAGCGCTCAAACAGGAGCTCTGGAGCACTCGGGATGCACTGCAGAGCCATGAGAGCGGGTGCGTGTGGGAATTGGCTCCAAAAGGAGAAGCGCCTGCCTGGTGCAGGCTGGGGCACATCGGGCTCACCTGCAAGCGCGACTCCTCTCCGGGGTGATCCTGCTTCTCGCTGACACCTGCCTGTTGTGCTGTTGATGCTGTGCCCGTGGTTACAGCCACATCTAATGTGTGTGTGTGTCTGCCAGGCCCTGGATTACTGCCACAGCATGGGCATCATGCACAGGGACGTCAAGCCCCACAACGTCATGATAGACCACCAACAGAAAAAGGTACCGTGGCACCGGCGCTGATGGGAGGGTTTTTTTTTTTTTTTTCCACCCCCCAAGGAAAGTTGAAACTCGGTCGCCTCCATACCCACAGTCTGGGTTGCTATATTTGTTTTTCATCATTTCTTTACCTATTGCCCTCCCCTTGGGCCCATATCAGGAGATTAACGCTCTCCAGTGAGACTCTGGCTGAGTGGGTGTTTGAGCCTTGGAGGGGGCTCCTCTCCCCAGCTCTGCCCCTCTCTGAGGGAGCAGCAGTTATTCCTGCCTGGAATAAGCCAGGGGAGTTGCAGTGGGCAGGAGGGTGGAGGCTTCTCTGTTGGTTGGTTCTTTAGGCCTTGTCTGTAACAGTTTTCCCTCGGGAACCTAGTTAGAGCCTGGGGGTGCTCGTACCCAGCTCTCTACAGTGCAGTTGGGCAGCTGGGGGACCGGGAGCTGCTGCAGCAAACGAGCTCTGGTCCATGGACCCCTCCGCGTGGCTGGGCAGGCAGGACGGGGCTCGCTGGGAGAGGGAATCTCTTACAGAGCAGTTGTCTGCAGGGACGGAGCTGGTCGCCCTCCTGGCAGCTGCAGAGAAGCCACTGTCCCTTGTGGGATGTGGTGGCCGCCGCTCTGACCTCGTTCCCTACCCTCAGCTCCCAGTTATTGCGAGCGCTGCTTGCGGACCCGGTCCCAGTACAGGACCTGGAACACCAGCTGGCCCTCGCTCATGCCCTCGTGCAGTGACCGGCCTTGTTTGGCCGGTGACATTGGTAGGGAGCAATTTACCCAGTAATAATGATTTGAGTTGACTTGGGAGGCAGAGAAACTCTCCAGGACAGGGTAAACCCCACCAGCACCGCATGGCGACAGGGGGAAGGGGACAGCATGACCAGAGAACTGCTGAGAGCATCTCCTGCCCTCGGAGTGCCTCCCTGCGCCCAAGTCTCCGCTCGCGCCACGGGGCTGAGGGGCTTCGGTGGACGTGGCCCCCTCTGACTCATTGGTCCCGAGGCAGCACCCGTGGCCTCTGACTCTGTGTCTCTCTCGCCCGGTTAGCTGCGGCTCATAGACTGGGGCTTGGCAGAATTCTACCATCCCGCTCAGGAATACAACGTCCGCGTGGCCTCGAGGTACTTCAAAGGACCGGAGCTCCTTGTGGACTACCAAGTAAGAGTCTGCTCCTCGCCGCTCGCCCATGGAACTGCTGGGGGCTGCCCTTTGGCCACCGCTGGGTTGGCCTGGCAGGGAATGACGTGGTCGGGGGGTTGGAAGGCTGAGGTTGCCTCCTGCTGTTGGGGAAGCAGCCTGTGGGGAGCACGGCCTGCCTGACGGCTTCTCCTTCCCCCCTCAGATGTATGACTACAGCTTGGACATGTGGAGTTTAGGCTGTATGCTGGCTAGCATGATCTTCCGAAAGGAGCCCTTCTTCCATGGCCAGGACAATTATGACCAGGTAAGGACTTGGCTACCTGGCTCATCTCGTGAGGGACTTCTTGCCATCTCGTGTGCGTGTGTGATGGGGAGGTCCTGGGGATGTGGTGACCAGGCTGGGAGGGCACTGGCTTCCTTGAGCCACCCGGGCTTACACATCTCCTGCGTTAAGGAGGAAATTGTTTTATGCTCATGTTGCAAAAACAAGTTTCAAGGAGATTTTTACCTTCAATCTGGGAAGTTTCCAGACTGAGAGATCTTGGATTTGGGTGGCTCTGCCTCTGTGAGACAGTCCTGTCTGTTGGCATCAGACCAGAAAGGAGCCACAAATTCAATAGCAATCACCCTGGCAGGATCTGCTCCCTCTGCCAAGCCGGTGGCCGGCCCTCCTGCCCTCTCTCAACATGCTTTTTGTTGCAGCTGGTTCGCATCGCAAAGGTCCTGGGCACAGACGAGCTGTATGGCTATCTCAAGAAGTACCACATAGAACTGGACCCGCACTTCAATGATATCCTGGGCCAGTAAGTGGGGAGTGAAATGCAGCCTTTGTTCCTTGCAATGGAAGGAGATGAGTCGAGTGTCCGTCCCCCAAAGTTCTCGCTTTGATCCGCGGGTCGCAGCGGTGCTGCTGGCCTCCTGGCTGGCTGCTCCCGTCGTCCCGCAGCCCACGGAAACGCGGCCTCTTCCCTTCACCTCTCCCATGATGCACGAGCCGGCCCCTGCCCCTCTCTTCTTGGGCTCGTTGACATCCTAGGGTGAAGATGTAAACACTGGAGCACTATGTGGGCTGAGGGGGCAAGAGCTTCATGTGCCTTTTTCAAAAGGCTTCGCTTCTGATTTTCTTCTGTCCTAGACAGAGAGGCAGACAGCTGTCTGGGACCAACTCTCCCGTTTCCCCCACAGTTTTTCTTTCCCTAGTGGGTAAGAAAAACAGCGAGGGGGGAAAGGAGTGATGTGTGCTGAGATCCAGACTGGTGGAGAGCTCAGTTG
This sequence comes from Tinamus guttatus, assembly GCF_059628265.1. Taxonomy (NCBI): domain Eukaryota; kingdom Metazoa; phylum Chordata; class Aves; order Tinamiformes; family Tinamidae; genus Tinamus; species Tinamus guttatus. The sequence continues at coordinate 3,726,891 of NW_028289208.1, read as the reverse complement.
CACATCACCTTTCCAGGAGATGTTTGACCAAAATCAGAAGCGAAGCCTTTTGAAAAAGGCACATGAAGCTCTTGCCCCCTCGGCCCTGCTTCAGAAGCTCAAAATCTCCTAGTTTACATATCCAAAAAGCCTGGAATTGGATGGGAAAGTGAATACAGCTTGGGTGAAGCAGGTTGGCTGGCAAAGCAGAGCACCCCTGGTGCCACGGTGTCACCATGCGTGCTGGTGTCCAGGCCCTGGAGCTGCAAGGGAACTTATTGCACCCTTCCCAGCTTGGCATTTCCCAGACGTCAGACATCATCCACGTGATTGTGTGCCTAAAGGAAAGGATTTTCCCCTTTGGCAAACACTTGCTGAGCAGCAGCTTGTGCAAGGAGGGAGGCAGAGTCCCTCGCGACCGTCTCTTCCCAGCAGTGAAGCGAAGCAGGTGCCTCCCCTGGCACTTGTTGGTACCGCTGTGCTGGGCAGATCCGGGCAGTGACAGCAAGTCCCTTTGCAGGCATTCCCGGAAACGCTGGGAGAACTTCATCCACAGCGAGAACAGACATCTGGTGAGCCCTGAAGTCCTAGACCTCCTGGATAAGCTCCTGCGGTATGACCATCAACAGAGGCTGACTGCCAAAGAGGCCATGGACCACCCCTATTTCTGTGAGTCTGGAGCCCAGCGGGGCCGGCTGGGAGAGGGAGGGATGTTGGGTGGCAGGGAAGCGTCAGCTCTCGAAGGAGCCTTGGCCGGTCCTTAGGTTTTGAGGGCAGTTTCTCTGGAAGCGTTGGCCAGGGTGGAGCTTCCGATTATTAAGTGCTGCTTCCCCTTCCTGCCCGCTCGGTGTCCTGCAGATCCAGTGGTGAAGGAGCAGTCCCAGCCCAGCTCAGAAAATGCTGTACTCTCCAGTGGCCTGACAACAGCACGATGAAGACTGGAAAACGACGGGTAATTCAAGATGTTTACAAATAAAAACAAAACCTTCGGTCACACAGTGAAGGGAAATGAACCAAGGCCCCCCCCTCCCTTCCCCTCCCCTTTATACTCAGCAGAAATCTAACCTTGTGGGGGGGGTCATAAACCTCAGTTCCTCTCTGGTGGTTGTGGTTAATGTAACTCTAACCCTGTGGTACCAAAGCCCTGGGCAAATGGTTTTGCAAGAGCTAAACGTATAGTGATATAGTGATATCCCCAGGGCTCAACACGACTGATTCTGGTTCACATCTCTATGGATCCTACTCTTCCTTCTCAGTCCAGCCTTCCCCGCCATCCCGGTGGGGAGAAATTTGCCGTTCCACCATCAGCCCTTAGCTTGCCTCTTTCTAAACTTGCCTTTCCCCCCTACACTCTCGCTGAACCAAATTCAGGCTGGGGGTTAGCAGGTGCCGCTCTCTTGAGGTCCGAGTCCTTCTGCTCACTCTGCGCTTGAATTTGACCCTTGAATTCCAGTTTCAATTGCAGATGCCAGAGCAGCGGGTTGGGGGGGTGGGATGGGGAAGTTCGACAACACCAAGCCCCGCTCCCAGGAGCAGCCCCGGAGTGGTTTTGAGCATTAAAATAACGACGCTCTCTGAGTCGCCGGGGAGAGGCGAGAGCCTCCCCGGGTGCGTATGACGAAGGCTCCATCCGAGAAGAAATTCGAGGACCTGCTTTGGAAACCTGTGAATGCCAAGGGCTACTCGCGCAGCGCAGGCGGGTCGAGGGGCTGCCTGGACCTTCCCGCGGGGCTCGGAGCGTCGCCAGCGCGAGACGTTGTCGCGTCGGAGGTGGCGACGCGGTTTCCCCGCGCACGGCGCTCCGGCGGGTCCATCCAGCACCGTAGGAAGGGAAGCGGGGACGGAGGAGTGGCGGGAAGCCTGGCAGGAGACGGGGGGAAGGATGAGGAAACAGCGGCGCGATGGGAGCAGAGCTGTCGGGGAAGGGGGCCGTGCAGCTACTGATCCAGGACTTTGGATCCACGTAGTGTTTTAACAAAATCAGCCATTTGTTGACTTCTGGGGTGCCGGTCCTGTTGCGGGGGGTGGGGGTTTCGTCTCGTGGGTTCTCTCATCAGATCCCTTGATGGCTTCATCGCCCCACAATTCACAGTTGCCTCCTCTACTTGTTCTGTGTGTAACTTCATCAAGTGGTTCTGGTGATAACTCAAACCTAGAAGCTGGAGATAGTGTTTTCCCACCAGCACCTAAACACAGAATTTCCTTCTGCGGCATTGTCGAAATAGTTAATTTTTTTATAAGGTTACAATGTTTCTATTTGAAACATCTGTTTACATTCCATATTCCAATAAAGTTCTATTGGCATCGATAGCAGGTCAATCCATTTGTATAATTCACTGAAACCAATAAATATCTATACGTCTGACCCGCTGTCGTCTCGAATCTGTGGGTCATCCCCCAAAAGCAGCTGAAGGACAGCGGGATCTCCTGCTCTCTGCTTGGCATTTGTTTCTGAGCCGGTCACCGGGGCACAGTGGCCTGCGGAGGAAGCGGGAGGTTTTTTGGGTGTCCTGGGCCTCGAGTCTCTCGAGGGGCTGGTGCTCGTGTTCCTGAACTTGGACTGTGTTACCCGGCTGGTTGTCCAGCATTGGGAGTTTGGAAGGGGCTGGTTCGTGCCCAGAGTTGGGAATTCTCCATGCGTGCCCTTGCACGTGCGTCACCTGCCCCTGCTGGCTGGATGCTCCGGGTGTCTCTGTGCTAACACGCGGTGTTCTTGGATAGTTCTGCACGGGTGTTTGGGTTGTTCCCTCGAGGACGTCCCAAGCAGCCCTTCCTCATGTGCTCCCGTGCTTATCTGGGTATGGCAGGGAGAGCCTGCGCCCTTTCCGACTCCGGGGTGTTGGTGTTCCCAAGGGCTGCAGATCCGAGGCTGCCGGAGCCGCTTCCATGGTGCTCTTAGGGTGGGAAACACTCGTGTGGTTGGAAATGGACTCGCAGCGGCTGCAGGGGCAGGACCGAGCGGCCGGGCCCAGCGAGGGCTGGGGTTCCCGCTCCTCCCTGTGCCCCACGGTCGGGAGCGCATCCTTAGGAAGGAAGGAAGGGGCTGGGACGCGCTCCTGCCCGGCTTCCCTGCAGGCTCTGTCCCGCTGCTCCGGCCCCGCTGCACTGCTCTGCCTGGCGGATCTCCACTCTCCCGCTGCCCCAGGAAACTTGGGAGCACGAAGTGGGGGCAAAACAGTTGCTGATTAATTGTCCCCTGCCTCTGTTTTGGTGCCAAACCCTGGTCCAGGTGCCCTTCTTTGAGCTGGGACATGCAGCACTGAGCAGCTTCTCTGCTCTCCAAGGATGACTTAAGGTCGGGCTGCTTCCCGGTGCGTTAGGGCTTCCCAGTCCACGAACCTGGAGCGAGGGCCTCCCAGGCACAGGCTGGGCGACACTGGAGACACTGGCTCTGGCAAACGCATCCAGCAACGCGACACTCGGAGCAGCGACGTCGCGGAGCTTTCCGAAGCCTTCGTTGCGCCGAAGGCATCGGATTGCAGGGAATTCTGAAGGGCAGGAAACGCTGCAGCAGCCAGTTATTTTTGGAGCCGGGACCAGATTACTCTCTGCCCCAAATCCGCTTCCTCGGCACCTTGGTGGGGAGGAGGGAGGACAGCGCCGGGGGAGAGCACCGTTCTCCAGGGATTGACGGGACCGAGGCGACCTGACGAGGGCCAGTGCGGGGCCTGGCCCCGCAGGACGAGCCAAGCAGCGGTGGCATCGCTAGGACACCCGCGAGTGTCCCTGGCTCCGCCTGCAGCCGCAGGTCCAAGTGCTGGAGCCGGCGGGAGCTGCCCAGGCTGCAGCTGCCGATGGCTCCATGCACACCCTGGTTTTGGGAAGGGCTTTTCCAAGGTGCTCAGGGACAGTAGCACTTGGGTCTCATGGAAATGCACCTCCCGCGGCCCCGGATTGGTAAGCGGAGAATGTGCGAACACGCAGGCGCCTTGGGAATGGCAGCCAGGCCATTCCCGTCCAGTTGTCCCTTGCCGTCTCATTAAGGAAATAAGGAATGTGGCATTGCCGGAGCAAGCATGCTCTTCCCGGGAGCCTAAATACAGCCCCTCATTCCTGCACAATACCCGGCTGGGCCGCGCGCCTCCTGGCCGTGGTGGCTCCTCTCCCCACGGCCGCCTCCTCCGGGATCTCCCCACGGCCCCTCTCCCCACGGCCGCCTCTTCCCGGGTCTCTCCACGGCCTCCTCCGCACCGGCCTCCCTCCCTGCAGACCACGCCCCCTGCAGACCACGCCCCTCTACAGACCACGCCCACGAGGGGGCGGGGCTTGGCGTCGTTGCCATGGCATCCCGCGCGCGCGCCGGCAACGCGCTCCTCCCCTTCCTCCCCGCGGCCTCCGCGGGCGGCCGGAAGTAGATCCGGCGGGGCAGCGGGGCGGGGGGAAAGTAGTTCCCTGGTGACGGCGGCCGCGCAGGCCCGGGCGGGCGCGGAGGGATCCGCGGCGGCGCCGCCGTGTCCTCGCGCGCGCAGCGGCCGCTCGGTGCGCGGCGGCGGGGAGCGGAGCGCGGCGCCCGGGCCGCCGCGCCGGCATGTTCAAGAACACGTTCCAGAGCGGCTTCCTGTCCGTGCTCTACAGCATCGGCAGCAAACCCCTGCAGATCTGGGACAAGAAGGTGCGCGGCGCCCCGCGGCCTCCGCGCGGCAACGGCCCCGCGCGGCGAGGCCCGAGTGCCTCTGGTCCTCCCCGTCCGCGCTCCCCGCGGAGCGGCGGGCAGCGAGGCCTGCGCCGCCTCTCTTGCCCTCTCCTTGCGGCTTCCGCTTCCCGCCTGGAATGCGGCCTCGGGATAGCGCGGTGTTCCCAGCCTCGCCGAGGTTCCTGGTGAAGGAAGCCCCCCGGCAGCCGCACGTTTCATCGTTTGGGCCTCGTGTGTATTTAGGAGCCCCCGGCCCTGCTGGGCTGCCCTGCTTCCACGACGTGGCTGGTGCCGTCCCCTCGCTCGGGATCCCTTGGCGCTTGCAGAGGGATCAGCGGCTGAGCGGGAAGGCGCAGGAACAGGGCACGCTAAAGACGCTTGGATAAGGACAGGACCTCAGAGTGGCTGCTCTGCCCTTGCCTGTGGGTGGACCAGAGAGCCCCGAGCTCCGTCACGACGGTGACACGGTCGCTGCCGTGCGGGTCCTGGGGTGCCGGGTGCTGGCAGGGAGCAGTGTGTCGTTTGTGTGCAAAACGTCACCAGATTGGGCCCAGGGAGAGTAACAAAATTTGGCTCTTCCACTGGGAAGGAGCCAGGGCGAGGGGGTGCCAAGGGCTTTGCTGTGGCTGGTCCTGTGCACTGAGTGCGTTAGCAGCAGTGGGAAGTGTGTGGAGGGAGTGACCGCGGGTGTTAAGTGAGTAAGCGGCCACGTTCCTAAGGGATTTTCCAGTGCAATTTGCTGGAAAGTGTTGGGACATCCCAAGAATTATCCAGCACTGGCATCGCTACTGGAAACAACAACTTAGGGTTAGCCTGAGCCCCAGGGAAGGAGGAAGAGAAACTTAAACTTGGAAAAGCAACCTAAACTTGGCAGTAAGGGATTGCTGCCCTGCCCCCGGGGCAGGAGATGCGCCCATAGTTCTGGTGCGGGTTGGAAGCAGGACAGTCGATGCTGTCAGTGCTGTATCCCGGGCCAAAGCCCCACTTAGCAGGTTTCTCTCTGCGTTCCCCTGGCTTCTCTCTGTGTCTTTACAGCCACCTTTGCTGTGGTTTTTCTTGCAAAACGAACATGTTCCTGGTTAAACCGCGTAGGATGCGCGCTGTCTGTGCGGATGCTGCGGTGCGCGTGGCAAGATGTGAATCGGAGGCGTCTTCGCTTGCTGCTGCGGTGGGAATCGGGCGCCGGGAGCCTTCCTCGTCACGAGCTGGGTCTGCGCCGATTAACGCAGCGAGCTGAGGAGCTGAGTCCCGCTGAGGCCGAGGCCTCTCCTGCAGCGCGTCCCGGCCTCGCTCCGACGGGGACCTCTGCATCCTGGATGTGCCGGTGCCACTTCCCTTGGCCTTCCCGACCTGTGCGCGGGATGCTACGGCACCAGCACGTAGCCTTTGCATTTTGCCTCTTATTGAGCCCCTGCTCTTTTTCTGGAGGGAGGAAGCAAAGGCTTTGAGCCCCTCCCAGAGCTTTCGCCTCATCCTTGGGATTGTCATCCTGCCAACAGTCGCCGAGGAGATGAGGACGGCAACAGCCGCCTTCCCGCGGGGCTGTTGCTGGCTTCCCGTTGGCGTCACCACGGTGTCGCCGGCACCAGGGCCGGCCACGCTTCAGGAGCTGCCTCCAGAGGTCAGGCGAGCTCTGCTGCCCCGGTGCCGCCGGACAGGGCTCCGGGAGCTCCATGGCTTTTCCTGCCCCTGCTCCTTGTTGCGCTGTGTCGGGGTGCAGCTGGCTTGGAAGCTGTTGTAGCCTCCAAGCCCCGCCGGCCTTGCGATGTGCACCTGCAAAAAGGGCTTTCGTAGGGTGTCTCGACACACTGGGTAACTTTGTGATTGCCCCAGTTTGGAGAACGTTGGGCATTTGGGGTTTGAGAGGGGGATTGGCTTTCGCTCCAGCTTCAAAAACCCACTTTCCAAGGCTCAAGATGCTGGGAAAACACTGGCTAAATAGAGATGAGGAAGGAAAACAGAACACTCCCTGAATCACCTGGGATGTTTTCTTCCTGAGGATCCCTGAAGCAGCGGAAACCCCGGGATAGCAGCGCACGTCGCTCCCTCCCGGGCTGCTCCGCTCATCCCAGCACGTTCCGTCCGGGAGCCGCTCCCGGAGAGCGGAGCGTGGTGAGCGCTGCCCGGGCTCCAGCGCTTGGCCAGGAGAGGGTTTTGGTGCCGCTGCGACGCGGCGCCCGCGGTGCCGCTCGGCCTTATCTTATCGCCGTGCGGAGCCTCTCTGGACTCCTGACCTGGCGGGCGTTGCCTCCAGCGAGGAGCTGGGGCTGATGTCACGGTCCCAAATATCCGTGTGCCGCCAGGGAGGGCGCCTTTGGGCGGTTCTTATCTCCCGTCTGCTGCTTGTCCTCCTGTTCCCGGCGACGCCGGGGAAGGCGAGCTGCTTCTCCGGCCTCGTCTCTCTAATCTGGGGAAGGAAAAGCTTCCGCGGGCCGGGGGACATGACCCGGCTGCGGCTGCATCATTTTAACGCATGTTCCTCTAACGCTCTTCTCTCTTCCAGTCCGCTCCAGAGCAGCACAAACCAGAGCCTTCTCCTGTCTAAGGAGCCGGGAGCTGCCCCGAGCAAGAAGCGCCCTACGTGGCGCCGGTGACCTGCTGCAGCGGGGTTATTCCATGGGGTTAAATTGGCACGCAGTGTCCCCCCGGATTCCAGGGTTTAATTTCCTGTAGGCCGATTTCTATGGCTAATAGCGAGAAGCCCGAGGGGGCTGGGCTGATTCCAGTCTCTGGTAATTTAACAGCAGCAACACACGCAAAAAGCTGCCAGCTCATGCAGCCCCTGTCAGGCCATTTCTGCTATAAATCCATGGGAGCTGTGTGGATGCAAGGCAGAGCGCCTGTTATCCTGCAAGGATCCTCCCTCCCTGAGATTAATGTCTTTCCTAAGTATTTATGCGGGCTTGAAAGGGGGTTAAGAGCAGCTGGGATCTCGTGTTTCTCAGCAGCAGAGAGGTGATGTGGACAGGGATTTCCTGACACCGCATGTAGCAAAGAGACAGGCCGGAGCTGAGCTGGTCGCAGGGCCTGTCCCTTTCAGCAAACGTGTACAGCATTGCCCAGGTTGGTCCGTATGCAGAGGGGAAATGGGTGTTGCTGAAGATGATTCACCCAACCTATAAATCATTTTGTGCCTCGTGAGTGCTGCTGTCCCATTAGAAGCTTAATGTATCCTGTCTTTCAGCAGCAGTGATAGGTGCAGAAGAAATTAATTCATGGAGCCAGAGAGAGCGCTGCTGTTTGCTGATCTAGCATCAAGGAAGAGGAGAAGGGCTCAATTAGCAAAAGTGCCTTTTAAATGGAGATAAATTTGCTGGGAAATGAGCTGCTCCATTAAGAAAATAAATCCTCAGACCCTGGGATTCGGTCACGGGGCTTGCAGGGGCGAAGGAAGAGCTGAGTTTTTGTTGGCTCCTGGCTCTGCTGTGGCCTCCCTGAGCTCTGCAGGGAGCTGGCGGCATCCGTGTTATTGGATCCTTGTGCCACTTAGCAGCGACGATGGCTCTGCCCTCGTGCGCTCTGCAGCTCCCAGGAATTTGAACCAAACTCTCTTCTGGGCTTTGTCTTCTGTAGATGCAGTTTGCCACATCCAGCGTGGTGACTAGCAGCGGGCTGGTGGCGTTCTCTCCTATGCTCTGTATTGCCACTGCTTGGTTTTACTCCTTATTCCAGCCTGGTTTGATCTCGTTCGAGGGTTTTTGCGTGTTTGGGGCTCCCGTGTGCAGCCCGACTCGTGGGTGTCACTGTGGCGTGTTTTGGTGGATCGAAGTCTGTCCGCTCGGCGTCCACACTGGGCCTTGAACCCTTGCTCGGAGCTCTGGCTCGCCGGGGTGATGATCAGGATCTTGGAAACAGTGACACCCAGCACGAGAGGAGGCAGCGAGGACAGACGGGCTCTCCCAGGAGCTTTGTCCCCTTCTTGCTGGAGCTCTGTTGTCCCTTGATGCCGTCACAAGTAACTGTGTTGTCTCCCCTCGCTTCCAGGTGCGGAATGGCCACATCAAACGAATCACAGACAACGACATCCAGTCGCTCGTGCTGGAGATTGAAGGAACCAACGTCAGGTATGAGAAGGGGCTCTCTGTGTCTTCGGGCGCCCTGGGCGCTGGCGCGGAGTGTCTGGTTTCCTCCATACACTCTGCTGTGATCTCCAGGAAGGCACAGGAGGAACTTGTCTGGGGTCCGATCGCTGCCGCCCTTCTGTAGCCCTGGGGACCCGCTGTACCTTTCACTGACACAGCTGCTGAGCTCCCAGTCATCCCAGCAGGACTAAGGGAAGAGTGGCTTTAGTTTCCTGTCCCTTAGGGAAAAAAGTCCCGTTTGATACCTGGTCCCCACCCGGGGCAGCCAGTTGCTGCCTTCTGCATCGCTGTTGTCTTAGGCCTGCTCTGCTGCAGCCCCTGCATGGCAGCTCCTCTCCCGGCGGCAGGAAGGAAGATCAAAGGGAGATTTATGAGGGGAATTGCTTGTGGTGCTTCGCTTAGCAACCTCGTTCCCGTCGAGCAGGGGGAGAGACGCAGGCTCCTCCGTTGAGGGTTCGGAGTCTCCAAGGCTTCTCCAGGGGAGGCTGAGAGCAGGGCGCTCCTTATAAGGGCAGCGGAGACTCCTCTCCTGCAGACAGCCCGCGCCAGCGCTCCTCTTCGGCCCGGGACGTGTTGATACAGAACTTGCCAGATGTGACGTGCACTTCTAGGGCTCGTGGCCTCTGTTTTCTTAGCCATATACAGTGCACAGGGCTTCTGCTGTGCTCTGGAGGGCTCTACCTGTTCAGGCAAGGGCCAGCAGGAGGTCGCGTTAAGAAACTGTGCCGACGTGGCCTCAGAATTAGGAAAGTGAAGCTGTCCAGGAAGGTGCTCAGAGTCCTGCGCGGGGAAAATGGCCTCTTTGGGCCTTTTATCTCAGTCTCCCTGTTGCCACCTCTGAAACTCTGTCTCCTGTAATAGAAAGCTCCATAGGTTGCTGCTGAGATCTTTTGTCTGACTGTCCTCCAGGAGAGCGTTGGGTCGAGTGAGAGGTTTGGCGTTCGGCCTGTGCGCTTTGAGCTGCGGGAAATCCTAACACGTGTTTGTGTCCTCCCAGCACCACGTACATCACATGTCCCGCTGACCCAAAGAAGACCCTGGGCATCAAACTACCTTTCCTAGTGATGATCATCAAGAACCTGAAGAAATACTTCACTTTTGAAGTGCAGGTGAGGAGAGCAGAGTGCGGAGTTCCCTCCAGGTGTCTTTGCAGTGACCATCGAGCAGGGCCTTAAGAAACCTTTTGTCTTTCTTGCAAGCAGTGTGTGGTCCCCAAAACACTCAAGAAACTCGTGGTTTCTCGATCACGGGCTGTGTCAGGTCTCCTGCTATGGCAGCACGAGAGCATCAGTCAGCTTGCAAGCCCTTCAGGGCTATTTCTGAAACCGTGTCTGCTCGCTGTCTTAAAAATACTCCCCCTGTAAAGTGCAGGGGACAAGAACAGAGAAGCCTCCTCTTAGGGACAGAGAGACCTCACGTCTAGGCTGGCTCGTGTCTCGGGGAGCTGCGAGCCACTCGCTTCTGCATTAGCTGCCTTGTCTTCCCACCCCAGGTCCTAGATGATAAGAATGTGCGCCGGCGTTTCCGAGCCAGCAACTACCAGAGCACGACTCGGGTGAAGCCCTTCATCTGCACGATGCCCATGCGGCTGGACGATGGCTGGAACCAAATCCAGTTCAACCTCTCGGACTTTACGCGTCGAGCTTACGGCACGAATTACATCGAGACCCTGAGAGTCCAGGTACGAAACAGGTTGTCCTCCGTGCAGGGATCAGGGGGTGATAGGGCTGGGATGGCCTCACTGGGGATCGGCAAGCCGGGCTTTGCCCTTGCGGGTTCCTTTGCCAGCCCTGCTCTGTGTGTTCCCTGAGAGAGGAGCGGGCAGCATGTGCATGTCCGTGCTCAGGCCCTGCCTTGGCCAACTGGAACCGTATGGAGGCAGCGAGGCCTCCTGAGAACACTCAAGCAGCCACAGTACCAGTCTCCCTCCTTGTGAAACAAATCAGACGCCTCGGTGGCCGTCACCGAGTTACAGGTCTGCGGTCCCCATAAGAGCGGCTCCGAATTGAGGTGCTCTGCAGTGGGCAGGCTGGAGGGGCTGCAGCGGGGACGGGCGGCTGTCCCGGCATCCCGGCGGCTGCGCGCCGGCCGAGCTGGGCGCGGGGAGGAAGGCGCTCACTCTCTGTTCTCAGATCCATGCCAACTGTCGCATCCGACGGGTGTACTTCTCCGACCGCCTTTACTCCGAGGACGAGCTCCCCGCTGAGTTCAAGCTGTATCTGCCTGTCCAGAACAAGGCCAAGGTGAGCAGGCTGCGAGAGCGGGAGCAGCAGCTGGACCGGGGCTATTGTCCCTCCTGCCAGCGATGGGACAGGAGTTCCCAGCCTGTTGGCAGCAGCCTCAAGCAAGCAGGGAAGCCCCCTCTTTGCCAGGGCCAGCCTGTCCCAGTGTTGATGCTCCTACTTGTAGCAGGGAAGACTCCTGGGCAGCATTTCTAGGAGCAGAAGGAGGGAGGTCTCGGGCACTGACCTTAGCGGGAGGTCGAAGGCAGCGTTCTCAACAGATAAGGTCCTTGGGGAACCTGCTGCTGCTGTGTGGGCCCTTGCTGCTTTGCAGAGGGGGGACACTCGGAGTCCTCCCAGGACAGTCTTATTTGGTGCTGCCTCTGTGCTGAGTGTCTGATAAGTGTCTCCTTTCTTCTCCCTGCTCCATCCAGCAATAACATCATGTTGGGAAGCGACGCAAGAAATGTTTGGGGTCAGTAGGAAAAGAGAAGCCAGCTGAAAGAGAAGGCCCTGCCGAAACCAAGTTTTAGATCAACTCCCCTTGCCCAGGGGCCGTTTGATTCATCTGGGATCCCTCTTCGGGAGAGGACACAGTTAACCATGTAACCGGTGTGGGACTGCGTTGTTGGTGTGCGAGTGGTGCAGAATCAGAGATTTCCTGGCCATTCCTAAAACGTTGAGTCCAAGCAATGTGAGTGACATGGTCCCTAATCTCTTGTGTTGCACAGAAGGGGCACTGGAAGTGTCCCCTGTCTCTCTGAAGAGAGGATTCAGCAGGGATTACAGGGTTAAGTGTGCCCTCTTGAAGATACCAATTTTCTTTTCCTTCCCTGGTTTTCCATCTCTTATTTTATATATGCTCTAAATATGGATGTAACGCTTGCTCTTGGAAAGTTATTAAACCTTTGAATCTGTTTGTAAGTCTGCCCCTGGTGCCCACTTCTGGGAGAGGTCCATGCATTTGCACTTCTTAGCACTTCAGAAAGTGCTACGGGATTTTTGGTAGGAACTCGGATGTTAAAATTTGCCTTCAGCAGCCTTTCTTCTTAAGGCAGAGCACAGCCATGGACAGCAGTACTCTGGAGCAGGGAAAAACCCTAAGGTTGCAGTGCAGGACATGGGATCTCCAATCCCCAAGGTCTGTTGTAATCGACTTACTACAAATCTCACGCTGGTCACTGTGGGTAAACGGGAACGGGTTTTTCACTCCCTTATATGAATCCCTTTTCTGCATGTTGACAGATGGCCTGTCCCGTTGGCTGTGCAGTTACACAACTCGCTCGGTCTCCACCGAGCTTTTAGCAGCTCCTGACAGCAAAAGGCACACAATAGCCTTCCAGCTGCCAAACTGTCCCTCTCCCTGGGGATCGAAGGGGACGTTTAGCCAAGCTGCGTAGCAAAAGCGGAAGTCTTTTCCTGTCCAGAAGCAGCCCTTTCCCGGCTTCCAACCAACTTTCTTTCCTTGGGGAAAGGCTTCCTGCCAGGAGCCTGCACCCTCCACCGGCACTGGAGAAAGTTTGGGAGCAGCTGCCACCTTCCCTCCCTGCAGCTGAGCCCCCAGCGGGGGCCTAGGCTGGAAATGACCCAGCCCTGCGCTGGCTTGTGCAGCGCGAGGGGAAAACCTGCCTTTAAGTTATGGCGCCTTAAGCAAGGCCGGGCTTTCCCGGAGCGGAGCGCGCTGAGGGCATCGGCCCTGAGCACGCGCCGGCTCCCGGCTCTGGTCTGCAGCTGCTTTGGTGGCTCTGTTCCCTCTTTGAGTCAGCCCCGGGGCGGGTGCTATCCCGCAGCTGCTTTTTTGGCATCATCAAGTTAGCAGGGTTGGAAATGGAGGAGCTGCGTCAGTGCCGCGTTTCTGGAGAAGACGCTGCAACGACCCCAGAGTGCGGCAGCTCCGGGCAGCCGAGGAAGCCTGGGTGGGAAGGCACCGTCCGCGTCTCCTCGCCGCTGTCAGGGCCCAGGCTCAGGATTCGACCAGCGGGCGCGGGGCCAACGCTCGCCCTCAGGCCTCGTGCCCCCTTTCCTGACGGGCTCGTGGCGCTTGCTGGGGCCGGGGAGTCGCAGCGGCCGCGGGAATCCATCAGGCCCAGCCAAGGTAAGACCTGAGTCCTTCCCCGCCAGCCTTTGCCTGGTTTCCGTCGTCCCTGGCAGCCCAGCGCTCACTGGGGAAGAGGACCACGTTCCCATGGCCTCTTGGGGCCCATCTTGGACCACGCTCTGGGCAATCCTCCCTCATGCAGACTGGGACTCGCTCTGCGGGAGCTGGCTCCACGCAGGGAACTTCCACAGCTCTGGCTGCCAATTCCTGCCTGGCCTCTAGGGAGCGGCGCCAGTGGCTCTGCCGGGAGAAACGCCCCCACCGCAAAGCCCCGCGTTCGCGCAGGCCTGCTCTGCGTTTCTGAACGTGAAACAAAATCCTGGCTCTTCCTGTTTACACATCGCCCAGAGCGGAGCGTCGCTAGATAGCAGCTCCTTCCTTCGGGGCCGGACGGCAGCGGATTTATGGAGGGCTGTGCCAAAACTCAGCCTTGGCTCCTCCTGTTCTCCCGTCAAATGCTGAGCCTGCTGGCAGGAGGGAGAGTGAAGGTTGGACGCTCTTCCCCTGGGAAAGCAGGATGCTGCTGGCAGGGACACCAAAGCATCACAGGGCTCCTCTCGGCACCAGCAACCCCTAGCAAAGCTTTTGTGATGGAGGTCCCATCCTTGTGGCACTTCAGCTGGCGCTCAGTCTGCCTGGGGCACCCGGCCTGGCCGTGGGTGCTGCCCCCGGAGCCTTGGGACGCTTCCAGCACTCACAGGTCCTGCGTACGCCCTTGGAGCGGCGGAGCGAGGACGGGGGAATGACCTGTCCCTGAGGAAGAGGGTCTGGTGGCATCTTGGCTCGTGTGGCAGCCCCGACTGCTGGAGGAGCAGCTCCTCCGGCGCCGGCCAGCCCTGGGCTCTGCTCTCAGCGCAGGGGACGGGTGTGTGTGGGAAGGGGACACCCCTGGCACCACGGGACGGGATCTGCTTGTCTGCCCAGGGTTCTCTATACCTCGCAGGCCCCATCGGGGCTCAGGGCGCTCGGTGGCCCCTGCAGCCGCCTCTGCAGGCCCTTGGGCTGCTCCTTGCTGGAGCTCCCTGGGCCTGGCAGCACAGCTGGGCAGTGCGAGCGCCCGCAGGGGGCTGCGCTCCTGGGGCCCTTCTCCGGCCTAATTTGGGAAGCGCCGGAGGCAGGGCAGGGAGCTGCCGCTTGCTGGCGCTGGGCCGGGCCCCGGGGAGGTGCCGGGCATGCGTGGGGCCCCGGGAGGCCGTGGGAGGGGAAGGCGGCCCCGTGGCACCGAGCCCGGCTGCCGCACGCGCCCGCTCCGGCGGCTCCCTCGCTGCCGTCAGTGAGCGCTTCCAGATGGCCCCAGGCTCCTGGCACCAGTTCCGCTGGGAACAACGTGGGGTGGGAAGGGGTGTCCCAAAGCCTGGGTGCCCATGGCGTGTGGGGATGGGTTGGGGCGTCCCGGCCGGCCCTTTCCCAGGCCAAGCAGCCACCCGGCACGAGCGTTCCCAGGAGCGGAGCGCGGCTGGATGCTGCTGCGCTGAAACAGTCGGAGGTTCCCGCGCACCCGGCCGGGAGCTGCGGGAAAAATGCAGCGGCGCCTCCAGGGAATCGCTTTCCTTTCCAGTTTCCTGGGCCTGCCCAGCCCTGCTCTGTGGGCCAAAGGCGGGAGAAGCCGAGGCTCCGCCGGAGCCGGAAGGGAGCGGAGCTGAACTGCCCCCCCGCCGCGCGCCGAGGATGCAAAACCCCCTTTGCCGCAGGCCAATGGCGGGGAGGGGGCGAAGGCGAAAGGCCCGGGGGGGAGAACAAGGCACCCTGTGTTCCCCGGCGAGGGTGCCCATGAAAGGCGCCTCTGTTCGAGGCCCCGCCGCCGCCCCAAAAACGCCGAGCGCGGGGTCGCGGCGCCCGCCCCGGACCAGGACAGCGGGTGCCGCGGTGGCATCGCCGCAGGGTGATCCCCTCCCTCCCCCAGGCGCCCCCCAAAAAAAGATGTCGGGATCACAGCTCTCCACGCACCCGACCGCTTTTAATGCAAGGACAAGGCCCAGGGCCTGCGCTCCCCCCCGCCGAGCTTTGCGCTCACTTCGGAAGCAGGAGGAGGAGGAGGAGGAGGAGGAGGAGGAAGTCAAATGGGAGCGCAGCGCCAGCGGCTGCGGGGGGAGCGTGGGGGGAGAGCGCCGGCCCCTCGCGCGCTTTCCCAGCTCGGGTTTCTGAGCTATCTTTAGGCACCGCATCCCGGTCACGCAGCTACGAATGGTTAAACAGGAAACAGGCGCAGGGCCCTCGGCGCTCCCTTTCCCCGCGCGCTTCCCCACGGACGCCCGGCCCCGCTACAGGTGTGGGCAGCTTCCCTGGGTGCTGAGGCCGGCCAGCTCCTGGCACAGATGAGCAGTGCTGGCAGCAGGCCCCGGCCTCAGGCCTGGGGAAGCTGACTGCACTTGCGGCCTCATCCCTGGCACTTGGCACGGAAACAAGAGATGGGGTGAGAGAGGAGGCACCCAGAGCCACCCCAAGGATACAACCACCCTCCTGCCCTGTCCCCTGCACTTCCCCAAGATGGCAAATGCCCCCAGGCGCCAGGTCAGGAGCAGCGGCTACACAATGGCTACTGAGGAGGGGAAGGGCCCCTCGCCCTGGCCTTGGGGCACCCAGCTGGCCCCTCCGCTTCCTGCAGCCCCAGAGATAAAGCAAGCGGCTGGGGGGAGAGGGGAGGGACGAGTGGCCGCGGTATAAATATGCCGTGGGGGCCGGGGCGCGGGGGAGGTCAGAGATTTGTCGTTAGCACCACGGTGGCGGGAGGGGGCCGGGGGGCTCAGACCCACTCCTGCAGGGAGCGCTTGCAGTAGAGGAGCATGCGGGGCGCTCCCTTGCGCTGCATCTGCACGATGACATAGATGAGGCCGAGGATGC
Source organism: Tinamus guttatus (assembly GCF_059628265.1). Lineage (NCBI taxonomy): Eukaryota > Metazoa > Chordata > Aves > Tinamiformes > Tinamidae > Tinamus > Tinamus guttatus. The sequence goes on along the minus strand of NW_028289208.1, from coordinate 3,711,036 downwards.
AGAGCAGCAGCACCAGCAGCACCAGCACCATGACGACGCTCATGGTGCGCGCGTACTCGTCGATGTGCACCACCACGTCCACGTCGCCGCCCGCTCCGGGGCCGCCCGCGCCGTAATCCTCCTCCTCCTCCTCTTCCTCCTCCGCCTTGTCCTCGTCGGCTTCGGTGCCACCGCCCGGGCGCTCGCCACCGTCCCCATCGGGGTTGAAGGGTGGCCGGTCCACGTCGGGCCACCGGGGGTTGGGGTCGGGGAGCAGCTCTGTGTGGCAGCCCATGAAGTCCCGCAGGATGGATTTGGGATAGCCCGGCTCCGTCTTGAGCCGCTCGTTGTCGAACTTCCAGTACTTTGTGCTGCGGTAGAAGTAGGTCGAGGCTGCAGGAAGAGATGGGGGGTGAGGGGGGAGCAGCTGGGTCCCGCTCCTGCCTTGGGTGGCCCCTGGCCCCCTTCAGCCCAGGACACCCGGGATTGCTCTGGCTCCCTCCAGAGTGGAGGGGAGGAAACAGGACCTCCAGGCTTGTGGGTGTCCATCTGCTGCCCACCCTTCCATCCTCCTCTGCTTACCAGCATCCGAGCTGAGAAAGGCACCCTTGGGCGAGGGGGGGATGCCCACCCACACGGAGATGGGCTTCGGGTAGCCGGGGTCCACCGAGCGGGTGTCCTCGTTAAAGCGCCAATATCTGCGGGGGGACAGAGAGGGCCACGTGAGCAGGCGAGGTGCAGCAGGACCCTCGGGTGGTCCTGTCCTCGGAGGAAGGAAAGCTGTCCTGGTGGGTGGCATGGGCCTTCCCATGGCCCCTTCCATCTGCTGACACTCCTCCTCATCCGCACTTCCACAGTTCCCCACTTTTCCCCTCAGGAATTTCCCAATCTGGCCCTCCTCCAGGCAGTCATGTGCCATCAGCCCACCCATCCCTCCATCCACCTGCAGGGCTCCCTCTCTCCTCTCCAAGCACCCGTCATCCCTCTTCCAGACAGGGAAATCAAGACACAGGCAAGGACAGAGGTTTGGCGAGGCAGAGCACCCAGGAGCACCCACCTGTCCCCGCGGAAGAAGAACGTGTGCCCCGTGGGCTCCCACCAGATAGCGGTGTCAATGCTGTCGTAGGGGATGCCCTGCCCGTAGCTGCTCAGGGGTTGCGGGTAGCCGGGCTCCAGGTTGGCTTCTCGGAAAAGCCAGTACCGGTCCCCTGGGCAGGGAAGGAAACGGAGACAGGAAAGTGGGTGATGTTGTGGTGGTGGCACACACCAGGATGGGAGTTACACTGTCTGTCCTGGTGCCCTGCTCTGGGTCTCCTTGCTGCCCCTGCACACAGGGTCCAAGACGAGCACCAGGGGCTCTGTTGCCCCCGTCCTGATGGCTCCTTCCGCAGCCACCCCATCCCGTTGCCAGGACAGGTCAGGATGGGCTCAGGGACACTCGGCCGCTTGGGGCACCAGGCCATAACATGGAGCCTTGAGGGCTCTCCTCCTGCAGCTCTGCTCACCTTTAAAGAAGACAAATCTCCCGTCGTGCCTCTCGTAGGCGGCATCAATGTCCCCAGGCAGGCCCCGCCAGAAGTGCCCAATGGGCATGGGGTAGTTGTCCAGCACCCGGTTGTGCCGAACCCTCCAGAACCATCGACCCTGGGGGCAGAGGGGGTGTCAGCAAGGGGCTCATGGAGGGACATGGTATCCAAACCCGTCACCACGCTGAGCCCTTCCACCCAGGGACTGCCACCTCCCCAGCCCGACACGGGGCGGCAGAGCCAGGCACAGACCTGGGAGAGCAGCTGTCACACTGGGGAGAGGGGCAGACCCGGGCACGGCAGCCAGACCAGGAGGTACCTTAAACACAAACATCTCCCCTCGCAGCACCGCCACTGTGTCGAAGTTCCCGTCGCAGATGTCGGGACCGTACTGGTCAGGCCGGTCTGGGCCGCCGGGTTTGGGGGGCCTCTCTGGTTTGCCCGGCGGGGGCGGCTTGGGGGGTCTCTGGTCAGGTCTGCCGGGTCTCCGGGGCGTCACGGTGGGCAAGGGCTTGGTGGGCTGAGGGCGCCCATCTGCAGTACCTGGACAGGGCGAGAGAGAAAATGGATGGGGGCAAGTACAGACCAGGCAGCCCTGTGTATGGTGGGCACAGCTCGGAGCACCAGCTCCAGCCTCCATGGGCCGTGTCCCGCGGAATGGTGCAGGGCCTCCCTCACCGTACAGCTGCTGGATGCCCTTGAGATCGTCCTCGGGCAGCTGGAAGTTCTCCGTGTCCATCCACTGGTAGAAGGGGGCCATGATAGCGCTGGGGTTGCTGGAGTGCTCCAGGCCCAGCGAGTGTCCCAGCTCGTGCACGGCCACCAAGAAAAGGTTGTTCCCTGCGGGGAAAGGTGCCGCTGGTGAAGGCAGAGGTGCCGCTCCGCGAGCAGGATGGAGTGGAGCCCGTGCCCTGCTGTGCCACTAAACCCGGGTGGGCGGGCTCCTTGTGTCACCTTCCCAAGCCACCCACTCACCAGACACGTCCGTGTTCTCCAGCGTCCAGGGCTCATCCGAGTCGAAGTGCGTGTCCCCTCCCATGCCCGGGCCAGGGAAGTAGGCGTGGGCCAGAAAGCCCCCGACGCCGTCGAAGGGGGAGCTGTCTCCGTGGAAGCCGGAGGCAAAGAGCACCATGATGTCAGCCTCTTTCTTCCGCTTGAGCCGGATGTCCTCGTAAGGCACCTCCTGGAAAACCAGCGGCGTGGCCTGCTCCCACACCCGGAAGGCCTGACGGATGGCCTCGTACGAGTGGTACCGGCCCAGCTTCTCCGTGTAGTTCTGGATGCTGCGGGCACAAGAGGAGCGACGCGCGCTCAGGACGGCCGCGGCCAGGCTCCCTCCCGCTCACCCCGCCACCGCTTTGGCCCGGAGGGGTCTGCAGCTGGTGGCCCCTGCCTGGCCAGGAACAGATCTCAAGTGGGGAGGTGCTGTCATGCGGTGGGTGCCGGGGTCTTGCTGGCGCAGGGGCTGCGCTGCCAACATAACAGGATCATGTGGTGTTTCCCCACCACCATGGACCCCACCGGCCTCTCCCACTGCTCCTGGGTGCACACTGCCTCCTTTTCCACAGGCAGGGACGAGGGGGATCTCGGGTACCTGAAGGTGAGATGGTTCTGGCTCCAGCGCCGCCCCGTGAGCGCGTATCGCTTCCGCCGCATATTGGACTTCATCTGGACACCAAACTGGTCTGGGACCCCACAACGGGGACGCTTCATCCACCTGCCAGGAGGGTATCAAGCGAGGGCTCAGTGTACCACACCAGCACAAAAGACCTTGAGGGGGCAGCGAGGGGACATGCAGGGAGACAGGCCCCGGGAAGAGGAGGGACGCAGCTCCCTGAATAGCAGGCAGAGATAAGCAGGAGAGAGTCAAGCTGCCTTCTGTGCGAGTGAGAGGGCAGTGCATGGAGAAACTCACATTTTGGTCTCCTCATCCAGGACACCAGTGACTGTGATCCCGTAGAACTTCTGCATCTCAGAGAGGGCAGAGGAGAAGATCTGAGCGGAGCGCATGGTGGACATCTGCCGGCTTGACTGCGGCAGGTAGCCATAGAGCCGGAGCCAGGCCTGTGGGAGAGAGGCGAGCGTGAGACGGCAATGCGCTAAGGGGCAGGGACAATGGGCCTTCTCCTTCAAGCTGACATCCTCACCAGCAACCCATCCTGGAGCACTCCTGGGAGATAAAGCTCCTATGGGGCCCACCCTTGCAGCAAGGGCCATCCATCCTGAGCCCATCACCGCCCTCTGGTCTGCTTAACCACCTGCTGGCAGCTCCGACACCGCTCTTGGCACGGCTCGGCCCGCCCGTAGCGCCCCTTCTCCCTCCTCACCAGAGGGGATCAGGTGTCCATGCTTGCAGGGCGCCCCGCGTGCTGGCGGGGAAGCGCCGCAGCCAGGCAGAATGCCGGGAAAGTGGCCAGTGCTGGGCAAGTCTCAGCTCGCGGCCGTCACCTCGGAGGCCAGGAATAGAGCCCCGGAAGAGGCCAGGATCAGGCCCTGCATCCCCTTCTCCAGCCTGCAGCATGGGAATGGGTTCCCGAAACGCGCCGCAGGGACAACAGAGACCAGCTGGCAAATGGCTTGAGCGGGCGCAGCCCTCGCCCGCAGGCGGGCGGCAGCAGGCGGCACGCGGGATCTGCTGCCGGGAACGCAGGGAGCGGCCAGGCTGCAAGGTGACGGCCACACCGGGAGGGTGGCCCGTGCAAACAGGAGCCGCAACTGGAAACATCCCGGGCAGCAGGGGCTGAAAGGCCGGGAGCCACCACAGCAGCCGAGCGCCCGCTGCGACCCTGGCGGCTCCCAGCCCGGCCTCGAGGCTCCAACAGGGAGGAGCAGCCGCCCGAACCTGCTCCTCCGGAGCCGGAAGCAGGGCTGGGATCTCGGCCGCCCTTGCCGGACCCGGCTGGGAGCTGCTCGTCCCCTCCCCGCTCGCCCGTCCCCGGGGCGGCGCGACCAGCCCAGCGCCTTCGCCCACAAAGGGGCTTCTGTCCTGCGGGCCCCGCGGGCGCGGGGAGCTCGATGGCAGGCGGCGAGCGGCCCCCGCCACCGGCCGGAGCGGCACTCGCGATCCGCGCTGCCCGCGCCCCCGGCCTCGCCGCTTCCTTCGGGCCGGGCTTTGTGAAGGGCTCTTGGAGAGGCTGCGCCGCAGAGCCGAGGGCGCCCACAAAGAGCCTCCTCGGCTGCCCGCGGCACCTGCGCGGGGCTCGCGGCGGGCGCAGGGCAGGTGGCGCCGCCGGGCAGCACCTGCGCGGCGCGGGATGGGCGCTGCGCCCCGGGGCCGCCCCCCGCCGCCCCCCGCTCACCTCGGCGTTCACCTCGCTGCCCGCGGCCGCCCCCACGACGAGCAGCAGCGGCAGGAGGGCGCAGCGCGGCGCGCAGCCCGCCCGGCAGGAGGCGCCGCGCCGCGGCCGCCCCGCGCCGCCGCCGCCGCCCATGCCGGGCCCGGCCCCGCCGCTTCGCGGCCGCCCTCGCTGCGGCGCCGGCTACGCCGCCCGCATGGCCCCGGCGCGGCCCGGCGCGGCGCGGCGGCCCGGGGGCTGCGCGCGAGGGGCAGGGGCGGCGCTGCGCGGCGCCGCCTCCCGCGCCGCCTTTGTGCGCGCGCGCAGGCCCGGCCCATGCGGCCCCGCTCGCGGCCGCGCGCGGGGCGGGGCGAGGACGCACCTCCCCCGCCGCGCTGCGCCCGTGGGTCCGCGCCGAGGCCCGGGGGAGCATCCGGCACCCGGACCCCCCCTGCCCCCGCCGCACCGGCCCCGGGGGAGCATCCAGCACCCGGACCCCGCCGCACCGGCCCCGCGTCCCCCGCCCGCGGGAGGAAGCGGCTCCGCTTCGTTCCCCGCTCCGGTCCCTTGTGCGAGCGGCGCCGCGGGGAAGGAAACGCTGCGTGTGCCCGGGGCAGGGACGGAGCCGGGCCCGGCCGCGCCAGGAAGCGCTTGGCACGGCGCTGCCGGCCTCGTGCGACGGTGACTTTGCAGCTCGCGAGCGGCTGCGTTTCGGCGAGCCGGGTGCCGCGGCGGCGCCGTCTCTTTGTGACCGGCTTCCCGCTTTCCGCAACAGAGCCGCTTTTGTATCCCCGCCTTCAGGGCACGGCGGACAAGCACTTGCCCTTTCCAAAGGGAAGGGCTCCCCAAGCCAAGCGTGCAGCCCCATTCCCAGAGCGCACACGAGGCACCGGGATGTCCCCAGACCCGCTGCGCTGGGAGGGCTGAGGACTGGCCTGACTGACGCCGCTGGCCGTGTGCGGCGTTGCGAAACGCCAGGATGTGCCAGCCTTGGCCTCCGTTGGGCAGAGAGCGCAGGCGGCTGCTGTGGTTACTCAGCGAGCACTAACCTTTCGCTGAGGGCCTCAAACCAGGAGGAAACGTGCCCGGGCTCTGGAGCCAAGTTTCACCGAAAGTCTCCTGGGACTAACGCCCTAAATGTCAATGATCCCCAGGTCTCCATCTCAGGAGCTAAGTCTACAAACAAGGCTGGTGTGAGAGGGGGAATGCTCACATGTGCAGCGAGCGGGACAGTGCTGGGTGCCGGAATTTCGAGTGGGGAGAGAGCAAGTGTCACCCAAGGAAAGTGCTGGTGCAATGTGCCCGCTCGCCAAGCCCTGCGTTGAGCCGGCGAAGGAGCTGAGGCCGATATCCCGAGGCCCCTGGGCTCTCCTGGACAACAAGAGGAAGGGCACTGCAGCGCCCAGCCCCACAAAACACTCGTGGGCATCACCTCCTTTGAAGCCTGCTTCAGCCCAGCATGCCTGAAATCCAACAGCGCAAAGATAGCACAGAAACAATTTTATGATGTAAATAAAACGGATTTTACTGCCCAGATAAAGTCCCGCAGTCTTTCATCATACGAACCGTGAACGAAGGATTCAGGGCAGCACCACGTGCCCTGCTCAGACCGCAGCAGACCCCCTGGCAGCAGCGAGGCCAGGAAGGCCCCTGTGCAGCAGGAGGAGCCCAGCCTGCAGCGAGCAGCGTCAGGCTGCAACGTGCCGTGTCCGCGGGATAGCACGGGTTAAAGCTGCCACCCATCCACTTGCCTGAGCGGGCACTGCCTTTCCAGGATGCAAAAGCCAACACTGCCCTCTCTTGGGCTCAAGGTAGGAGAAACATCCCCCTCTCTGCCTCAAGTCTTGATCTCATCTTAAAGCAAAGTCATTCTTTTAAACTGGAGACAGACTAGTTAGCATGGAAACACACGGGATATCCAGTCTCTCTGTCAATATTTAATTTTCACCTCTGTTTGGCAGGAGGATCTCGTACTGAGATCCCTCTGCGGAGGCGGCAAGTGTGAAAGGAAGAATGCGACACGGGATCTTCTCTTGAGGTGGGAGATGCGCCGGGGAAAGAGTCTAGCTTGGTGTCGTTGCATTTACAAATCAAAGCTAAAGACTCCTGCGCAGCCAGCGTGTTCCGAGCTTCCTGACGAGGCACTGCTATTTCCAACTGTGCCAGACACTCTGCCTCCCACAGCTTCCCACTCTACCTTCTCCCCACCATAAGGCATCTACGGTTTCTATACATTTGTTTTTGAAAAGGAAAAAAAAAAACAGCAAAATTAGCAACTGTAGGATGTCTGGAACCTCCTGTGCTGACTACAGCACATACAGCAGGGTGCTGTCAGCAGCCTAGGCAGAAATCTGCTACAAACACACATTTCTTCAGCCAACAGCTTAAAGCTGGAAGTAGCCCAATGGCCAGCTTGAGGCCACAAAGTCCCCAGAGCTGCTGAGCAGGCAAGAAGGGTGCGTGGGACAGCCCACGCGGTGCAGAGCTGCAGGACAGAACAGCTCAGTGTCGAAGAGCAGGGTCTTCAGGGCTCTGAAGTGCACAGCCCGCTGGGTCCTACCTCAAGGGGAAGGAGAAGTACTTGTTCCCTGACTTGCAACGGATTTGCTCCCATTGAATGCGCAGCAGGTATGCCGAGTCCTCAAACTTGTCCACAATGTCCTGGAAAACGCAAGCAGGAGTCAGTATAAGGAAGGTGGATCCACCAGAGGACGGAGCCAGCAGCTTAGAGCATATGAGCTGCAGCTCCCTCTCAGAACCGCGTCAGGGACGAGGCTGTTTGGGGTTGGGAAGCTTCTGATTTCCCCTAGGGCTGGCCAGCAGCTCTGCTCATCCCTTCCCCTCTATGCTGCATGGGGACGTACCTGGAGCTCCCGCAAGCACTGCCCTTCCAGCCTGCTAGTCAGGTCTCCAACACACCAGGCCAAGCTGATATGGAATGATGGGTCCTGAAGGGGGAAAAAAAAAAAAAAAAAAAGCCCTCCAAGGATCAGATCTCATGGTCTAGAGGAGCCTCTGCTCCGTGCAAGCAGCTGCAGTGAGACATCCCTGATGGCGAAGGCTTGTGGTAGCCCCATTCCCAGCAAACTCCTGCGCAGGGCGTTGGTATGGACAAGCACCCAGAACCAGTGGCCTGTGGGAGGCAATGTCCTTCCTAATACCTGGGGTTGGACATTTTGTGAGTTTGCAGCCCCCCAGCCGCTGCATAAGGAACCAGCCGTCATCTCTGGACAAGCAGGGGAGCGCGACGCCTCACCTTGTAGAACGTGGGCAGATCAAACTCCTCCATAACCCTGTCCACCTCGGAGACCAGCTCCAGCAGCTGGAAATGCCCTGCGGAGACCTCCAAGCCAATAAAGGTCCTAAAGAAAGACCAGAAGAGACAGTGCACCTTCTCTGAGCTCCAGCTCAGCCAGGAGCACGTTCCTACCAGATAAACACCCTAGCCCTTATCTAAAGGGGGAAAAAAATCCCCTGATTTGGGGAACTGCAGCTGAGCCCTTTGAGTCCCAGAACATTCATAACAACATGGCAGGAGGGGGGAAAAGAGCCAATTGAAGAAGCAGGCCTGGGTGATACACTACATAGCTTTATCAGACTATACTCAGTGTCCTTCTGTGGCTCAAAAACTCATTTTCCAGGCAAACAAAATGCAGCTGACGTTGTTAACGGGTGTTACAGTAGAGCGGTGTCCTGTGCAAGCGTAGCGGTTGTGTTTGAGAAGACAGACGTTACTGTTGGAAAACTTAAGTCCCACCCAGCATCCGCATCTTGGTGGGCTGCCATGTCCCTTACATTCAGCAACTTTTCAGAATTTCAATCCCTTAAAAAAAAAAAAAAAAGTGCTTTGACATTTAAAATGCTTAATAGCCTTAAATTGGATCCGGCACCATCAGGCTGAGCTGATGCCCGAGAGAACTGGCGCTGTCTGGGCCATTTGTCTGCAGCTCTTTGAAGACCTGCGCTGCAGTTTCGCAAGCGGCGCTGCTGCCAAGAGAGGTGGCCCCCTCTCCGCTCGCCTGGGGCTGCGCGTTCCCGCCACCCACTCCCTCCGCCGGCACAAGCGCTTGCAAAACCGCACAACAAACCAGATCAGAGACGGCGGTGAACGGGGCTGCCTCCTTTTGGCAGCGCTGCCGGCTTTTGCTGATGTGAAACCTGAGCGTTAATCTAACCCGAGCAGAAAGGTCTGCCTCAGGTCATACTGAGCGCGGAGCTCCCTCAAAGAGGCCGAGATTCTGCAGCCCCGGGTTCCAGCTCTGCAGAGAGGTGCTAGCTGGCAGAGATGGCGCGATAAAAACTTTTCAGGCTGCCAGCGCCAAAAATCAGCGCTGACGTTAAAAAAATATCTACGCAGCCTGGGCTACTCCTGAAAGCAGCTGGGGAAAGGTAGGAAACCTCGGTCGAGGAGGCAGCTGGCACCTGGGAGCCTCTCCTAGGGCTCCCTCTGGTCCCTGGGACAGGAGGCTGCCCTGCCACTCACTCACCTGGTTCTGTTCTGGAGGGTCTAAACTCACCTGGTTTTGTTCTCATTGGTATAAACCTTCACTTGGTCGGCCACACAGAAGAACCTGAAATCAGAAAGATATTTCAGCTGAGAAAAGGGGAAAAAGGAAGAAGAGAAAAAAGAGAAGATGGGGAGGGAACAGAAGCTCCCACCAAAAACCATCAGAACTGGGGAAAGAGAGAGATGAGTGCTTGTTCCAGCCAGAGCAAATCGGTGCAACTGAAACCTTTCTGAGCTGAAATGACTCCCCTTTGTGTGATCCTCAGCGGGTGCCTCAGCTAAACAAAAGCAGCAAAATCAGCAGTGGACGAATATCTGTGGTTCACAGGATGGCACTACTCCGGCCTTGTCCTTGAGACTGCCATGCGACAGCAACACAAGGCCTGTGTGCTTCATTTATCCCGGGACAGACTGACTCACCCTGGGACAGCCAAAAACCTTCCCAAGGCTTTACTTGTGCAGCCGCAGCTCGCACAAGGGAGATGAAGGCTACAGACGCTGCTGAAGACGCAGAGCAAGAGGGGAAGAGAAGCGCGGAGCTCATGCTCCGCCGCCCCTACCTGTGGAAGGAGGCCAGGCGCTCCTTGAGGGACTGCACGAAGGGGTTTATCCAGTGGTAGCGCAGCACGACGCTCTGCGAGAGGCTCACGTGGAAGCCCTCCACGGGCGTGAGCGGCGCGCCGTGGGCGCGAGCGCGGCGCACCACGAGCTCCAGCAGCTCCGCGAACTCCTCCGGGGCTTCGTCTGCGGGGCAGAGCGAGGGGCCGCGCTCAGCGCGGGGCGGCTGGCGGGAGCCGGCGTCGCCGCGCGCGGGGCAGCCGCACGCACAGGGCAGGTACACGAAGGTGGCCCAGCTGCCGCGCTCGTGCGGGAAGGTGCGCAGGCGGCCGCCGTGCCGCGAGCTGTCGTCCAGCGCCGCCTCCGCCTGCTCCTGCTCCCGGAACATGGCCAGCACGCCGGCGGGCACGGGCAGCCGGGCGCCCGCCGCGCTGCCGCTGCGGACACGGGGAGGGCGGGAGGGAAGAGGCTTCCTTGCACTCGCCTGCCCGCCCGTGCGGCAGCGTAGGCCGCAGGCCCCGTCCCGCACCCACCAGGCGCGGGGGGCACCTCGGGCCGCTCCGTGCGCTTCCCCGCGCTCCTCCGGCTCCTCCTCGTGCTCCTCGGCGGAGCTGCTGTCGCTGTAGCCCACGAGCGCGGCCGCCCGCATGGCGCCCCGCGCCCGCCGTGCGCCGCTGCCGCCGCCCGCCGGAACCCGCGGCCGCCGCCGCCGCGTTCCGCCCGCGCGGGCCCCGCGTCCCGCCGCCCTGCCCGCCCGCACCGGGACCCCCCGCTCCCCCTGCGCCTCCCGCCGCCGCCGCTGCCCCCGCTCGCGGCGCGGGAGCCCCCGGGGCCGCGGTTGGCGGCGCCGTTGGCGGCGCGGCCCGGCAGGGGGCAGCGCGGCGCGGACCCGCCCCCGGCGCCGCCTCCTCCGCCGCCGCCGCCGCGGCCGGCCCGGGCTGCCGCCTCCATCCCGCGGCCGCGAGCCGCCGCCCAGCCCGGCCCAGCCCGGCCCGGCCCGGCTTGGCTCGGAGCGCGGCCCGGCCCGCAGCGCCGCCCGCGGGGCCGCCCCCGCCGCCCGCGGCCCCGGTACCGCCGCCGGCGCCGCGCGGGGCCGGGCGGACGCGCAGGCCGCGGCCCCGGGCCTCCCGCCGCAGGTGAGCGGGGCCCGGCCGAGCCGCCGCCCTTTGTGCAGCCTCCCCGGGGGCGGCGGGAGCAGGTGGAGGCCGGGCCGGGGGCGGCGGGGAGGCGGCGAGCGGCGCCCCGGGCGCCGCGGGGTCCGCAGGGCCGGCGCCGCGGCCCGGCCCGAGCTCCGGGAGGCCGAGGGACGCGGAGCCCCGAGCCCTGGGACTCGCTGTAGCCGCTGCTCCTCTCGGAAAAGCCCCTCTCCGCTGCTCCGCCGCCGTCTCCATAACTGCTTGCTGCTCCGCTGCCACCTTCCGTGCAGGACGCCCCGGTCCGGCGGCGGTTCGGTTCGCTCCGGGACAGCCAGGTTGGTGGTTCTGCGGTGCCGCCGATGCCCCGGGCGCACAGGCCGCTCCCGTGCCCGGTGGGTTGTGGGCGCCGTGGCGGGCGCAGCTCCGTGCTCCAGGGCAGAGGGCTTTGCGTCCCGGCCGTGGCGGGGGCTCCGCCGCCCCGAGGATGAAGCATCTGTAGAGGCGGACGCGGGTCCACTGCTCCACGGGGGCAGCCTGGGCCCAGCTGCGCCCTGCAGGAGATGGCGATGCCCGGGAGTGTCTTTTTTATCCTATTGCGCCCCAAGTAAAATAAACACCAGAGTTTGGGCTCGCACTGGGTCTGCAGGTTCAATGCAGAAATAGGTCTCGTTCTTCCAGCAATAGTTGCTTCTTTCTCACCAGGGCCTGTCCCTTTCCTTTCTCTGGAGACACATGGAAGTTTCCTGTCCTCCTCTCACCAGGGGATTTAACTCTCCTCTTAGCTGAGCTCAGGTTTTATTGAATATCCATCTTTATGTGCAAGAAGGACTGAAACTTTATGGGCAGAAATCTGGTGTGGCATCATGTCAAGGAAAACACTGCAGGGAGAGGAGGCATCTCCTCAGTGCCTCCCTTCTCCGGTGCTCTAAGTTGCAGAGCTCGAGGAAGAGCCTTGGTACTTGACCAGGGAGGTTGATTTGTGATCAGGCCATGCTGGCGTTTCCTCCAAGATCTCTACAATTTCCCTTGGTTGCTTTGGAGTCTCGTGCTTTGCAGTAAATGTGTTTATCCTGTTGAAGCTGGGGCCTGGCACGTGATGGGGAGCTTCCAGAGGGAAGCCTTTTAGCCAGCCCGTGTGCTTTTTGGAGAAACCTTATGTGAAAGCGTCGGGAAAGGCCTGGCCAGGAGCTCAGGAAGACTCCTGTCCCTTCTGCGGATGCTTTCTGCGCTTGAGAGCCGCCTGGCTTTCCCTGAGAACTGACCTGAGCTGTCTTCTTCTTTGCAGAGAGAGCTGCTCTGTTGCCTGCATCCCTCACCCGTTCCAGGTGTGTGAGCCCGTCGCAGCCAGGACGGAGAAGGGCCTCCACTTGCTTCTGCCTTCCTTAGTTCAACAAGAAGAAGAGAAAAGCACCAAACGCAGCGGCCAGCAGAGAGCTGCCACTGTTCTAAGGAAGAACCCGTGGCATCTCCGTCTCCTCCTCGCCTCCCAGGGTCTGCCCGCGGGCTGGAATTCCTATCCTCAGCTTCAGGATCAGCTCGAGAGAATCAGGCTCTTGGATATTTTTGCTTTGTACTTTTCACTCAAATCTTTGCAACCAAGAAGCTGAAGCCGTCCCTGCTAACCCCCTGTTTTTTTTCCCCCAAGCATGTCAGAAAGCTGGCAGCAGCCACAGCAGCAACCCCAGCAGGCGCCGCCGCCGCCGCCGCAGCACCACAGCGGGAGCGCCGCGCTGCCGGAGCACTCCATCCCGCCGAGCGCTGCCGAGAACCCGCTGGGCTGCGCCGTGTACGGCATCCTACTGCAGCCGGAGCCCAGCCTGCAGCACCACCAGCACGCTGCCCTGCAGCCTGGAGAGCCGGCCCACAAATGCGGCGTGTGCGGCCACGACCTCGCTCACTTGTCCAACCCCCACGAGCACCAGTGCTTGCCGGGCCACGACCGCTCGTTCCAGTGCACGCAGTGCCTGAAGATCTTCCACCAGGCCACCGACCTCCTGGAGCACCAGTGCATCCAGGTGGAGCAGAAGCCTTTCGTGTGCGGCGTGTGCAAGATGGGCTTTTCCCTCCTCACGTCGCTGGCGCAGCACCACAACGTCCACAACGGCAACGCCATGAAGTGCTCCATCTGCGAGAAGACCTACAAGCCTCCCGAGGCGGAGCACGCGCAGCCTCTTGACCCCTCGGAGAAGCCCTACAGCTGCTCCATCTGCCAGAAGACCTTCAAGCACCTCTCGGAGCTGTCGCGCCACGAGCGCATCCACACGGGAGAGAAGCCGTACAAGTGCACGCTGTGCGACAAGAGCTTCAGCCAGTCGTCCCACCTGGTGCACCACAAGCGCACGCACAGCTCGGAGCGGCCCTACAAGTGCACGGTGTGCGAGAAGACCTTCAAGCACCGCTCGCACCTGGTGCGCCACATGTACGCGCACTCGGGGGAGCACCTCTTCAAGTGCAACGTCTGCGAGCTGCACTTCAAGGAGTCCTCGGAGCTGCTGCAGCACCCCTGCACGCCGAGCGGCGAGCGGCCCTTCCGCTGCGGGGAGTGCCAGAAGGCCTTCAAGCGCCCCTCGGACCTGCGGCAGCACGAGCGCACGCACAGCGAGGAGCGGCCCTTCAAGTGCGACCTGTGCCAGATGAGCTTCAAGCAGCAGTACGCGCTCATGCGCCACCGGCGCACGCACAAGGCCGAGGAGCCCTTCAAGTGCAACCTGTGCGAGAAGGGCTTCGTGCAGCCCTCGCACTTGGTCTACCACCAGCACGTGCACGGCATCGAGAACCTCTTCAAGTGCAACGTGTGCCAGAAGGGCTTCAACCAGTCCTCAGAGCTGCTGCGGCACAAGTGCGTGCAGAACGCGGAGCGGCCCTTCAAGTGCGCGGTGTGCAACAAGTCCTACAAGCGCGCCTCGGCGCTGCAGAAGCACCAGCTGGCCCACTGCGCCGAGAAGCCCCTCAAGTGCACGCTCTGCGAGAGACGTTTCTTCTCCTCCTCCGAGTTCGTGCAGCACCGCTGCGACCCGGCCCGCGAGAAGCCCCTCAAGTGCCCCGACTGTGAAAAGCGCTTCAAGTACGCCTCGGACCTGCAGCGACACCGGCGCGTGCACACGGGCGAGAAGCCCTACAAGTGCCCCTCGTGCGAGAAGGCCTTCAAGCAGCGCGAGCACCTCAACAAGCACCACAGCGTGCATGCCCGGGAGCAGCAGTACAAGTGCATGTGGTGCGGCGAACGCTTCCTGGACTTGGGCCTGCTGCAGGAGCACAGCGTGCAGCACACGGCCGAGGGCGCCTACCAGGTGGCCGCCTGCTTGCCCTGAGTCCCCCGCACGGCGGTGGCTGCCAGCTTGCATGCGACGCTCCTGAGCCTCGGCCTCCCCTTCCTCCTCCTCGCTTGTAGGCGGCCTCCAAGGAGTCGTGGTGGGATGGGGAGGTAGGGCGGGCAGTTGGGGCAACTCTCCGCTGGCCTCTGCGGTTCGTGTGCCACCTACGTGCCAGGGGATGATGCGAAAAGCTTGGTGAGCAGGGAGAGCAAAGTAGGTAGGCGAGGAGAGGAGGTGATGCCCGTAGTTGCCTGTTGTCCCCTGGACTGTAATTCACGTTGTATCTGCAGCTCCAGGGCTGAGAGATGGCCGGTCTCTGCCCAGATGCCCTTCACGCGGGCCCTCTATCCGCTGTCCTGCCTAGCAAGGTCAGGAGAGGGATCAGGGCAGCGCCAGCCCTCCCTTCTCCCTGGCCGCGCTGCTCGGTGACGCAGTGGAAGGTTCTCACCGCTGGCATCCCCCAGCGTCGTCACTCTGAGTCCCCTTGAGCGACTCGGGAGGACCCTTTCTGGTCGGTAGCACTCATTGACTCCCCTGCTCGCCCTGGAGCGTAGGAAGGGCAGAGCCGCGGGGCTGCGCGGGCCCCGGACGCACTTTGGCCTCGCTGCTTTGGGCTCTCGAGGGTCGGGGCGAGCCTGCCCGGCTGCGCGCGGCAGCCCGGGGAGCAGCAGCAGCGCAGGGGGGTCTCCGCTGCCCTCCTGGCCTTCACCGGCCGCTCCTTGAGGGCCCTGGCGCTCTGCTGAGGTCCGACCCGTGAGCCCTTCGCCCCTGGCGCTGCCCGGGCCGCTCGCCCACCTCCGTGGGGGCTCGAGCAGAGGGGCAGGCCAGCAGCTCAACACTAACCGGTGAGAAAACACTACTACTAACCTGCAGCTTCCGCAAGGAGCACGGCCGCCGGCACCCCTGAGCCAGGGGCTGCGCGCCCGACTTGCCGGAGCAAAACAGCTTTGGAGCCTGGTGCCCATGGGGAGCGCTCCGGGGGAAGGGACGGCTGGCAGGAGCTAAGGAAGGAGCATATTTTCCGCCCCCACTCTTATGGGAGTCCCTTTTCACCCCTCTGCTCTTTCTTTATCCCTTCTGTATTTTTTCAGGTTTTGCACAGTTCCTGTAAGCAAACATCTCTTAAAAACAAATCCCTGTCCCTTAGCAAGATCGGTGCAGCCTCAGGTGTCTTCCTCTGCAGGATGTGTGGCCTTCTCCTGCCCAAGAGCCTTTTCTGTGCCAGGTAGATGCCTTCAAGGTTGCAGGAGCGTAACCAAGTTGCCCCCACCCGGCCTTCCCTTCTCCATCTTCGCCGGCCTTCCTGAGTCAGGAGCCTCCTGGCTCCTCCTGGCTGCTCTCATGAATGTCCCCAGCAGATGCAGGCAGAGGAACCTCGCGGAGGGCCGGGCTGCCCCCGCTTTGCTCGATGCAGACGCTGACCTGGAAGCGGGAGGAAGGTTTTTAGTCGCCCTCTGGGGCGTTACCACAGGTGCCCCAACAGCCCAGCACAACCGGGGCTGAGGCTCCTTCACGTGCAGCTTTAAGGAGTTTAATATAAACCTGCTTCCTGCTGCCCGAGGAGGAGGGACCGACGCTCATCTTACTCCATGCTGCCTCAAAAGATGTAGAACTTCCTACCAGTTTTTTTTCTGACTGCGTTTCTTTTTTTTTTCTCTTTCCTTTTTTTTTGCCTTTTTTTAAGCAGTTTGTTAATATTCATTAAAAAAAATCCTGTATAGTTTAACTTGATGTCGTATTGGATTTTTCTTTTTGAGAGACATGTGATAACCTGGATTTTTAAAGCCCTCTCCGCTTCTAGATAGCTGGGTTTGATGTTTGCTGCGTAGCGAGTTCGGTGCGTGCTTAGCGATAGGACTGCGAGCGGATGTAGAGCGCGGAGAGCCACCGCTGCATGCAGCGCTCCGAGGAACCTGCAGATCCGCGTCCCCAAGGCCAGCGCCTACGGGAAGACCAGGGCACCGAGCGCCCGCGGGTCCACGGTGACTTGGTCTCCTCGTCCTGTTTTGCTGCCCTACAACACGAATCCAGGAAAGTCTTGGCGGTCGAGAGGCTCGCGGGGATGGCGCCGGTCCCTAGACCGCAGTGTGAGCGGGTAAATCGCACACAGAATCCCAGAATGGTTGAGATTGGAAGGGATCTCTAAGATCATCTAGTCCGACCCCCTGCTAAATGTCCCTGCATCTCTTGCTGGTGGACTCAGGAGTGTTCCCCAACGTTCCCGTGTGGAACGCGAGCTCCCCAGCAGCCACCGGTAGCCTCCATTAGATCTCTATAAGGAGATGATTTAGTTGTGATTAGCTTTGCTTGGTCCAGTTGAGCCGGGGAGCAGGTTGGTCTCTGCTGCGGTACCCCTGGGATGCGTTGGCCCTTCGCAAGGCAGGAGGAGAAGAGATGAAAGCGGCAGGAGGCCTGTGGGTGTCCGGGTGGAGGGGGACAGACGTTCCCAGGATGTCGCGCTGTGAGGGGCTCCCTCTTAGCTGCTGGTATTTCTTTTTTGGAGCAAAGAGCAGATGTGGCCAAAGCGTCTTCTTCATCGACCCCATGGTACCTTACGGGGTCACCACAGCGGCACTGGTTTTGTACCAGCCCTCAGTGAGGGACTCGGTGCCCATGGATGTCCTCAAGGGCTGTTTCCCAAGCTGCTCGGAGACACTCTCCGGGGCTGGAGCAGGGAACGGCCCTTCCTGCTGGGCCTTTCTCCTGACTTTCTGACGTGGGAAGCGGGTGGATTGAACTGAGACCCAGTTTGGAAGGTGAGAGGGGAAGGGGTCCGGCTGGCCCAGGGCTCTTTGGAGGCTACCCAGGAGTTGCACCCTGCTCTCTGCTTGCTCCCGAGGGAAAGGCACTCTTCTGCGTGGAGCTTTTCATCCACCTTCTCTCCCTCTTGCACGTACTGGATGCCTCTATCTATGTCCCGACTCCTTCCCCTCCAGTTATTTTGCTTATACTTTTGTAAGCCCTTCTAGGCTTCCCAGCCTTCAGCTGGGTTCTTCACAAACGCCTTCCATCCATCCCTGTGCCATTTCGATTGCTTGTCCCTGCGAGATCTCTTCCCCCTTCCCCTTCCCCTCAGGTTCCTCTCTCAGGCCGAGGTTGATTCCAGGTGATACGGGATATATCTGATAACAAAGTTGGGTGTTTTGGCTCCTTCCTTGCCATGTGCCTCCTGGCTGTCTCGCTGGCCTTGTGTGATGCTGGGAATGCCACAGTGGCCCTGGCAGTCTGGGCTTTCTCGGGTCACATCTGGAGACGGGACAAGGTGGTCTGAGCCAGGATCCCATTGCTTTGGCCGTTTCCATCGCCACATTCCCAAGGCCAGGAAGTCAGTGTGGGGCTATCCAGTGTTCTTGGGGACAAGTCCTAGAGCTGCTGTCTGAATGCTGGATTCCCTGGAAATGCCCGTTGGGCTGTGCACAAATAACCCTGATGTGGATGTCCTTGGCATTGCAGGTAGGTCCAGGCTGCCCCAGCAGCCATCGTGGAGATACGACGGCTGCAATTGGGGTGGAAACTGCTCTCCTCCTGGGTCCATGTGCTGGAGATGGGGCGTGAGGGGAAAAGCACCCCCAGATCGTGGCTTGGGACCATCTCCTGACACTCAAGTTGGCCTCACGCTGCGGAGAGCACTTCCTACACTTTCCTTGGATCATTTTGCGGTATTTAGCTTCAATCCAGGCTGCAACCAGAGCCTGGCCAAAGCGAGAGAACCTGGAGGTCATTGGTTCTCTTCTCTGCACCGGGTGGTGAGTTACCTCTCAGGACGGAGCCAGCACCCACTCGCATTCCCTGGAGATGCAATAACAACGGGCAAGACGGGGGACAACGGGGGGACCCCAAGCCATGGGGGCTTCTCTCTTGATGCCACCCGAGTGCTTTCAGGGCCACATCTCCATTGCCGGCGTGTCCCGGTGTGACAGGGACCTCGCTGCGGCCCCACGTGGGCTCCAGGGGCTCCTTGGCCGAGTGCCCAGGACAAGTTGGGGCCGAGGAGGAGGAGGAGGAGGAGGAGGTTGGCGTGGCTTGCGGTGCCTTTAACGCTGCTCCCCGTGGGCTTCTCAGACGACATCCCACGTCTGGGTGTACATATGTTGTATTAACACAGCCCGCTCTTCTGTGTGTGTATCAAATGGTTTTGCTTTACTAATAAATTTATAGTTATTTATACCTTCCTGTGGGCGTCTAAGGTTTCTGGAGCGGGGGCATTGCCCACCCTGCCCACTTTGGTGACTCTGGCTCTGCTTCCTTTTGAACTTTATTGATTGATGGATTTATTTTGTGGGCTGCGAGCGCGGCGCCGTAGCCGGGCGTGCCGGACTGGTCCCTGGTGCTCTGCCGCTGCCTAACGCCAGGGCTGCAGGTAGCGCGAGCGGCTGCGGAGCGATCGCGCCGTGAGCGCGGCCCTGCGCTGCCCGCGCGCCCAAGGCCCTGGCACTCACCTGTAGGCCGGGCCAAAGCTCCTGAACACATCACTGCCAAGGAAGAGGAGGGAAAAGCCTGAGCGGTGGCACAGGGTTAGTTAGGACCATGGTGACCACCATGGACTACCTACTAGGTGCTCTTCGGCATGGGCTTGGGGCCGTATCGGTGCAGGCTGGGGTCTTGCTGGAGGCAGTCCTTAAAGGGCACAGTGAGAGGTGCCGTGGGGGACGCTGGTGGCACGAGCCTGGCCCTGGCGCCACAAAGCGTGGCCGTCCCGCCCGCACCCTCACCCGCCACGTCTGCGTGACCTCCGGCCGCAGGGCCCGGCCTGCGTAGCTGCTGCGCCCGGGCCCTGTGGGGAGAGAGCGAGCAGCATGTTGCTGTCATTCTAAGCGGCCAGCACTCCGCTTCAGAGTGAACGCTCTCGCACTTCGCGCTGTCCAAGCCCGGCCAGGCCCGCGGTGGGGAGGTTCGCTCTGCACGTGGTGGTGAAACCGTCCGCACCTGTGCCGGGCAGCCCTAGCGCTGCAGCCGTCGAGACGAAGCGAGGCCAGTCCTCGGCCACCTGTGTGTAGCTGGGCCACCCTTGTCCCGGCTCCATGGGTGTCACCGTGCCGGCCGCATCCCTTGGGGCGAGCGGTGGCCACCGATGCAGCAGGGCCTGTGTGGGGAGAGGAGCCGGGCTGCGGCTTGGGAGCCCTGTGGGGACGGCGGTGCCCCTGGCCCGGCTGCCCCGTCGCCCCTCACCAGGCTGGGCAGAGGCGGCCCGGGCACAGGGGGCAGCATGAAGGAGGCTCTGGCGAAGTCCTCTGCGGGGACCGGAGCGGGGGCGTCAGCGAGCGGCCACCCACGGGTGCTCCCGTGCGGCCTGCGGGTGCTCGGCGGTGTTACCGCGGGTGCAGCGGGTGCTGGTCCTGGCGTGGTGCTCCGGGAGCTTGCAGGCGGCCGTGTCCATGTCCATGTGGCGGAGCGTGGGCAGCCGCGGGTGGTAGAGATCCTCCTTCACAGCCGCCAGCCTGCGCGTGCCGGGCACGGGCTGCGTGCGGCCTGCGGGACAGGCCAGACGCCACGGGGATGGGCAGGGGGAACCACCAGGAGAGCCCCGATGCCACAAGCATGGGCAGAGGGACCCTCCGGTGGCTGGGGGATCCCTCAGTGCAAAACTTGCTGGCCTGGACAACATCAATTCCCATTGGGTTCGGCGCTCAGGGCCCCACATCTGCATCTCCCGATGGCGCTTCCAGACGGGAGGGTGGGAAGGAGGAGGGAGGTCCCGGCGCCGGGTCCCTCCGTTCCGTTGACCGTCCCCTTCCTTCGCCATGGCAACGCGGGCGCCAGGGTGCAGGTCCCCCGCGCTGCCAGAACATCCACCCCAGCCGCCCCATCCTCCCGGCCGAGGACACCACTCAACCCTGCTGTGCCCCAAGGTGCCACCTCACGCCCTGCCCATGTCCCTGTGTCCCCACGTCCCCTCGGCGATTGGGGCCAGCGGGGCTGCCGCTAACCGGATCAAGGGAGGGCAGGATTAGCTTGCTGCCTCCTGCCCCAGATCGCGGCGTGCCAGGGAACAGGGCGCCTGCTCCTTGCCGGGTCCCTGCACTCTTCGCCTGTCGAGGACCTTGCGCTCGCAGCCGCTTCTGCAGGGTGAGTAGCGGAGGGCACCGGGGTGGCTATTGGGCAGGGGCACGTGGTGGCCCTCGCCTGCAGGGTCAATCTCATCTCAGGGTGCTTGGCAGCACTCGGGGGAACGTTTCCTCTTTCAGTGCTTCTTGCCCGGTGCGCGTCCTCAGGGCAGATCTTTCTGTGTGTCCCCTGCTCCGATGCCCCCCAACTCTGGCACCCATGTCCTTCCCGTGCCAAGGGCAGCCTTAAGCTGTTGGATTTTGTAGCTGCGCAAGCCACAGATCCAGGCCAGGGAAGGAGCCGGCTCTTGCTGCAGGAGACTTGCCCAGGGAGGCTTTAATCCCGTTTTCCCACTGTAATCCGTGCGAGAGCTGGGGGCAACCCAAAGCGCAGTGAGGAGGGTGGGGGGAACCATTGCACCGCGTCTACTGTCCCCTGGGTGCCACAGCTCTTCTGAGCTCCTTTATCCCGTGCACCCAGCTGCAGTTTCCCAATCCTGGGGCTGGTGGTGAGGAGGTTCCAGGTTTCCACAATGGGGGAAGCGGGAAGGGAGCCCCAAGCGCGCCCCGAGGGGCGCTGCGCTCTCAAGGAGGTTCCCCCTTCCCGCAGGCAGTGGGATGCTGGCCTGGATCGAGCGCGTGGTGCCGCAGCCTCCGGAGCCACCCACTGCCAGCACAGAGCAGAGCCTGGCGCCCCGGAGCCACGATGCAGAGCTGGCCAAGGTGAGCGAGCCGGGAGCCCCGGCGGCACAGGGGATGCTCAGAGCGCTCGCACGGGGCACCTTCTTATCCCAGCTGCAGAAAAGGGGGAAAACACCGACAACTTGCAGCGCTGGGGAGGAAGGGGACAGTGCGGGGGCTGCTTCCATACTCAGCACTGAGTCTGTCCTCCCACTCCTTTGCCCTAAAGCAGCCCAAAGGAGATGCCGCTGGCCCCAAGGCGGCTCCGGAGCACACGGAGGGTGAGTTTCCAGAGTGGCACCGTGCGCTCGGGACATTTCTCCCATGCGCGGAGCCAGGCACTGATGCCACCGGTGGGTTTTTTGCCTTTTTGTGGGTAACATGGAAGGGCCAGAGAAGAAGGTGGAGTTTGCGGTGGCCGAGACCCCAGCGTCGGCGTCTGTACTGGAGAGGTAATGCGCGGGTTTTGGCGGGGGCTCCTCAGGGCTGCGCAGGCACCGCTGCCAGCCCCTCATTCCGCCCCGTTCCGCAGCGTGGGGAGCGGCGTGCTCTCCTGGCTCTCCCAGGGGCTGGAGAAGGTGATTCCGCAGCCGGCCCCGGCACCAGGGACTCTGCAGGCGCTGGGCAAGAGCTTCGAGACCAGCATCGATGCTCCCGATCAGGTGAGTTTGGACATGAGCTCCTTCCTCCTCCTCCGGCGCTCAGGGCACCGGCGCCGCCTGGGTTGGCTCCCTGCCTGCGGGCAGCTCCGGGACAGGGCACTGGGGGGTCCCGGCCCTGGGAGCTCTCCCTGACAGCGAGTCTGTGCTCGGCTTTTCAGACCGAAGTTCAGATCCTTCGGGATGAGGAAGAGGATGCTCTAGGTAAGGCGATGCTCAGGTCAGTCCCCACACCAAGGTTGAATGCTGCTGTATTAAATCCCCCTGCAAGCAGGTCCAGGGGGTGGTTCCATCTTCCCTTCCATCCTCTCCTTGTTTCCCCTTGCAGAAATAACCCCCTTCGATGCAGAGGAGGATGAGCTGGATGGCGGTGAGGGTGATGCCAGTGCGGACACGACCGGGAGCTGGTAGGCGTCACGGTGCCTTTGCAGAGTGGGCCCAGCCCTTCCCACTCCCAAATCCCCTTCCCCGCCGAGGTATCTGGTGCCTTCCCATATCTCTGGTGGTGCACCCATCCCATGACCAGCGGTGGCGATGGGGTGGCTGGAGCAGGGCCAACGCGACGCACTGCCTCCGCAGGGCGGCCAGCCGAGTCTTCAGCTGGCTGGTGCAGGGCTTCGAGCGGATGGTGCCGCAGCCGGAGGCACCCCGGAAGACTCAGGTGAGGGCAACCCCCTTGGTGGGAATTTACCCACTGCTTTTCCCCAAATTACACTTTTTGGGCCCTGGCACGTGAGGCCGGATGGGATAATGCTGACCCAGAGCCCACCATGGCCCCTGGTGCTGGCGGAGGGTCCATCCATCCCTCTCTGCATGTCCTTGTGCTGCAGGAGCCAAAGGAGGAGAGGCCCAAAGAGCCAGCGCAGATGCAAGGTGAGCGACCTGCCACTGGGCAAGGGACTTCTGCTAAAGTAGCCACGGTCTCATGTCCGTGAGTGCCTGGCATCACTCTTGGGGCTGGAACCGTGATGCTGGATCCCAGCCTGGGCACTGCCGGGGTCGAGCTGCCGGGAAGGTCCCCAGGGTGCCTCTCCCTCGGTCCCCGTGTGGTTATAAAACCCCTGCCTATTGCCTTTTCCTTCTCCCCAAATTGACCTGAGCAGAGGCCAAAAAGAGCCAAGAGCCGGCGAAGCCCAAGGGCAGCAGCTCCGGCAGCCAGAGCCTCCCGGGAGCTGTGGAGCAGGCAGCGGCCACCGCGCAGCCGGGCCCTGGAGCCAGTGGCAGCAGGTAACGGTGGCAGCAGCACGGGCCGGGCGGGACGGTGGCCCCGGTAGGGTCCCACGAGGGGTTTTGCCGCGCAGGATGTTCGGCTGGTTCGTGCAGGAGCTGGAGAAGGTGATGCCGCAGCCCGCGCTCCAGGCGCCGCCGCACGCCCGGGTGCGTAGGGTGCGATGCCGGGGGCGGGCAGGGGTGCCCCGCGGGGCCGCGCCGGGGCTCACGCTTCCCTTTCCCCCTCGGCAGGGAGGAGCGGCCACCTTGACTCCTGTGGAAGCAAGTAAGTGCTCGCTGGTCTCCAGCGGGGTTGTCCCCGCGCCCGGGTTCGACCCTCGGGATTACTGCTCCGCATGGAGATACCGGGTGGGAAGCCCTTGAAGCTGCGTTTTTGGCATCGGTGCCGACCTCAGGGTCTGTCCTGGAGCTGTGCCAGAGGATGGTGGCTGAGGTGTGGGGATGTGACCGAGGGCTGTGCTCCTGGGCACATCCAGAGAGGTGGCCTCGGTGGGGATTTCCGCCCGGAAAATCCCACCGGAAGGCAGAGAAAAGGCCCCTGAAGCCTCATTAACGTTTTCCTTCTCCTTTTGTTTCAGGGGGCAGAGGGGCTTAGCGCCTCTGAAACAAATGGAAAACGAAGACGGTCGAGAGCTGGCCTTTCCCCCACTAAAACCAACCCAACCTGGAAAGAGAGTGCGCACGGTCGGCGCGGAAAAGTCTTCTCCTCTGCTCGCTTTGTCAGCTCCAAGAACCAGGGGGGCTGATAGTGCAGAACGGGGCTGAGAGAGAAGCTGTGATTTATCTGAGGATAGGAAAGCACCGGTCAGGGCACCTCTTGGGCAAAAAACCTTCCTGATCTGTCACTCATGAACCCCTCAGACCCCCCAGCACCCCGGTACTCCCCACGGTGACCTCCAGCTGAAGCCCGTGGGCTTCATTTAATCTATTGCTGCCTCCCAGTGCTGCTGCCTTGCAAAGCTCCTCCACGTTGCAAAGCTCCTGGGCTCTTGGGGGGCTTCACATTGGTTTTCTACCATTACTTGCTTCTGGCAGGTGGAATCAGGGGGTTGGTTCACACCAGCAAATGCCCCAGGGTGAGTTTAATCCAAGATGAATAGGTAGGAGTTAATGGCTAAAATCCTCTACCATGGCTTTCTTTAGGGGAAGGAGTGTTAAGTACATCCTGTTGCTGGTCTCCCCTGGTGCCATGTAGTTTTTTAGCTGTAGTGCTGAAGTCCAGAGCTTGCCAGAGGAGAAAATACCTCCCACAGGAATATGTGTGCAGGCATAGGAAGCATAGGCGCCTTGTGTTGTGCTGGGCAAAGAGCCCCTGAAAGCACCAGGTGTTTTAACACTCACCACCTCCTTGCATCTCCTTAGGACAAGACAGGCAGCCTTAGGGATGGGGCATCACCCAGACAAGCAAGTGAAAGGATCCTATTTCTGATGGTTCTGAGCCCAGCTGGTCAAGGCTGCAATTTTAGCAGTCACCCTGTTTCCGTATGATGTATCAAAACATCGCAGCATGCTCCACAACGTGTCCTTTTCCTGCGTATTGAGGGATGTCATGGGAGAAAAGCAAAGGAAACAGTGTGAAACAGTGGTGTGGACCACTACCAGGCAAGCGTGTGATATGGGAAATATCTTACAGAACAGACAGCACCTAAAGTTATTTTTTCCCCTATCTTTCTGTATTTAAGCTTGCACGTGTTTCCTCTTAATTTTGTTGTGGGCCTCTATGTTCCCTTGAGTTTTGGTGGCTGTGAGACCTCCCAATAAACTGTTTTTACAGTAAGCAGATGCGCTTCCTCCTCCTCCTGTTTTTCTGGCGTGCGACTAGCGCTATAGGAGCTGCATAGGGATGGGGGGCCCAGACGCTTTTAGGTGCTGGGGACCTTGGGTTGGATCTGTGTTCTTTGTTTGATAGAAGGATGATGTGATGTTCTCTCAGATAACAGTGTCGTGTACTGCTCCTGCCCACCGTGTTGGGAACTAGCTCATGGATGAAGGATATCTCCCAAGCCAAGCGCTTGATCATCATCTGGTTTTGGGAGACGATGCGGCATCCTTGGTGGTGGTCACCAGGACCGGCGACGGAGGTGTTGGGGCCACGGTGTCCCAGCATGGAAAACTTGGCCCCATGTCTATGGTGGGCAGCAGGGAATGCAGCCCTTTGGATGCTCGTGGTAGGAGCAGGGCTGTGACCATCTCCCAATGGTCACTTGCGCTGGGAGCTCCTCGTACTTGCAAGAGCCAAAATGTAGATGGGCTAAATCCTCCGCTGCTGGAGGTGAGCGCACCTGTAGGGACGGTAAGAGACATCCCTAAGCAAAGTGGTGTGTTTTTCATGGGACTTTTGACACGTCCAGCCTGAAGTGGAGAATGTTCTTCCCCCTTCGTAAAACACCCCCCAGCCATCATCTGGCACAGCTCCAGGAGAGACCGGCCCTTGTAGAGACCCATGCGAGGCTGAGCAGCACTGCAGGTCTAGCATACGACAGCACGTGGGCATTGAGTAACTGCTGCGGCCTGCTAAACTGTGGGATATGATTGGGTGTAGACCTTCCAAAATGGGCTATCCTTACATCTTCACATCTTTTCCTGTTCCAGTCCATATTTCCCCAGAGAATCACGTGGAGACGGATCTCATAGTGGAAGAGATGGATGCTGAGTGGAGTAATGAGGCTGCATACGTGGCTGTGGCTTGGGATCCTGAGGCCAAGCTGGTGGCAGATGCTCCTCGTCTTCCCCCCATAGAAGAAGAGCTTCAGGAGGAGGAATACAGGTAGGAGATTGCTGAGCTTGAAGGGCATGAGCTTGAGCTGAGATGCCCTCTCGCGAGCATTCGGTGTGGTATGCAGGGGAGCTGGCCGAGACGCTCGCATCCAAGCAGCGGCCAAGACCTGGCACTGGGTGTGTTGCAGGAGCAAGGTGTGAGGTTTTGCGTTCCCCGCTCCCAAGCAGCCTGGGCTCCTCCTAGGCCAAAGATGTCACTGGGGCTTGGCAACAAAGACATGTCCATGCAAGACGCCCCAGCCCGAGCTGTGTCCATGGGTGTCGTGCCACACTCACAGAGGGTTGGATGGAGGATCTAAGTCTGTGCAGGACCTAAATCACGCCGCACTGCTTGGAAGTTTATCTAGTCCTATCTGACGCTGCAGAGACGTCCTCCAAGACCCACATGTTTCGTCCACGAGCCAGTGCAGACCCAAGGTCCCGTTTGCTGCCTGGCGTGGTCCCCGGCATCAGTCCGTCCAAGCACAGCTGTACAGAAGGAGAAGGGGGGATCAGTGGTGAAGCAGCGCTATAAGGGCAACACAACATTTAATTTTAGGATGCTGCTTTTAGGATGCCGCTTTTAAAGCCCGGGCTTCTCCGCTGCTGCGCAGCACCTAGGAACAAGGCAGCGTCTCCTAGCGACGCGCTTCCCGGCTCCGGAGCGCGCGGCTGTCCCCGGAGCCCCAGCAGCCCGCGGGGCCCCCCCCAGCCCTCACCTCTGGCAGGAAAAACACATTTAGAGCACCAAAACCGGGTGGAAAACCATGGTTTACAAGCGGCTCCGGGTTGCTCAAGCACTCCGGGGCTAATTGAGCACCACAGGGATTATTGCGGCTGTCATGGAGCTGGATTTAAGGACAGGATTATCCATCGTGCCTGCAAATGCTACGTCAGGCGCGTAGGTATGTTTTCTTTCCCTCCACCTTTTCCTGCTGCGAAAAATAGCTATTAAAGTCAGCTGTCAAAGGTGGTGGCTTTGGACCAGCTGGTGCATGGAAAATCTGCACGTTTCAGCCGCTCGCTCCCATTTCCTCCACGCTGTCAACACCTGGGGGGAGGCTCTGCCTGCCGCTCAAAAGCAGCTGGATTTGCAGCAAGAAGCAGGAATCGCGGTGTGATTTCTCGGTGCTAAGGCTAGAAAGACCTTTTTGCATTTGCTTCCACACTGGGGTAGAGAGCGTGAGAGCTATTGCTCCGGTCCACGGCGCGTTCTCGGGTTTATAGAGAAGTCAGCAGGTTTTCCAGGAAGAAAAAGCTTGC
This sequence comes from Tinamus guttatus, assembly GCF_059628265.1. NCBI lineage: Eukaryota > Metazoa > Chordata > Aves > Tinamiformes > Tinamidae > Tinamus > Tinamus guttatus. The sequence goes on along the minus strand of NW_028289208.1, from coordinate 3,684,107 downwards.
AAATGTGTTTTTGAAGATTTTTTGTTTTATTTTTTTCCCCAGTTCTAAAGTCCTATTAAACCTGCTAATAAAAATAATCCAAAATAATCTGTTGAGCCCCATTTGTGGGCAGTTGCAAAAGGCTAATAGGACTTGCGGCTCCTATCACTGCTTTCTTACAGAAAGAAACATGGGATTTGGGATGACGTTTGCATTGTGGGGCGGTCGGGCTCTTGGGTGGCTCTTTTAGCACATTTTTTGAGCCAGGAAAAGCTGTAGGGTCGCTGTTCCCTCTGTGTCATGCAGAGACCTGCTCCAGCCGCCTGATGATGATGATGGCACGGAGGAAGGTTTCTTGGTAGAAGACTCCATGGATTGTGAAACCCTCGAAGGCGCTGAGTCAAGTGACCTTGAAGGCACTTTTATACAGGTAGGGGAAGGCTTTTTGCTTCAATTTCAGGCTGCCATAAGCCTGTTGCAGCCGGGATCTGCAACCTGGAGGGATCCTGAGGATCCCCTAAAACTGTACAGAAATACTAAGTCCCTTTTAGTTACGGTTTGAGTAGATGTTTCTCTCTTTAAACTGCCTCTCTGCATTTCCAAGGTTGAAGAAAAGATTGCCGAGGCCCCCGAAGCTGACGTTGAAGGTACCGTAGGCTGGATCATGACAAACGGAAGCAGGTGGTGAGATGCCCAGGGAGGGGGAAACCTTCCGCACATTTTTCAGGAAGGGGACAAGGGGACACTTTGACGTCAGCCCTATCATGGGTTGGAGGTTTCTTGGCTTTCCACTGGTAGTAGCATAGTCAAGTTTTGCAGCTCCGTGTGGCGGCTCAGCAAGCATCCCCGCGGCTCGCTTGGGTCCCCACCGCGTCGTCTCTGTGCGTGCTTGACCTAATTGCCATCCCTGTCTCAGATGACTCTGTTTCTCATTGCAGCTGCAGATGCCCTGCCCTTTGCTTGAGGCACCTAGGCACCTAGAGCATGGCCAAGCACCCCCGAGGCCTCGAGCTCCACCGGCTGGTGCACGACAAGCCGCTGGAGCGCAGGAGAGCATCCCCTCCCCACCGCGGCGCCCTAGAGCACCTGCCCAATGTCCCCAGCTACCGAGCCACCGCTGCCTCCCGCATCCCCGTCCTCATCTCCAGAAAGCCCACGGCTGGCGTCATCAACCCCAATTGTGCCAATGAGGAGCGGTCCCCTGCCCATCCCCTAGGTAGTTGCGATGTTGGCTTTGGTCATGCTCTTGCATAGCTTGGCTAGATGTTGATTTCAACCACGTGCTGGTGTAGCTTGGAGGGACTTCAGCTTTGGTCACGTGCTTGTGTAGCCTGGTGGGACGTCGGCTTCAGTTGCGTGCTTGTATAACTTGGCGGGACGTTGGCTTTGACCGTGTGCTTGAGTGTCTTGGTAGGACTTAGGTTTTCGTCATGCACTTGTGTAGTATGGTGGGGGCCAGCTTTTAGTCCTGGAGTAGTTGGTCTTTGATGCTCTTTTTTTTTTTCTTCTTTTTTAAATAAAACCACGCTTTATGCTGCACCACAGAAGCTAAGGAGCACAAGTGATGGTCGTGTACCTTAGGTTTTGCTGCTGCCCCATCTAACTCAGCCCCTAAAAAATGTTTTCGAGCTATCAATGCTCGCTGTGGCAATCATATTAAGAGCACTGGACCAGTGCTCATTTTTGAGGGAAAGCTGTGGCTATGGGTAATCCCAAAACACTCATTCACTTTGCAATGCTCTTCTTCCTTGAGGGCCAAGTCAACACCCAGCCATAAATATCAACGATGTGGATGACCTGGAGGATGATCTGGAGAGTGAAGCTGGGTGCATGCAGGGGCTGGCACCAAGTGCCAAGCACACGCTGGCGGTGCCCAGGGCGGCAGTGGCTACTGCCAGGTAGGACTCGCTTCTCTCCTTCCTGCTTTGCACCATGGGGATATCAGTTTGGGAAGGGAAATACAGTGAAAATAGCGAACAGGGCGGTTTCTTGAAGTGCCTCAAACCAGATGTTTGATCCTTCCGTTCCTGAAGAAGAGGCTGGGAAATGAGATAACTTCAATTTTTAATGAAGTACTGGCCAGTGATGCTCTGACCAGCACCAGATCAGGAGATGGCTCCTCTCTGGGCATTGATACAGGCCTCAAAAAGGTGCTTAAAAGGAGCCTGGGCCCCTTATTTTGGCATTTGCAGCCCCCAGTGAGGATCCTGAGGGGGCGATTTACATTTTTGTTGCCTGTATTTCAATTCTCTCATAATTTTTCCCTGTGTATTTTTGTAACTTGACTTGTGCAGCTCGCCCTACCTGGGCTGCATACTTCCACGTCTAAAAATGCCTTTTTTGATATTTTTAGGTTCATTGTTGCATTTGATATGCATCTTGTCCCACACTGTAAAAATGTCTTTATTAGTCAACCAGTGAATACTTTGCAATGGTTCGGTTACTTCAGTGGTCGCTAATAAACGCATTGACCAGGGAAGTGAAAATTCTGGCTATTTAGAGCAGACTTTGGAATTTGTCGCTTAGCTCCTTGTGTTGATTATTTATCCGATCTCTCACCTTTAGCTTTTACTTGCTATATTTGTTTGCCTCCTGTTAGTTAGCTGTGCATTTGTTGGTTCACTTCACTTGGTAGGAGAGAAGCTTTGAAATCTTTATACACTGGTGGAAAAATCTGGTCTTTAGGGACAAGCTGACCACTGCTCTGGAGGTCCTGTCCCAAACAACATCCACTAGAAGTGCAGCTGGAGTATATCAAAGGACTGGATGTTATCCAGGGGATTGTGCTTATTTTATTTTATTTTATTTTATTTTATTTTATTTTATTTTATTTCATTTTATTTCATTTCATTTCATTTCATTTCATTTCATTTCATTTCATTTCATTTCATTTTTCAAAAGATGATGAAGAAAATGAGATCTGGTAGGGTTTTGGACTTATACTTGAAGATGTACATGTTTCTCTATAGGATTTAATATAATAGCCATAATTTCCACAGAGCTTTTACCCAAACCTTTCAAAATGAGCTGAAATTTGCATTCCTTTTGGAGTTTCCTCCTGTTCTGATAGCAGCATCTGTCAGCAAAGTAGGTGAGTTACAGGCACTGCAGAATATCAAAGGCTTTTTTCCCCTAGATCTCTAGCCATACAGGATGTTTATCATCTTTTGTGTCTTTCCAAACCTATTCTGTTCAACTGAAGCAAAAAGCTTTGATGCACTTTTTTTTTTCCCAAACAGTAGCTGACAGAAAAAAAAAAAAACCTGATACATATTCAGAGGAAGCCAAGTGAGCTTGGAGGGACCTCAGGGGAAGTATCACGGGCAAAGAGACGAGATGGAGATGCCCTTTTAGCTGTGCACATTTTTGAGCTGGAGCCCATTGGGCGCTTGATGGAGTTGACTTGCTTGGGAGTGAGGAGGGCAATGTGATCCCTGGAAGAAGGCAAATGTACAGATGAGAAGCTGCCTCGACTGACAAGAGTTGATGGGGTTGTCCTAACAGCATGAAGACACTGGGAAGGACTGTTTCACTTGGAGATGAACTGATGTGGTTTTGGGAACCTCTCAGTCCTTAGCTGAGCGTATGAAGCTGTGAAATGAAGGAGAGGATTGTTCATTCCTGTGCTCTAAGCTCTGAGTGTTGCATTTGTCTATCTAGGAGGAAGGTGCTGGCCTCAGAAGACAGCCTGGATGAGATACCTCTGACCTCAGCAAGCCCATCTCCCATGCGAACACAGCCTGGCCAGGACCACGAGGAGAGAGAAAAGTGAGCGCAGACCAAGGAGCAGAGGCACAAGGCTCCTCTGGGAATCTGGTTGGCTTTTTGAGTTTCATATCCTCGTGCTTCGGCTGAAGCACAGAAGATCTTAGAAATACTGGGGTACCAAAGAGAGAGAAAGCAGTGCACACATAGCATAGTTAATTCTATATCATGTATAATGTATCTCTTTCCCACTGACCCTCTCCAAGCCAACAAGCATGAGCTTTCTCCACACAGATAGAAATGTTCTCCTCAAGACCAAGCTTAACCCCTGAGGTGATGGATCCTTGACCCAGACACGCTACGGTGGTAGCAGAACCCCTTGCTTTACCTGATCGCTGGGAAATAACCTTGTTATTCCATTGAAAAAAGAGAAAAAAAAAACAAGTTCTGTATGATGTCATCTGGGTCGTGGCTTCTCTGTCCTGTACATATCCTCTACAAATGCCCTCCTAGTCCCAAGAAAAGCAAATACAGCCTGGGACCTTCCCAAAAACCTGCATGTGTGATTTGCATCTTAGAGCAAATGTGAGGGTCTGATATTGTTGACTATCTTGTCAAATCCATGTTATAGGCCACACCTGCTTTTCTAATTATACAATAACCATATAAATACACGTAAATCCTAGTTAAGACTCTTATAAGTTAAAAGATAGGTCATGGAGCTACCCTTGGGCTTTCTTACATGAGTGAAGTATCTGATGGTCTCTTCATAGCCTGCCCGAACGCATTGGTTCAGCCACAAGCCAGAGCAGCGCAGTCATCAACGACAGGCTCCAGGAGTTGGTGAAGCTCTTTAAAGAAAGGACTGAGAAGGTGAAAGAGAAGCTGACGGACCCCGATGTCACATCTGATGATGAGACCCCTGTGGCATGTGAGTTAAAGTCTTGAAGGCTCCATGTCTTCCTCCCAGGGGCTCACAGGCCCGAGGCTGAGAATCAGAAGGAAGACTGTGGAGCTAAATATATTTCATATATATAAATATATGAAATATATATAAACGGCAGCTTTACAGTCAGTGCTTTGAAATCTTCAAGCTGGGGGGAGCTTCACGAGCATGGGATCGGGAAAGGCTAGGGCTCTCACAGCAGCTGTTGAATTCATGGGTGCCCACGCACCCTGAGTTTTCAGGAAGGCAGTGGTAGCATTAATGCTTTAGAGCTCTTAAGATGAATGAGGGTTTTCTGCCGTGGAAAATAATGATGTGGATTCTCCCAGCCCCTTCCAAGCAAGCTCCTGCGGAAGCGCCGCCGCCTCCCCCGGGACAGGAGCCGGAGGCGGCCAAGGCGGCGGAGGATGAGCATTACTGCGAGATGCTGTGCTGCACGTTCAAGTATCGGCCCTGGCTGGACCGTGTGAAAAACTACCAGTTCCCAAGCAGCATAGATCCACTCACGAGTGAGTGACGGAGAGCGGCTCGGCCCGACTCGGCCGTGAGAAAGCCAGCGGTGGTGGGAGACGGGGAAGCGGATGGGAAACAGGCGAGGAAGTGGCCAAGAAGGGGAAGAAAGCTAAGAAAGGACTGATTTATGTTTAGATGTGCAAAAGAAATCAGCATTAGAGATCCCATTATAATCCATAGGCTTTTCTAAATATTCTCTGCTGACCAAGTCACGGCACCATGCAAATCCATTGGGAAGCCAGCTTCATCCATAACCTTTTCTGACATTTCCAAGCCACCAGTCTTAGGCAGGCAACTCTCAGCCCAGCACTGCCTCAAAGAGAAGAAAAAGAGAGGAACTAAATTAGCATTGTAGGAGCAAAGCTTGAGCCAACAAAGGTAGAAGCGATTTCCTGATAAAATGCCACCTTAACTTTGCATTTAGGTCCCACTCTTCCATCCTCTCTGCTTAGCTTTTGTAGCCACATACTGGTGACAAGTGACAGATCTTCTGCAGGGTTCATAGGAGACATTTTTGCACATAGGGCAGGACTGGAGATGGAAATTCCCATGGGTGGTGGATGTGAATGAGTTCGGGGAGCGTTGCTCGCTAACCCTGGCCCGTGTCTCCCTGCGTGCAGACCTGATGTATGTGCTGTGGCTCTTCTTTGTGGTCCTGGCCTGGAATTGGAACTGCTGGCTCATTCCTGTCCGCTGGGCCTTTCCCTACCAGACCCCAGGAAATATCCACTACTGGCTGCTCATGGACTATCTCTGCGACCTCATCTACCTCCTGGACATCGTGATCTTTCAGATCCGTCTCCAGTTTGTCCGCGGGGGAGATATAATAGTGAGTGGCAGTGCGCCTTGCCTCCTGTGAAGAACCTCTCTGTGAGTGTCTTGTCTGATGCTGGAGACCTCCCGACTCCATTGTCCAAAGTGGCAAGGAAGGTCTTGGCCATAAGTACATGAAACAAGTTCTCCCACAGAGCTATAGACATCTCTCCTGCCATAAGATTGATACATTGATGACCTTTAATCCCCTCCACATATGTATCTTTCCCATAAAGTCAATGTCCACCTGCTCAGGAAATGCATGACCCCTGGTGCCTTCATTCCCAGAACCAAGATGCTTGGATGTCAGCCTGGGTAGCTGCTCCCAAATTCTGCCAAAGATGAGTGAGACCTGCTGTTCGGGTCCCATTTAGCTAGTGACTTTTACGCTTCTAGCTAAGAACCAACAGCATGATTGGTTCTGGGTTGAATTCTCTAGAGCACAGTTAGGCAGTGTGGATCAATGATGGGAAGGAAGAGTTGCCATCCAAATGCAGCACTCACCTGTCTGAGATGCAGGATGAAGTGAAAGCCCTTGATTCCCATTTCAAGTCCAAAGAAATCAGCCATGAAAAAACATGCTTTGGAAGGGCAAAACGGGAAAGTAAGGGGTGACTGAGTCTGTGCTCCCTTTCCTTTCTGCCTGTGACAATTCTCTCTCCTATTTCCAAACAGAGTGACAAAAAGGCAATGAAGGAGAACTACCTGAAATCACAACGCTTTAAGGTCTGACACATTTTATATTCTTGTCCCACATATTTTGCTCTTTAAAGATCATGGGGATGAAGATCAGTTTTCGAAGACATTTGTCGCCATGTCTTCAAAGCCATTTCAAGTATTAAATTGAGCCGTTTGTATGAAATATATTTTCATATATTTTCAAGGATTGGTGGGTAGGGTGGGAAAGGTCTTGGGAGGTAATGGTCTATGGGAGGAGGTACTTGAGCAGACCTGATTGGGTTTGAAACGGGAGGAACGGACCCGAGGGTGCTATTCTCTCCATGTTCCTATTTGGATGGAGGTCACCCATAGGGGACAGGACCACGGGGCTCAGGGCGCACCAGCACTGACACCCTCAAGGCTTGGGAGGGCACCCATGTTGCTCTTCCCGGGTGAACGGAGGGATGCAGATGAGCCTTGCCATGCTTGCGGTTCACCCCGGTGATTCTCCTTCCGATGGGGATTTCAGATGGACGTGGTGTGCCTCCTTCCGCTGGATTTCTTCTACTTCAAAGTCGGGGTCAATCCACTCCTGCGCTTCCCTCGCTGTCTGAAGGTAAGTTGGAACTTATAGAATAACTCAGAGCATCTTTTTGAGGGCATATGATGATGTTTGGTTAAGTTATTGCTTGCTAGACATAGAAAGGAAGTCTTATATCTCAGGCCCTGAGAGACTGTTGATTAAATACTTTATTTCAATCCTAATACACACTCACATTCTAATGTGAGTGTCAAAAATCCATCCTTGGTAACTTCTGCTGCAGAGTGACTGTATGAGTAAAAGAGAAGGCAAAAATCGATTTTTGATAAGGGGACACTGTACTGAAACTGGTTGGTTTCTCATGGAAGTGGCTTAGAACGAGCTCTCATGGGGGCTGCTGGAGGCTTAAGCTTGCTGCTCTCCTTCTCTTCTCAGTACATGGCCTTCTTTGAGTTTAATAACCGTCTCGAGGCCATCCTGAGCAAAGCGTACATCTACAGGTGAGAGAAATGACCCATGAGTTATTTACGGTGGGATATAGCATCGTAATGTGTCATCATCCGTCCTGCGACCGCTCTCTTTTTGGCAGAGTGATTCGGACCACTGCCTACCTGCTCTACAGCTTGCATGTGAACTCCTGCCTCTATTACTGGGCATCAGCATATGAAGGACTGGGCTCCACCACCTGGGTCTACGATGGAGAAGGAAACAGGTACAAACCAGAGCTTGAGTCCTCATGTGGTGCAGCCTTGGGAGATGGCCAGGAGCAAAGAAGAAGGCGTTGGGGTGCAGCTGGGTTCCAAAAAGTCCCTGATGTAAGGTGGGTGCTCTGGAAGGGAGGAAGAGAGCACAGGGAGAGTGACTGGAACAAGAGGGTTGGAATGAGAAATCACTGGGGTTAAAATAAGGCGCTGCAAGGCTGCAGCTAGACTGGGATATAAGGAATCCTGTTCAAAACCCTGTTCAAAACCACTGCTTCCTTTCCTCCCAGTTACATCCGCTGTTATTACTGGGCAGTGAAAACCCTCATCACCATCGGGGGCTTGCCAGACCCCAAGACGTTGTTTGAGATCGTCTTTCAACTGCTGAACTATTTCACGGGCGTCTTTGCTTTCTCCGTCATGATAGGCCAGGTGGGTGAGCAGCTCCCTTTCTCATGAGGTGCCACTGTACCACATCCCTCCCCAAAGCTGCCTTGCAAGCAAGGAGTCTCACCTGAAGACAGGGAAAAATTGTGGTGTGATCAGCTCATTCTGCAGGTATCCTCAGCCTTGTTTTACTGATGCTTGGTAGAAACATCAGGAAAAAAAAATGGGAAGAGGATAAAAACCCTTTTAGAGTTCAATATAGGTCCACATTAATGTTCTGGCTTAATTGGCGTGATAGCTAAATAGCACCAAACAAACCATCTCTTCCAACTCTTCCTCTGCTTCAGATGAGAGACGTGGTTGGCGCCGCTACCGCAGGGCAGACGTACTATCGGAGCTGCATGGACAGTACTATTAAATATATGAACTTCTACAAAATCCCCCGAACTGTTCAGAACCGGGTCAAAACGTGGTATGAGTACACCTGGCACTCACAAGGCATGCTAGGTGAGCACCTAAAATGCTACTGTCAAAAGTGCAGTGGGGCATCAGTGCTGCAGGTTCAGGGCATTGCTGATCTTGCTGTTCCCCTAGATAGTCCTGGACCAACTCTCCAGGGTCATAAATGCATAGGTTTGGGCTTGTTTTACTCCTGGGAACTGTGAAGATAGGGAAAATGGAAGGGTTGATCAGTATGATCCATTGCCCTTTAGACCTGTGAGTTTCCCAGGCCCACAAGACTTCAAGGAGATCCTCCTGATTCAGCTGGTTCCCTCTTCAGGCTGCCAAGATATGGATCACTTTCCCACTGGTCCCTTGCACACATGCTTGGATGCTTTGTCCCAAATACCGAGGGTCACCAGTTTTGTGCTCTTTGCTTCTTGTAGATGAGTCAGAGCTGCTGGTGCAGCTGCCGGACAAGATGAGGTTGGACATTGCCATTGACGTGAACTACAGCATTGTGAGCAAAGTGGCACTTTTCCAGGTACTGCTCATGCCTGACGGGATGGGCACAGGATGTAGGGACATTCTAATGCCACTGCTGGCTTTATTTTGCCCCAGGGCTGTGACAGACAGATGATCTTTGACATGCTGAAGCGGCTCCGCTCTGTCGTCTACCTACCCAACGACTATGTGTGCAAGAAGGTAAGGAGGCACCCCAACAACCCGTTCTTCTCCCCAGCATCCCAGCAGCGACATGCCTGGCTGCGGATGTCCCTCACTGCATGCTATGGCCTTGGGATAGGGGTGCAAAGAGCCGCACAGCTCCCAAAGACACATGGAAGGAGGCAGGTGGCAAGTTGAAACTTGGCTTCCTCTTCCCATACTCTTTGGGTCTTGACGCACTTGCTCGGGGCTTTGCGAAGTGCGTGGAGCCATAAAGAAGGGCAAAAACTGGGCATGGAGCCACGGCAGGGAAGCAAAATCCCAGCAAAAGCCTCTCCAGGAGCAATTTGTTGTATTTCTCCCAATGTCCCTGTGCAAAGAGTGACCTCTCCTGCTGCAGCCCTGAACAGCAGGAGCACAGGGAGAGACGCACCAAGTCTGAGCAGCCTTTGGGGTTGGATGAGGATGCTTGGAGTAAGCAGCAGGGATTTCTCCCTCCCTTGCAGGGAGAAATTGGCCGGGAGATGTACATCATCCAGGCGGGCCAAGTACAGGTGCTTGGCGGAGCCGACGGCAAAACCGTGCTGGTCACGCTGAAAGCTGGGTCTGTGTTTGGAGAAATAAGGTGAGTAGAGCGTCGGCAAGGAGAGGCAGCGGGTGGGCATGGGCAGAGCGAGGCGGGAGGCACGAGGATGAGCAGGGAGCCTGGGGGACAAGGCCAGGGGAGGCAGCTCCTCACGGGAATCTTTGCAATTAAAACCCACCAGCGACATTGCGGCAAGTGAAAGCTCAACTCCGCGTACCCTGAGGAAGAGTAACGGCGGCACGAGGTGGGGAGTTTAGGAGAGAACTCTTGTCCCGAGTTGCTTTCACATCTTGTGATGTCTCGTGCAGCTTGCTGGCGGCCGGAGGGGGGAACCGCCGCACGGCGAACGTGGTGGCACACGGATTTGCAAATCTGTTCATTTTGGACAAGAAGGACCTGAACGAAATTCTGGTGCATTACCCGGAGTCGCAAAAGCTGCTGCGGCGGAAAGCAAAGTAAGAGTTAAGCCACCCTCAAGACCCCTGGGGCCTTAAAAAGGCTGCACCTGCCAAGGGTTTCCCTTTAGTTGTGGGCAGAAAGACCCCAAAGTGAAGCATCCTCCAGCCTAAAGAAAATCCAATGAAGGCAAAGCCTAAAGGAGCTGTGGGGAGGCAGCAGAGGGCACCCAATCCTTGCAATTGGCTCCTGCCGTGGCTGCCGTCACCGCTGCCTCTGGGCTGAGCATGAGAGATCCCCAAAGCGCCAGTTTGCAGCTTTCCGCCCCCAAAATGGTCTGTTTCTATGATACGGTGTCAGAGCTAAGGAGAGGTGTCTGAGGGGGTGACATTTTTAATGACATATTTGTGCACAGCACAAAGCGGATGCAACCTGGGGACAAACTTGATGAAAGTTTAGTCTTTTAAAATGCTCTTAAATCTCCTCTTTAGTTTCAGCATTGCTTTAGATTCGCTCATCAGTCCTGCCTAAGGCTTTAGAGGTCCCTTTACAATAAAGCTATGAACTTCTGGCATTAGAAAGCCAAGCTCATCCAACATATTCCCAGTCAGAAATGGTCTCTTGCTTTTCTTGTTGCAGGAAAATGCTGAGGAACAACAACAAACCCAAAGATGACAAAGGGGGGCCTGGGGACTCCATCATCATCCCCCCGAGACCCAGCACGCCCAAGCTCTTCCAGGCTGCCCTGGCTGCCGCGGGGAAGGTGGGAGGCAAAGGGAGGCTCGCTCACCTGCGTTGGAAGCTCAAGGAGCTGAAAGCAATGCAGGCCATGCAGGTTAGAAGGGACGATAATTTGGGGGTGCTTTGTTAACCATGAAATAGCCACTCTCTGCCACGGGCTCTTGAGGCTGAGTATAGCTGGTATCTAGCCTAGGCAACATGGAGGCTAGCATCTTGGTCCTTGCTTTTGCTCTTCTCCAACTGGGACAGGTCAAAAAGCTGCTGAAGGTGCCTCAAAGACCTGAACAGAGACCACAGGGCTGACTCTGAAGTAGTGTGGATAAAGCAGAAGGATTGACTCGAGCTGGTCCTGAGATGGGGTCATAGTCCCCTACGTAGTCCTAGCAGAGCAGTTTGTAACTCCTCAATGGGCTGGTGGGACGGATGGTGATGACGGCACCCAGTGCCCATGGGGCAGTCAGGAGCTGCAAAGCTTTCACAGAGTGGTTAGGGCAAAGCCATGCACCGTCCTCCCAGCGCGGCATGATCTAGAGCAAAATTACCCTTAGTTTTGTGTCCTAAGTGACTGAAAAAAAGATGGCCTATCCGTTCTTGTTTATTTTCCCCCACTCTCTCCACTAGTGTCATAAAAAACATCTCCACACAGACCTTGCTACCAGCCTCCTTAGTGTGGAGTTATACAGGCTGCCACATCTGAAAGCATAATAAAACAAGAGGCGAGATGAAGCGCGCCATGGCCTTGACAGTGGGGTAAACATCTAGGGAGCTGCGAGAGCTGGGAACGCGTTCCTGGCGTCCTGTGCAAAAAGCCTGTCAAGACCACATGAAGCTCAGGGTGCAACCATGTGAAACGTGAGCTAGAAGCTGCGCAGATGGTGATGATAGCAAGATCCATCCCCACTGGGTGCATTTATTAAAGGCCTTGTCTGTCCGCTGCTGACCCATTAAATGGACCTGTTGCTTCGGCCCTCACCAGGAGCATATCGGGAGAAGGGGTTTCCAAACCTGCGGCCACTTCTCTCTGATGGAAGAAAAATGGGCCTTAAGACAGGACAGTCGGGGATTGATTTAATCACCAAAGTTTTTGCAAAGTTAGTGCCGAGATGAGCCCCTGCAAATGCTCTAGGTGCTATGGGATCAGAAAAAGAGATATAGCCTGGGGTGTGAGAGCTTCACTGTCCTTGTCTCAGCACACTTATCTCAAGGCATTAAGGTTATAATCACAGAACCACAGAATGGCTGAGGTTCCACAGAATGGTAGGGACCTCTAGATGTCTAGAGACATCTAGTCAAATCCCTCTGCTCAAGCAGGGTCACCTAGAGCATGTGGCACAGGGTTGCATCCAGGCAGGTTTTGAAGATCTCCAAAGCAGACTCCACAACCTCCCTGGGCAGAGCACTGTTCCAGCTCTGTAATCCAGCTTCTCTTCTCTCAAATATCATTTTTTTTGCAGCAAAGTGATATCCCGAAGATGAGGTTGGTGTGGTGGAATCCTCTTAGATGCCTTTCTAGCTTTGAACAAGGGAAAAACAAAGTGTTGTAGCCCCAATGGCTGTAGCTCAAGGGTTCCAGCTAAGGGACCTAGCTACAGACCTGGGTCTTCTAATGTTTTGCCATCTTGTGCCTTGCAGGATCCCAGTTTCAGTCCAGTTCCACCCAAATCACCAGTACACCGGCGATCGCCCACAGCCTCCCCCAAAGCCGACACCCCAAAGGGGGAAGAAGTCATCGCGACGTCTTCAGACAATTTAGTCGCCATTCGGATGATTTCTGCCCCAAAAGAAGACGAGGAGATCCTTTCTGCTGAGATTTCAGAAAAGGAAGAAGTGAAATGAAAAACGAGCAAATTCCAGGGTAGAAATGCAACAACTAGGTGTTTTTAGTCGTTAATCATTTCCATGGGGTGGCTAGAGGCTTTGCTAACTCTTGATATCAATAGGCTCTGCCTTTCTTTTCTGCTTAGACCTTCACCCACTGCTGATAAAGCCCATTACTCTACGCAATCACTTTTTACCACTATGCGTGGTTAATGAGTGTCGGTTCAGGTAAAGCTTGGAGACATTTTCTCCTCTGAAATCTGAGTCATTGCTTGGCCAGGACAAGCATGCCGGAGGAAAAAAAAAAGAAAAAAAAAAAAAGATTCCTCTGTTGGCCTCAAGGTTGTCACGAGCAGTTACCGAGTGATTCATCTGGAAAGGATTCGAGTTAGTCTCACAAGTTGAACAGAGTTCAAATCAGTCGGTGGTGGAAAAAAGCCCGTCCGGGCACGCACAGGCTGCAGGGCCTCCTGCTCCGCTCAGGATGCCGTTCCCCACAGCGGCAGCCTTCGTGGCGGTTGTGAAGAAGAGCCAGGCTGTAGAAGATGCAATATGTGAGGAAGGGGTGGGCAAGAGGAAGAGTCTTACGTTGCACTGGGAGCAATCCAATATTGCCATTGGAAAGAGGAATGAATGGGAACAGCCTGCAACTCCCCATCGTTGGCAGTTTTTAAGGACAGATTGGATGACCATCTCTTGGGGATGATAGAAGCCCAAGGGAGCTCCTCATGGACCAGGCAATGGCCTCTGCTGAGGCATCCCAACCTTGGTTTTCCATGGTTCTGCCGCTGCAGAAGAGGAAAATCAAGATGGGATTGAGAAGGTGAAAAGACTTGCTGACTTCTGGCTGGACCAGAAAAAGAAAAAAAAAGAGATCTCCTCCTCTCCAAGCCAGTATTTCACGTTCAGCCCAGAGTTTCCTTTGGAGGAAAAGAGGGGCTGCAGTTGCTGCATGGAACCGCCACTGGGATGGGATAGAGGGAAATGTTGGCTCCTGAGCAAATCCCCGCAGGTCTGGAGAGTCTATGAAGCGGCAGAGCTCTGAATAAAAGGGATCGTGGTGTGGGTGCCATCCGCCCTTATCTTTTTTGGCCAAAATTCTTCTTTTCATGAAGGACCTTTTGGCTGCTCTTCGTCTCATGACGGGGTGTCATGCTTTGCTGCAATAGCCATCAAATTTATCCCCTCTCTTGGAAAACACATGGAGGAAAAAGGAGGAAAAAGAAAGACATAAATTAATGTTAATTAACAATTATTTATTTTATTTAAAGATAAAGCTTCAGGAAACTCCACCATGTTGCCCAAGGGTCTGAAGTCATCCCTATCTTTAAGATGGCAGAGGAAAACCTCAACTACAGCGAGAGCATCAAAACCTCTCTGCATATCCCTCATCTGTCATCATTTACAATTTGTTCCCAGATGCCCCTGTTGGTGGAAGGATTTGGAGGGCAATATAAAGTTTTTCTTTTCATTCTATCAACATTTAAACTATTGAAATGGGAAAACATGCTGAAATCAAACAAGGACGCTGAATTTGCACTGCATTTTTACATAGTTTACAAAGGTAGTTTAAATAACTTTCACGCTTTAACGACTTTCATCATCTCACGCGTTTACAATAAAGCCAACTTAGATTATACTTCCTTTTCTGTGGTTTTTATTTCAAAACTCCAGTCATTTTCCTTCTTTTCATCTTTTTGAAAACATGATTGATCGATTTCCTTCATAAGGAGGAAAAAAAATTATTGATAATTACCTTCACATGAAGATCTCTCTTTTTTCTCTTTTTTTTTTTTTTTTTTTTCCCCAAGATGATAAGGGAAACTTAAGTGCTCAGTCCGGAAACTCGTGAAGATTTGAAGTTATCCCCCTTAGTGATCTGCTTAGGGCATTCGTCCTTTTGATGCTAGTGCCCAGGTGATAACTAAGGTCAAGGCGGGGTTCAGAGGCAGGTTTGGAGACATGAGCCCTGGTCCAGCAGTCATTTCCCTGTTGGGAAATCCCATCCCTTCTACCTAAGTGAGCAGATGGGCAGCTCTGGGCCCCGTTATGGTCTCTGCCATTGGGGGAGTTGTCATAAATTCGGGATTCTGATGATTTTTTTGCAACTCTGATTACTGAGCGCTCCGGTTTTGCTGCATTTGCAATGGGTCTCCTTTGCGGCTCTTATTAAATATTTTTTTGCAGCACGCGCTTGGTCCATCATTTCCACCACCCTAATAATGTTCCCTGCATTTTGTAATGTTCTGTATATTTTTATGGCTTTATCCTCTTTGCTCCTTCTCTTTCAATGTCAGTCGAATGCTGTATTGGTCTGACTTAGCTGTTTCCATTCCTCATATAATATTTATCCAGCACGAGGGTTGCTTATTGCCCACCTGGCATCCACTGCACCCTTGCAAATCGTGCTGTGCTGTCTTGTTTCCCCATGTGTATGTTTTATATTTATAAATAAGTGGTTTCTCAGATGTCCACGGTCATGGGAACTAGAAAGTGTTGCACCAATCTTTGACCCTTTGCAACTTTGGGATAATAAGGGGAATAGGTAATTTTATTGATGGAAAAAGTCAAGTGTGCTGTTGTCAGATCTTTCCTAATGGGCTGATTTTGCCCCCAAATCATTAGTGGTGTCTTCACAGATGGTTTTCTCTATTCATATGGCAGATGTACGATTTTCTTATATCTTTCTGAAAATCGAGGGTGATTTAATGCTCTGTAGGAACAACATAACCCTACAATGGTATTTAACAGCACAGAAAGTTGTTGTCTGAAGCAGGGCAGGTGTCCTCCCTGCAATCTCCTAAAAAGCTTAAGAGCACCTGCAGGTTAATCACCAATAAGGCTGTAAGGAAAGTAAAAACGAATAAGCAGGTTTGGGGATTAGTCCTGGGTCAGGAAAGAAATTGCAGGATGAGCGGAAAGCCCTGGATAATGGTTAATTAGGAAGCTCGAAATAAAATCAAACTCTCAGCATGAAATCTGAGGGTCTCAACCCACAGCATGCGCTCCTAATTCTGCGAGTATTCTGCACGCCACTTATATACCATATATATATGTGTGTGTGTGTGTGTGTGTGTGTGTGTGTGTATATATTTATGCTTTGTGCATCTGTTTGGAGTTGCGGTTGCAATTCAATTCCCCTAAATCCACCTTTGCCTTGCTATAAAATGGAGTTAAGACGAGTCCTTGCTGCCCCTGGCCTTGTCCTAGCGATGGGCAGGAGCCTAAGGCTCCTTTTGTGTGCAGTAGTAACAGTTAGTACAGGAGGCGATGCACTGGGACAAGGCCAGGAGCTGGTTTGGGACGGGGTCATATGGAGGGATATAGAAAACGCACTTGCCCATCGGTGCTCTTGGAACACCGGTGTCAGCGGTTTGCTGGGTGGACCGTAAGCTGCTTTCTTTTTCTTAATGCGTCTTGGCCAGATGGGAGCGCAGGGGAAAAGGCAGCGGTTGGGTTTCGGCGGACTCGACGGCGGTCACCGCTCCGCCATGCACGCGCTCAGCGCGCTGCTAGGGCTCTCCCTGCGCGCCTGGCTCCAAGGCAAGTGGAAGCACCCAGAGCCCGGGCTTGGAACGGTCTGTCCGGGAGCTGGGGAGGGCCGGCCCGACGCACAGGTGAGGGTCGGGGTGTGAGGGGCACGGGGTAGCTCCGGTTCGGGCACTGCCTGCAGCCCAAGCCAGCCCGAGCATCTCCGCATCCCATCAGCTTTCGGGAATGACCAGGCCGTATGCACATGCTGGCTCCATATTTCTCCTTGAGTTAATCCTGATGATGCTGCAGCAGGCGGGAGAGAGGGGTTCTCCCTAGTGGGTCCCCATTAAGGGACTATTTTGCTCAAGGCAAATGCCTGGTAGAGAGGACTCAATTTCCCCTTTCTCATGGTGCCACCCTCATGTTGAGCTTGGAGGTGTTTGCCAGAAGCGTGCGCAGGGATTTGGGGATCCCTCCTGTGATCCTTCATGCCTTCCTTGTCTTCGGAAATGCTCTCACGATAACTGATGGACCCCAGCTCATGGGCAGGGACAGGAACCTCATCTTTGTCTGAGGACAGGAGGTGGGGACCTATCTTTGGGTTGGACATAGGGATGTGACTTCGGAGTTGTAATTCTGGCTTGGATGAGGGGGATGTAGCTTTAGACTGGATGTGGGGACCTAGCTTTGACATGTGGCTGCAGTTTTGGGTTGGACATGGGGAGGTAGATTTGGGTTGTATGTGGGGTTGTAGCTTTGGGCTAGAAATGGGGATGTACCTTTGGCTTGGACATGGGGATATAGCTTTTGATTGAACGTGGACATGTAGCTTTGGGTTGGACAAGGGACATCACTCTGAGTTGGAAGCAGGGACATATTTGGGAGTTGGATGTGCGAACATAGCTTTTGGGTTAGACGTGAGGACATGGTTATGGGTTTCTGCCTGGGGTTGGTGAGCTTGCACCAAGCCTGTGCCATGGGCAGGGTGAGGAGCCGTTTGCATCCCGACAAACATTTTCTGTCCTGAGCCCACACTTAAGGCGAGGGAGCTCCGCTCCTATCAGTCGAGGCCGGTTCCCTTCCACATCTCATCAGCACCTGAGATGAAGTGAGAACACGGCCCCAGCTGCCTCCTCGTCGCAGGCTGCGGCTGAACTGCATCCATTATACATAGCCCCATAAATATTCCATGGGGGATAATGTTTCTGTGGGGGATAACAACGCCACTTCGCCAGGGGAGAAGGAGCACAGAAGGGTGTTGGTTGGCTCGCATCGCCCCACAGCTCAGGAAAATTGGGAAAATTGGAAAAATTGAAAGGTGAGGAGCTGGGGGTGGCGGGTTGCTAAAAACACCCAATTCTCCTTACAGCAGAGTGCTTTTTTCTAGGCAATTGCCCAAATCACCGGGTTCCCCAGCTCCGAACCCCCTGGCCAGGCTCCCATCGCCACATTGATGCTACCAGGCATCCTAAACTCCCCATGCCAGCTTCCAAAGGAGCCCCGATTCCTCCGGAGCTCGCCAGCGCTTAATCAAACCTCGCTAAAGAGCTTAAATAGCGTGGGGGGGAAATAGCAGCCTGGCGCCGCGCGAGCCGTGGGGCGAGGAAAATGCGCATTAAGCCGTCCGGCTTGGCAGCCCCCTCCTTTCTCGCCACCGCAGAGCCCCCGAGCGCCGGCGGCCCCAAAGCGTGCGGGGGCTCACGGCTCGGGGCGCGCTTCCCTGCTGCTTGTCCCCAGGCACGTTGATCCAGATGGGGCATTCCCATGTTATTGTTATTGTTATTGTTATATCATTTCATTCATTTTTGTTATACATATTTTTTATTTTATTTATTTTTATTTTTTATTTCATTTCATTTTATTATTTTATTTGCAATGCCACATTATTTTTATTGCTATATTATTACTTTCAATTTTATTTTGGGATTTTATTCATTTGCTTTACTATATTTTTATTTTTGTTTTTCTCGAGTAGGCCGCCCAGGCGGCAATGCTTTTGCAGTAGGGGCGAGGGGGCGGCACGTGAGCGATCAAAAAAATGAAAAATAGATAAAATATATAATAATAATAAATTAATATAAATAAAGAATAAAAGATGAAAGATTAAAATAAAATAAAATAAAATAAAATAAAATAAAATAAAATAAAATACAGAAGTGGACACACGCTGCTCCGCTGCATTTTCTTTTCAGCTACTCGGTGCTGCTTCACCCCCAGTTCCACATGAGCAGGGCTGGGGGCTGAGACCAGACAGCACTTGTCACAGCTCAGGCCAGGTTCAGCATATCCAGCCCTTTGCCCTTCTTTGTCCCTGAGCTGCTCCACGGAGCTGCAGGAGATGCCTGGACACATCCTTAGTCCTGGCTTGTTTGCTGGTCTCGGTCTGACGGAGGCACCTTGCGCAGGACACGACTTTCCGGGTAAAATAACTCGCACTGAGCACCAGATTTTGCCCCAGCAGCCCTCAAATGAAGCCAGCGGCCCTACAAGAAGGTGTCACTGGTGTCACACGCGATACAAACATCAGGGCTATGTGTGCACCGGGGGCCATATGCAGACCGCTGGCTTGGAGAGGCTGGGAATTTTGCACGGAATGGGAGCTGCCAGCACGTCTGTCCGACGCACTGCGGCCACGGCCCCTCGCGCCGGTTCATGTCTGCAGTACGAGCGAGCGACCGCCGCGTGAAGCGCCCGCGTCTCACTGGCACGCAGCGCAGGGAAACACCGGGAAACGTGTGGGAACGGGAATTCTTTGGGAAGACAAGGCCCTTTCGCCTCTCTCCACAGCTGCGGGGACGGGAACAGTTCGCCCCCCGGGGGACAGGGGTCTCGCGGTGCCCGCAGCTGGAGCGCGAGGGGCGAGACGGGCGAGCGCGGGGCTGGTGTTTATTCTCCCTTCGCTCTTCCCCGGCTCCGGCCGCGCTCCGGTGCTCGTTGTTCCCGGGGGGGGATCCCGCCTCCCGCCGTTTTTTTTTTTTTTTTTTTTTTTTTTCCCGGGGTTTCCACGGCAACGGGCACCGCGGGGAGGAGCTTCTCGATTCCGTTGCTCAAGCGGCCCGGGAGGGCGGGGATGGGCAGGGGCCGCCCCCGCCGCCGCCGCCGCGCCCGGTGAGCGGCCCCGGGGAGCGGCAGCGGCCCCGGCTGCGGCCGCTTTTGTCCGCGGCGGGGATCGAAACCGGCACCGGGACTAGGACGGGGCTGGGCTGCGGCTAGGACAGAATCGGGACCCGGGAGTGGTACCGGGATCAGTGCCGAGGCTGCAGCCAGGGCAAGGATAGGGACGGGGGCCGGGGCTAAAACAGGATCGGCTCCACTATTGGCACCGGGATTGGGACCAGGGCTAGGACCACGATCCGGATCGCGACCAGGAGCCGTCCGGAGCAGGAGTGGTGCCACCTACGCCAGGGCCGGGGGAGGCAGCGGGCGCAGCAGCAGCCGTGCAGGGTGTGCACGGCCCTGGAGTTAAAACCAAATAAATCACGCGCCGCCTTCGGAGGAGCCTGGAGAGGAAGCAGAAACAAGGGAATTAATTGCCGGCACAGTTTATATAACGTCCGCTGGGTGCGTTTAGCAAGCGTAGCGTTTGGGGTTTGTTTGGGTTTTTTTTGTGTTGGTCCTAAAGGAGATGTGACTTCCCGCAGGGTTAGGCAGCGTCGGGGACGCTGCAGCAGGCACGGTGCTCTGCAGAGCCAAGCCAGCCTCCTTGCTGTCTCCAGCCCTAAAGGCAGCGCCAATGTCTTTCTTTGCCCTTGGCCCATAGGTGCCAGGGGGCCACTGCGCCTGGGCCGCCCATGTCACCGAGCGCCGCCGGAGCTGGGAGCAGGGACCCTCGGCCGGTGAGTACGTGGGGCGGCTCGTCCCCTCCCCGCGGGCTCGGCCGCCCTCGCTCCCGCCCTGCGCCGCCAACCAGCAAGCCCGCATTTTTCGCATTTCTTTTCCAGGTACCGGAGCTGAGGTGGTGAGAAACGAAGCGGGGAGCCGGCACGGAGGTGAGCACCGGGGCGAGGGCCCCCGTTTTTACCCCGAAATGGGGCGGGATTCACGGTGCTTTGCTACCAGCAGCCCGGGAAGGGGGCGAGTGAAGGCGGGAGGCAGCGGACGGAGCGAGGCCGGGGGCCGGCAGCCCCGCGCGCAGCCCGCGTTCTTCCTCCGTCCCTGCTCCTCGGCAGGCCCTGCCTGTCGGGACTTGCTGCCAGGCAGCAGCCGGTAGCGCCTCGGCTTCCTGGAGTCACCGGCGGCCGGGGGGATCCGAGAAAGCAGAAGGGCGCCTTGCAGCATTGCCCCCATTCCCCGGAGCCGCTGGGGTGCTTTGGCTGCCGCCTGCGCGGCCCCTTCGAGGTCCCCAGGCTGCTCTGGTGGCCATGGCGGTGCCTCTGGGAGGCGGTTGGGCTGGTCAGCATCAAAGAGGCTGAAAACAAGGGGGTTCTCGGCTGCTTCCTCTCCGCCCGGTGGCCCGGGCACATTCCTTCCTCCTTAGGCGGCCGGGGCCGAGGCCGGAGGACGCGGCCGCTGCGGTTTCCCTCTGCCCCGAGGCCTCTCGCGTGAGGGTGAATCAATTGCCCACGCTCGGCTCAGCGGCTGAAACGTTGCATTTTTTTTCCCAGCGTGCCAGAAATTGTTGCTAGCGCTAAGGACGGGGCTGGGAAGGAGGGGGACAGAGCAAGGCCGCAGGCACCAGCGCCCATGTGGGAGGCAGGTGGACGGAGCAGGGGGAATGCCGGTGTCGAGGTCCCTTTTTGGCACCGTCCGAATTGTGCCGGCTCCTTTGGGGCACTTCCAAGGGTGCAACGAGCTTGCTGGGGCTCAGCCCTGGAGCAGGCGCCCGGCCGGGTTTCTCGCTCTGCGGCTGGGGTGAGGGTGACAAGTTTGCTGAGCGTGGCCGCGGTTCTTCCAGCGCCGCAGCGGGGATTTTCATCCTGTCGCAGGTGTTGAGCAGGATCCCGCAGCCGGCGCCAGGCCGGTAGCCACCTCCACGCCGCTTCCCCTCTTGCCTGCTCTGCTCCAGCCTAAATCCCTCGGTGCGGGCTGGTGGGACGCGCTCTCCCTCACCCCGCAGGTAAGAGCCGCTTCCGCGGCGCAGATCCTGCCTGGCCAGCAAATCCATGCTGCTCTCTCCCCGGCTACCCAGCTGCATGGCCACAGGGCTGATGGCCAGCGGCCGCCTACGCTTAACCCCCAGCTCCACCTAAGCTTAACCCCCGGCTGGGACAGGGCTGCAGGGTGACGCTTGGTGCACGCGGGGCAGGGGACGGTGTCAGGACACCAGGCTGCCACGCTCGCATCAACGCGGCCGCCGGGTCACCTGGGGCTCCAGGCGAGCCATTTAAATGTGTCTCCTCTGCAAGCGAGGCCAACACCTCGTTATCTCGCAGCATAAAAAACTGGATAAAACCGTGGCAAATTGCACCCCCTGTCAGCAAAAGCCCGTGGGCTTTCCGATGAAAGGCACCGTAGAAATGCAACCGCGCCGGTCGCGGCCACCTCCTTCGCAGTTGTGCTCAGGAAGGTCTCGCTGGCGGCGCGCGCCCGCCGCCTCTGCCAGCGCCTGCCTTGACATTGCTCGTGGAAGGAGTAACGCCACGTGCTCCTAGATAAGATAGAGGGCAGAAAAGCAACTTCGGGCCGGCGTGGGGAGGGATTATGCAGACGTAGCTAATGAGCGGCGCGCAGAGCGGGCAGCGTGCCATGGCGCTGTTCTCCAATAGGGGAAAAAAAGAAGGGAGAAAAGAGGTTTGTTCTGCCCCCTTTTCTATGCCCCGCTCCCTCTGCTTTGCTCTGTCCTGTTTAATTCTGGCTCCGCTCCTTTTTCTTCCCCTTGCACACCGGGTTCAGCCCGGCCCTCGTGGCTGCAGCCGCACACCCCGCGGGCGCGTGCGGGCTCGCGCGCCAGCCGGCCCCGTGCCCGAGCGCGGCTCTGGTTTTCTCCTTGCCTTGTGTTAAAGGAAAGTTTCACCTCCCGGCCGCAGCTACCGCAGGACGAGGGAACTCGTGGCCGGACGGCGCCGGGGGACGCGCCGGCAGTCCCTGGCACCATGAGCATCGAGAAAGCAGGTAGGGTGGCGGGAGGAAAAGGGGCTGCTTTGCTTTCGCAGCCCGTCACGGGCCTCCATCCTGAGTCAGAGCCAGCTCATTTTTTTTGATTATTATTTTCCTTGGGAGGACGCGAGTAATTTCAGGATTCATTTTATAGGCTTAATGTCCGTCCCAGGAGGCTTCAGTGAGCCCCGATGACTCTAATGTGCGCGGCAAACGGTGTTTAGAATGATATTGGGCGGGTTAGGAGCCAAACGCACCAGGATTAGGCAATGTTGCTGTTCAGTGTGCCTATATAATTTTAATTTGGCTTCCAGTACATTTGTGTGCTATGATGCAGTCTCTAATGACATGATCATATACCATCTTTCCACAAGCACCTGCTCATTCCGGCAAAAAAAAAGAGGATATTGGGGATGAATCAGAGCGAGGCAGGAAAGGCAGTTGTTATCTGAGCGAGGTGCAGAAAACAGAGCATCTCGTCATGTAATTGGGCTGTGTCATAACACAGACGTGCGTGGCGGCCCGACCGGGGCAGCCTGGCCAACCTCCGTTGGGTCATCCCTGTCTACTGAGAGCTGGGCTTTCCTAGCCGTGTTTCTAGACTCCTGCATGCAATGTGGCCTCCTCCCCTTGGAAAATGGGCTAAGAAACCCACCCAGACCCTCTGCTTTGTGGTGCTTGATGCCCAGCACCTCTGCTGGCATGAGAAGTCGGGCACGGGTCTGGATGGGAGCTTGTGCCTAGACCGTTCTTTACCGTGTGGGTGAATCAGGATTTCCTCCGCCTGGACACCTCCACTTTAATTCTAGCCATGCTTAAACGCACCCTGGGCGTTACATGCGCGGGTGGTCAATATTCCCAACATGCAAACCTTCTGCGGGGGGGGGTCGATATTCCCTGGATGGACCATCCCTCTGCAGGGGTGCTGGAACACCCCTGACCTGGCAGTGTTTCTGCCATCCCCGTCCCCACCGCAGCCCACGCGGGGACTCCGTGTTGAGCCGAATGCCCTGTGCTGGTGCCAGGCGGCCTCCTTTCCTCTGTGCCCTCTTCCCGTTGCAGGGGGGAGGCTTTGCAGCAGCAAACGTGCCAGCCTGCCCGCAGCCCGGCAGTTCCCCGTGATCCAGAAGATGGTCAAATCCATGGCTCACCTGCAGGAGGAGAAGCTGCGGCTGCAGCAGGAGCTGCTGGCTCTGCAGGAGAAACTCTCTGCCCAGGAAAAGACAGAGGTCGATGTGTCCATCCAGCTGCAAGGCCAGGTAAGACATGGGCAGGGGAAGGATGGAGGGCAGAAAAGGGAGGCACAGTCAAGGTTACCGAGCGTAGATGGTGGCCTGATTGCATGCTGCATTTCGAGTGTGCTCGTGTGCAACGGAGCATCTTCCCTGCTGGCCTGGGAAGTTTAGCATGGAGAAGAGGAGCTCCAGTACCGGAGCCGCCCTTGCGGGTGCCCGTCGGGCTTTGGTTGAGCCCGCGCTCGGCCCCGCGGCGTTGAACCGTCCTCGCTGTGGTCGCTGTCTCCTAACCGACGTCGTCGCGACGCTCCGGCAAAGGCGGCCGGGCCCTTTGAAGCGACGCAGCCTGTCGGGATGGGGCATCGGCAGAACCGGAAGCAGAGCACCTCTCAGGACAAGCTTGCAAAACCGACCGGCCGATTTAATTCCAGCGACTTTCAGAAGCCAGGAAGCTAAAGGGCAATGCTGAAGAAGAATCAGCTGCTTCAGCAGGACAAAGCAGTTAGGGGGACAAAGCGGCGAATAGCAGATGTTTGAGCCAGTACCGAGACTTTGCGAAGCTTTGAGGACAAAACCCCCCTTTTCTTTCTCAGCCTCTGCAAACCAACCCCCTACACGTTTGCTCTGCCCATAGAGACGTATCTGCGGGCACCAGGACCTTTCTCCTTGCAGGGAGGTTGAAATCCAGGCTGCTCATAAATGGATTTGCATGTGGATGTTGTGGGAGCTATTAGAGTCAGGTTTGGCTTGTTCCGCTGGTGTCAAAAAGGTGGCTCTCGCTGCCCCGGATTCGGTCGGCGGAGGCTTGCGCGACACGGCCGGAGCGCAGGAGCCGGCCCTCCGCGGGGCCAGCGCGCCCGGCCCGGGAGCTGCCCCATGGCGGGGCCGCACCTTGCGCCCCATGGGGCCGCCAAGGAGCCGCCGTCCCCTCCGGAGAGCAGGATGCGGCCGGAGGTGCCCGGCCAGGCGCAGGTAGGGCCGTGGAGGACGAGCCTCAAATCTCCAGGGTGATTTTCTGCTCGTGTTTTGGGGGCTTTTATTTTTCCATCTCAATGAGCGTTTGCCCGTGAGCTTCCTAAGCATGCAGAGTGCGCGGTGACGGGACACGGCAGCCACTGGCAGCATGCGGGGCTG
The DNA here is from genome assembly GCF_059628265.1 of Tinamus guttatus. Taxonomy (NCBI): domain Eukaryota; kingdom Metazoa; phylum Chordata; class Aves; order Tinamiformes; family Tinamidae; genus Tinamus; species Tinamus guttatus. Next base: position 3,659,335 of record NW_028289208.1, on the reverse strand, counting down.
GCTCCTAAATGCAACGCGATCCCCGCTCCGCTGGCATGGCCGTTTCCCTGGAAAAATTCCTCCCAGCGCTTGGAGTCGCTCCCCGCTTGCCAGAGCTATTTTAAGCCCAAGCCGAGCTGCAGCGAGGACGGCACGTGAGCGCTGCAGCAAGAATCGCACTACGGGGCCGTTTGTGCTGTTGTGTCTCATAACATCTTGACGGGTTTGGAAACAGCATTTTTTTTTTCCCCAAACCAGATGGGAGGAGAGCTTAACCGGTGCCTGTCAGCTCACTGCTCATTTTCCCTCTCCCAGCTGGTGCTCGGAACACCGGCTTGGTTTTCCAGACGGGATGGCAGCCCTGAGCGCGTGAAAGGTGCCGTGGTGGCCCGGCGGAGCACGCTGTGCTGCGCGCTTGCTGCCCTGGCAGCTCCAGCAAGGAGCGACTTAATAACCGCACGGAATTAATTGCAGCACAATGCGAGCGCGGTTGCATTCGTTATCCGTCGGCAGCTCCTAAATTATGGTCCGCGGAGGCCGGGTTGTTTATGAGAGGCTTGGCGATGCAGATGGGGCAATACTCGGCTGTGGGGTGGAGGCCGTTGGTGGCCAGCACTGGCTTTTCGGGTGGCAGGAGCCCGGGATGAAGCCGGTGCCGTGGGAAAGAAGGAAGCGCCGAGCCACACGGGACACCACTGGCGCCGGAGTCGCAGCAGTCGATTTGGATAACTGCAGGCAGCCGTTCCTCCGCAGCCTCACTGCGCTCCTGCAGCTGGGAGGGAAGGAGCGAAGCTGCAAGCCCAGGGCAGTCCCTGCAAAAAATAGATGTATTTATATAGAGCATTGCTAAAACCTGCCTGCTTTTGAGCAGGATTACGTGGGTGGCAGGCAGGTCCCCCCTGTGCCCACCGGCACCGGGGCTGGGAGCATCTCCCGTGGTGCCTGGGCTGCTTGAAGCTCTTCTGCTCGCTCGCGTCCTTCCGAGGCGACTCTGCTAGGGAGGGGAAAGCAGCAACGAAGGAGGAGGTGAAGACGAGCTCGGTTGCAAGGGCAGGAGGAGGCTCTTCTGGCTCTCTAATTGTGGCTTGGTCTTTCCTTTCTTATTTATTCTTCCTCCGGAGTGGATGGTAGTTCTTTAATAATGGTCGCTGCTACTACTCGACGTGGCCGATTTCTCCCCGCGGGAGAGCCGAGCAGCGAAGCCTGTCATTAGCGCGTGTTTTAATCGGCCGTGGTGAATCAGGCGCTCGCAGCGAGGCGGCAGAGCGCGGCGTGGGCACGAGGCGGCCCGGCCTGGGGAGCCCGCGGGGCGCGCGCTGGAGCTTTGCGATTCGGGAGCGATTCACTGCTGCGCGGTGGCGGAGCGATTGGGTGTCTCATGAGCTGATTTTAGTGTGTGTCCCCCTCATCCTCCTCCCCATCAGCTTGGGTCTCGCTCGCAGGGCGGCACTGACTTGGAGAAGCACCGCGACCTGCTGGCGGCCGAGAACGAGCGCTTGCGGCAGGAGATGAAGGCCCGCGAGGGCGAGCTGCGCGCGCTGCGGCAGCAGCAGCCGATGCCGTGCCAGGCTTGCGAGCACGTCCAGGTGAGGCGGCTGGCGGCAGCGGCCGGCGCGGCGGCGGTGCCGGCGGCCTCAGCATTTTTGCCTCACGTCGCCACAGGAGAACGGTCGGCTGCAGGAGCGACTGGCGCAGCTGCAGCGGGAGGTGGAGGAGGCGCGGGCCAAGCTGGGCGAGCTGGACCTCGAGGTGCAGCAGAAGACCAACCGCCTGGCCGAGGTGGAGCTGCGCCTCAAGGACTCGCTGGCCGAGAAGGCCCAGGAGGAGGAGCGCCTCAGCCGGCGCCTGCGCGACAGCCAGGAGACCATCGCCAGCCTCAAGTCGCAGCCCCCGCAGGTCAAGGTGAGAGGGCCTTGTCCTCTCCTGGCCCTCAAGGGACAGGCCAGGAGGTGGGGAGGTGCTGCTGCCAGCTGGGCCATGGGCTTGGCCCCATGGAAACCGCGGGATCTTTGTGGATTAACGGCGCGCCGGGCCCCTCTCGCTGCCGCGCGCCCTGACGTCTCGCGTGCGGCTCTTCCCCCAGTACATCATCAAAACGGTGGAGGTGGAGTCGTCCAAGGCGAAGCAGGCACTGTGCGAGAGCCAGTCCCGAAACCAGTACCTGCAGGAGCAGGTGGGGATGCAGCGGCAGGTGCTCAAGGAGATGGAGCAGCAGCTGCAGAGCTCGCAGAAGACGGCGGCCCAGCTCCGCGCGCAGGTACCCGCAGCAGCTCGCGTGGCCCTGCCGTGTCCCGCTGCTCTTCCCCACCGGGGCTGCCGCGGCGCTTTCCTCCGGCCTGAGCACGGCTGTGCTCCCCTCGCCAGATCATGCTGTATGAGGCTGAGCTGGAGCGGGCGCACGGGCAGATGCTGGAGGAGATGCAAGCCATGGAGGACGAAAAGAACCGAGCTATCGAGGAGGCCTTTTCCCGTGCGCAAGTGGAGATGAAGGCTGTGCACGAGAACCTGGCGGGTAAGGGCCGGAGCTGTGTGGGGCGCACAGAGTGCCCAGCGCTCACGGACATCCCCTGGGAAGCACCCCAGTGTGGAGGCTGGGGTCCCTCCGAGCCCTTGTCACTGCAGTGGGGGGGACACACGTCCCTTGTGTTCGCAGGCGTTCGGACCAACCTGCTCACGCTGCAGCCGGCGCTCCGCACCCTCACCAACGACTACAACAGCTTGAAGCGGCAGGTCCGCGACTTCCCCCTGCTCCTCCAGGAGACGCTGCGGAGCGCCAGGTCCGAGGTGAGGCCTCCTCCTGCCGTGTCCTCCCCTGTGCCACCTCCACAGGAGGATGGAGCGGTTCAGAGCTGGCAGGGCTGGGATGTGACCCCCCTTCCCGTCTCACTCAGATCGGACAAGCCATTGAGGAGGTGAACAGCACCAACCGGGAGCTCCTGAGGAAGTACCGCCGGGAGCTGCAGCTCCGCAAGAAGTGTCACAACGAGCTGGTGCGACTCAAAGGTGCGTGGGAGACACCTGCAGCACCTCCTCGGGCACCACGCGGGCTGGCTGCCCGTGGCTGAGGGTCTGGGGTGAGAAGGTTGTGTCAAGCGCAGGGGTTGTTGGACAGTGCCTGTGGAGAATGTGGGGTTGTCCACGGTGGGAGATGCTCCAGGGGTCTGAGCTGCTCCCTGCTCTCCTCCTGAAGGCAACATCCGTGTGTTTGGGCGAGTCCGCCCCATAACCAAGGAGGACGGGGTGGGTGCAGAGGCAGCCAGTGCGGTGACGTTCGACCCTGACGACGATGCTGTGCTGCACCTCTTGCACAAAGGGAAGCAGGTGTCCTTCGAGTTGGACAAGGTCTTTCCCCCTAAAGCAACGCAGGAGGACGTAAGTACGGCCATGTCCCCCTCCACAGCCTGTCAAAGGAGCTGCTGGCACCAGGAGCTGCAGTGCAGAAGGTGTGGGCAACCTTGGTGACCTCTCCCCGTGCCCACAGGTATTTCGAGAGGTCCAGGCCCTCGTCACCTCCTGCATTGATGGCTACAACGTCTGCATCTTTGCCTATGGGCAGACGGGGGCTGGCAAAACGTACACAATGGAGGTAAGGCTTCACCTCCCTTCCTTTCTTCCTTGATTTCCCATCCCGTGCTGCTTGATGCATCCCAGGACTCAGCACCATCTCAGCTGGACCAGGTGGCCCAGTCCCTAGGTGAATAAGTAAAAAAAACCCAACTGGGCTTTTTCCTTGTCTCTTGCTGCCTGCTAGGGAACGGCCGCAAACCCCGGCATCAACCAGCGGGCCCTGCAGCTGCTGTTCGCCGAGGTGCGGAGCAAGGCGGCCGACTGGGACTACGCCATCAGCGTAAGCGTGGCCGAGATCTACAACGAGGCGCTCAGGTAACTGCTTTCCCAGGGCCTCGCTGGGGCCCTGTCGTATGGCTAGTCCTCAGCCGTACATGTTGTTCCTGGCGCTCCGGGCTGCGGATTTGGCCGGGTGAGGGATGTGTTGTGTTTTTTCGTTCCCATTGCCAGCCGCCCTTTCCGAGCACTGGCTTTGCTCCCAGCCTCCCATTTCTTGGCTACCTTCTCCTCCTCCTTGCAACTGCATTTGCTCCATCTCCTGCCATAGCTCCATCTCCTGCCCATTTTTTTTTCCCCTCCTTTTTCCTCCCTCTTCCACCCTCTCCAGTCTGGCCACGGACTCTTGGCCTGTGGGGGAAGCTGAGGAAACAAGAAACATTTTCCCCCCCTGCCCGCTTCCATGCCCACGTGGTGGTGGTGAGAGGAGGGCGGGATCCTGCCGGGCGGGATCGTAACGGAGGGATGGAAGAAGAGGGGAGCGCGCTGCTCGGCTGGGAGCGGGCGGCACATCTGCTCGGCGGGAGCGCGGCTTGCGGCCGGGCGCGACGCCGGCGGGAAGCGAGAGGCGAGTGCTATAAATAGCGTCGGGAACAGCCTGGGAGGAAGCGGCTCCTCCTGCACCGCGGCCACAGCTGGGCTTGCTGCCCCGGAGCCGGCCGGGAGCCACTGCTGGAGGAGGCCCTTTGGGTGCCAAGTGGAGGCTCAGAGCTCCCCTCTGCCTAGGGACTTGCTGGGGAAGGAGCCTCAGGAGAAGCTGGAGATCAAGCTATGCCCGGACGGCAGCGGGCAGCTCTACGTGCCCGGGCTGACCGAGTTCAGGGTGCAGAGCGTGGAGGACATCAACAAGGTGAGAGTGGCTGTGTTTCTTCGTGCCTGGATGGTGGCTCTGTGCCAAATCACAAAAATAACCGGAGGAGGCGACGGGTCTGACGGGGAGCGAGATGTGGGAGTCTCTTGGCCCTGCAGCAACATTGGGAGCATTTGTGAAGTGCTGGGGAGCAACGGCGACCAAAATAGGGCCCTGGGGATAGTGTGACAAGCCCTGTGCTTGGAAGGCACCAACCCTTGGCTCGCGGGAGTTTAAAAATAAGGTTTGGGGCCTGGGTGGCTCCCAGGGGATTAACAGGGCACCAGACTTCCCTGCGTCTTATTCGCTTTGTCCCGGTCGCCATTTCGGCTTCCCTTCCCTCCCTCCTACAGGTCTTCGAGCTGGGTCACGTCAACCGGGCAACAGAGTGCACCAACCTCAATGAGCACAGCTCGCGCTCCCACGCGCTCCTCATCGTCACCGTGCGCGGGCTCGACCACAGCACGGGGCTGCGCACTGCAGGTGGGCACGTGCCACCCCCCAGTTCACCCAGAGCCAAGACACGGGTCTGGTTTGGACCCGGCGCTGTTAGCACCCTACATGAGTTGTACGCACTCTGGCTTGCGGATGGTGGGCTTGGTGCTGCAGCCTGGATGTGTGCCTTGGAGGGTGTTTTTTTCCTACTCTTTTGGGTCTCTGCCCCTAGGGAAGCTGAACTTGGTGGACCTGGCTGGCTCGGAGCGCGTGGGGCGGTCGGGCGCTGAGGGCAGCCGTCTCCGCGAGGCGCAGTACATCAACAAGTCGCTCTCGGCGCTGGGGGATGTCATCTACGCCCTGCGCTCGCGCCAGGGCCACGTGCCCTTCCGCAACTCCAAGCTCACCTACCTGCTCCAGGACTCCCTCAGCGGAGACAGCAAAACCCTCATGATGGTGCAGGTAGGGCTGGCAGGTGCCCGACTGCCCCCAGTAGCCAGCCAACCATCCTCTCAACATGATGGCCTGGACACCTGCATGTTCTCCGGGCGGGCATGGTGTTCCCAGGCAGGGGAGGGGGGAAGTCACCATCCCCTCCCACCCTTCCATCCCCTTTCAGGCTCCTCCATCCCCTTCCCTCCAGGAATTTGCCCTAAATCCTCCGAATGCCTGAGTCCGCCCTCCTGCCTTTTGAGGGGAGCCGCTCAGCAGTTGCCACCTGCTGTCGCTTTTTTCGGCTCCCCTTTTTCCAGACAAATATGCTCCCTTTAGGGGAGGGGGGGAGGATTGGGCAGGGGGATTGATCCCAAGGGACATATTTGACTCGGACGATGAACTCCGGGCAAATGGATGGCGCTCTCCTGGGAGTGGCGCGTTATAAATAGCCGCGCAGCAGCCCACGAAAGCGGCGCGGCGGGGCTGAATGTGGCGGCGCGGTGACCCGTTGCACCCGGGCGCAGGTCTCGCCAGCTGAGAAGAACAGCAGCGAGACCCTCTGCTCCCTCAAGTTTGCCGAGAGGGTTCGCTCCGTGGAGCTGGGCCCTGTGTCCCGCAGGGCAGAGCTGGGCTCCTGGCCCAGCCAGGAGCAGCTGGAGGTAACGGAGTTGCTGTCGCGCGACGTTCCCCCTCCCGGGGTGGAGGGTTTGTGCCCCGTTTTGCTGCGGTGGGCGCTCCTGAGCGTTGTTAGCTGGGTCCTCTTCCCATTGGGTGCGTTGGTGGTGGGTACGTTGGCGTTGGGTGCATCTCGTGGGGACACCTCCAGGGCAGAGCAACCCCAGGGAGCACCAAGCCCCTATGCCTGGCTCCCAGCAGGGTATTTGGCCTCTCTAAGCCCCGTTTCACAGTGGGCCCTGGCACCCGAGTTTTGCCTGTCCCGCCACGGCTGAACCGGGGCCGGGCCCTTGACTTTCCGCACAGGGCGACTCGCCGGGGGCCACCCGGGGTCACGCGGTGCCCAGCTCGGGGCCGCCCTCTGCCCGCGCCGCCTCCATCCGCAGGAAGCTCCAGAGCTCAGGTGGGCAGCGGCAGGGCGCGATTCCCGCCCCGGCCTCCCCGGCGGCACCTTCGGCCAGGCTGCGGCCGCCTCCGCGCGACACCATGGCGGTGGCGACACGCGCAGCGAGCGAAGCGGGAGCAGTCCCGAGCCGTGGTGCCGGGGCAGGGGGCAGCCACGGGAGCAAAACGGCGCCCGGCCGCAGCCCCGAGCTGTGTCGGGGCGGCCGCCCCGCACAGGCACCGAACCTCTCTCTCCCCTTTGGTTTCAGCGTGACTTAGGGGCAGCCCCGGCCTGCAGGTGAGTGCGGCCGTGCGGGGAGCTGAGGACAGCGGTGCCGGTGGAGGGGGCTGCGCTCCAGCCGCCCGGAATGGCAGGAGGCCCCGGCTGTTGCTCAGCTGTGACTTAACTGTGCTCCTTTGCAGGGAAGCTGAGGCCAGTGCCTGTGTGACAGCACGTGGTGACCGGTTCCCCTGGCCGCGGTGCTGCGGCCTGCCGCTCACCCGCTCGACAGACGCGAAGGCTCAAGTGCCGTCCCCTGGTTCGGTGGCACCTGAGGGACCGCACGCATCCGGCAGCTCCGGCATCCTCCTCCCTGCCGCTGTCCGGCCGCCGTGAGGCCCTGTTGCCATCGGCCCGAGCCTCCGCCCAAGCCCTGGAGACGCTCGGCCTCCTTTTCCCAACGAGAGGCAAGCAGAGGTCGCCAGGCAGGTGGCTGTGCTGCTGGAGCAGCGTCCGAGAGCGCAGAGAGCCCCTGCAAAGCGCCAGCCGCCCACGCTGTCCCACGGGGCACCCACGCGGCAGCACCTGGGCCCTCAGCAGGACCCTGGTGGGCAGCCAAGAGGAAGCTGAGGGTAGGAGGACGGGCTGCAAGCGCCCCATAAGTCACCCCAGGTGCCCGTGCGTCCTGCACAGGAATCGAGACGTCCTTCCCCAGCCACCAAATGGGTGGCCTCCAAGTAAGTGACCGAGGCCACTGATGCCTCCTTCTCCCCATGGCCCTTTCCCGCGTGACTCTGCTCTGGCGGCTTCTATTTAAAGCAAAGGAAAAAATAAATCTAACCTTTTGTAAGATGAGATGTTTCTATGTATTTTAATAATACTTAATAATAATAAATCCTGTTTTGTAACAAAACTTATTTTAAATAAACTCTTGAAGCCAGCTCTTGTGCACTGCTCTTCATCTGCTCCTCAGGGTGCTGCCCCTTTCGTGTGTCCCTCCAGCCTGGGATGGAGCTGGGGGCATCCAGAGATGGCCACAAGGCCGGTGTCACGGCTGCGGCGCAGCAGGCAGCGATGCTGGGACCAGATTGGAGCAATGTGGCTCCCTTTATTAGCATGAGATTTGCTCTTTAAACCCTACCTAATCCCTGGCGCTGATAAATCCCCATTAGCTTGGGCTCGCAGATTCAGTGCGTCAGGTCCCTGTTTTTTAACGGCCTCACACATCATCATGAGGTGGCCCGATGCAATCCGGTGCCCCTGGGTCCTGAGCTACTGGGAAAGGAAAAGAATTAAGGAAAAAACACAGCAAATGCACCAAGTCTCAGTGGTAGCTCCGGTACTCCAGGAGAAGCAGTGATGTCTCGCAAGGATATGCAGAAAAAAGAGCTGCTTTTTTCTTCCAGTGCTGCACAGATTTAGACTCCTTTATCTTCCAAAACCTGCTCCCCTGAGACCAGCAAAGTTCCCAGGCGAGACTGCCCGACTTCCATTTAGTGCCCATCCTGGCCTGCCTTCTGCCACCGCCCCAGCACATCAGGGTTTGCTCCTGCAGCTTCTTGCTCCCTCTGGTGTTTTCCAGGTTCTGTGGGAGGCAGGCAGCTTGCAGAGCCTTTTGACACCTCCGTCAGGCTCCAACCCTGGGGACATCTCCAGAAAGCCCCTGGCACTAAGCAGCCGGAGGCAAGGCGCGGAGGCAGCCGGCACGCTCTCCGTGCCTTCCTCCATTCCCCCGAGCAAGCGGCACCTCCAGCCCAGCCTTTCTTGGGAGCGCCTGGCACCAGGGTCCCGTGCTGCACGGGCAGCCACTGTGCCCCCCATCGCCCTGCCGAGCCCCATCGCACCGCGGAGCCGGGCCTGGAAGCAGCGCCCGTACCGGGCAGCAGCACCATCCAAAGTCCTTCCCCGCACAGGGCCCGGCTTGCAGGCACGAACACGATGGCAGGATACAGGCAGGGACATTGACACATGGCCAGTCAGCACCTTACGGGGAGCGAAGGCAAAGCCAGGCGCACGGCAGCGGCCAAGGCCCTGCTCCTGGAGGCCGCCCCGGCGTGGTCGGCCCAAGCAAGGCCGCGGATGCCCTCCCTGGGCACAACTTGCACAATCCCCAACAGAGGCAGGAGAACAGGGCATGTGGGGAAGCCACACAGCTGGGAGAGATGGATAAAATACTCACGCTGTGGATAAAATACTCTGCCTCTCTGTTCCCCCAAACCTGACTGCATGTGGATGAAGGATGGGCTCGGTTTCAGCTTTCCTGGTGGCTCCACTAGTCATACCTGAGACAGGCTCTCCTCTATTCCAAAACAGCAGCAGCTGCTTTAATAACTCCACAGGGAACCATAGCGATGGAGCCCTGTGCAATCCCCGAGGCTGAGCCTGAACTGCGTGCCAAGATGCTGCGATCTGCTAGAAACGGGAGATGGGGAGGAGAGATGCGTGTCCGACCAGGGAGGATAAGCAACAAACGATGACACTGCTATTAAAGCCAGCAGCTAATGAAGAGAGTGAAACCTCCCCCAGGATTTCAGTGAGCCACCGAGTAGTTTGGTCTCTCGAGGACTGGGATGGGACATGTGTATCCACTTAGTCATCGCAGCCTCTGAGCAGGCAGGGTGAGAACGGGGCAGGTTCCCCTTCCAGTCACCCAGAAAACAGAGCCCTATTTTCCCTATAAGCTCCCAGCCAGGAGCCCTGCCGGGGTGAAGGGCAGTTAAAGAGATTCAAGCGTTTAACACCATTTAAAAAAAAAAAGTTACAAATCTTTTTAATAAAATTCATTATAAGTTACAGTTTCCCAAAGAACAGGCTCCAGTGTATATGGGAGACAGGCTGGGAGGAGCAGAGGAAGTACCGACAGGAACCCTCTTCCCCACAGGAAAGAAGAAAGAGGGACAGAAAGGTTCTGACAGCCATTTATTGAAAAAGAAATCTCTGAGAGTCCAGTGGATGGAGAAAGACATTAGTCCACATCCCTCTGCCCTCCACCCTCCCAAACCCTTTCCCTCAAAGGCAAACACACATGGCAAGTCCTGCCTAAGTCACCTATTTTAACAGATCCAGGTAGACCTCAGTTCCCCACGACAGACTGAAGATAACTTATGTGGTCCAAGGTTTCCAGCAGAGAAGCTGTGGGACAACCTGCTCTCCAAACAGGTCCTTGAGACTGCACTAGGCAAGGTGGCACGGGCTCCTGGCTCACGGTTTTGAAGCAATCCAAAGGGGCCAGGCCCAGATGCCAGTGGCTGAGGTCAAGTCCATGCTGTAGGAAGAGGGCACTCCATCCCAGAGCAGGCTTTTGTGGGGCACAAACTGCAGTCCTCGCAAAAAAAAAAAAAAAAAAAAAAAAAAAAAAAGAACTAGCCCAGCTAGCCCTGGTCACCGAGCCAAGTAACCAGAAACAACAGCACATGTGGGTGAAGGAAGGGCGAGAGCAGGCTCGGAGCCCTCCCGTCAGGGAAAGGCCAGCACAGAGACAGGGCAACCATTGATGATGAGATGAAGAGCTGAAATGAAGCAGCTTCCCTACAAGGACTTTTTAACACCCTCAGCCAGGCAGGACCCCTCACACAGCAGACATCTCCACTCAGGTTTTTAATCCAGCCCATAAGGCACTGGGGTTGGGCAGGAGACCAGATGGTCAGCCAGGTTCCAGTTCCCTACCGTGCCAGAGAAAAAGATGGATACACAGCAAGACAGGTGAAATCCAGCTGGACCAAGAGCACGGGGGCGGGATTTGGCCACCTGTGTGTTTGCATGTGAGAAGATTTGTCACTCCAAGACAGCCATGAGGAGATGTAGCTCCCGGAAGGCACTACCGTGGCGGCCGCTGAGCCCGGACTTGTTCTTCACAATGTTGCTGATGTTTTTGAGCTGCTTGTAGCACAGCTTGCATTTATGGAGCCTGCAAAGACAGAGAGCAGACAGCAGGAATCCTCAGCTGCTCCACAGAGATGTTGCTCCTGGATGGCCTGAGATTCAACTCAGCCAGGAGAGGAAATCCAGGCCCAGCCAAGGGCCTGGAATAAATCAGAATTTGAGTGTGGCTGTACAGAAACAACATGCCCTCAACCCACATCCTGATGATGTTGGGAGAACGGTGACGGGCTCTCCTAGTTTTCCCTTTGGCAGGAAAGCCTGGGGAGGAAGGAGGTGCTTTTTCCAGAGAGACCATTTTCAAAGCAGAGCTACCCTGCTGTGAGAGAGAGAGCTGGGAATCCAGGGCTGGCTGACATCCCAAGTGCCTTGCCCCAGCCCCAGGCTGGTTTTATTACTTACACTCACCCACTTTGGCTAGGTAGAACCCAGAACGTGGAGGCAGAGGGAAAAGCAGCCCTTGCTCCTTCCCTCGGAGACATGCAGTGTTTGGAAACAAAAGGGAAGGCATGGCCAGCCCGGCACCAAAGCCTCCATGCGAAGGAGCAAAGCTCCTTGGTTGGGAGGGAGTGGAGGTGAAGAAGGGCCTCACCTTTCCTCTCTGGTGATGTCCACCCCGACAGAGGGCGGTGCAGCAAGGATGTCTGTGATCAGGGGCAGGAATCGCTGCAGAATGAGCTTTAAGGACGTGCAGCCAGTCTGTACGTAACTGAAACACAAGCACAGAATCAGGTCCCACTCAAATTTAACTGCTTTGCTCCCAGCATGTGGCTGTGAACACCGTGCAGCCCTCATACATATCCAGGTACTGGAAATAATTTCCTTAAACAATCCCCCTCCACCACATGTCACCAGGAGAGGAAACCAACTGCAAGGACCAAGGTGGCCTTCATTCAAGTCAAGACTGACAAAGCTGAGCCCTTTGGAAAGGCTCTTGCTAAGTGGGATTTTTCTGCTAAAGAGCAGAGAAGTCCTTGTCCCCCTAACTCAATTCATGTTCTAGTGGCCTCACCTTTCATATTTACTTTGGAGTAGTTTTTCTATCTGTGGCAGGACTATAGTGCACAGATCCAGCTTCCAGAGAGACCTGGAAAGAAAAGGACACATTCTGAGACTGGACACAGGCCTTACAAAGTGCATTCAACACAAACTACTCTCTCTCGCAAAAAAATCCCTGGCAGCTGCACTCCAGTTTAGAGAACAAGTTCACCGACTCCCCCTTGTGATAGCAAGTGGCAGGTTCTGTCTATTTCTATTATTATTGCCTCCTTGAAGAATCATTTCATGCACATCTAAGATTTTGATTTTCCTCATGAGACATCATTTGCCTCCAGAAGAGGCCCTGTGTGATCCCAGCCCTTCCTGGCACTGCAGGCCTCAAGGTCTGACTAAAAGCAAACACATTTCACGTTGTCTCAGCACACTGGCCAACAGCCCAGGACAAAGCAGTACTCCTGACACCCCAACCACCAGCTCTGCAAGACTTACGCTTTCTGGTTGACGATATTCAAGAGGTCGACAACAACAGAGAGGTCATTGATGGCCACAGCAGAGTCTACAGAGGTCTGAGAGAGAAGGGGAAGTAGAAGAGATTTATTACAAAGTTGGAACTGGTAGACTAACTGCAATTACCAAGTGCTGGTTTACAAACACAAGGTAGAGGAAGCGGGGAGATTTCATTAGGGAAGAGAAGACAATTCTTGCATGAAAAGCTTCTCTCCCCGTTTCTATGGGGCCATTCAACTACCATTTGGACACAGCAGCACTCTGTGGTGCACCACTGCGGGGAGAAGTGGTGAAAACCGCATTTTGCTTAAGCAAAGGCAGAATTGGTTCCAGCCTGACCAAAAAAGCTGCTCAGCTGCTCCCCTACTGAACCTCAAGCACTTCCATATCCTTGCCTTAATGTCACCAGTGCTCCACACAGCCCGCACAGTGTCCAGGTTCTTGTGGCGGCTGGTGAGCACCACGCACATGGTCTCGTGGCCCTTCCTGATCTGGGACATGGCCTCCTCATCCACCAGCTCGGCCTGGCTTTGGTTTTTCACAGCCTGCAAATACAGACACCAATGGAGAAGCAATAACAGAGCGGCGGGATAGTGCAGAAAAGGTGGGAGCTTTCACATGGCCTAAGCAAGGGCAGATTTTGGCCAGGAAACACCGACTTCCACGTGGATTGTTTTAAAAACATTTTGAATTGGAAATGGTCAATTTGTTCCAACTTCAACTACTCACTTCCACCTTTTCTACTAGGTTAATCACAAACGGAAGTTTGAAGCCTTGGAAAAACCTTCAAAAGTAAGAAAAGAAAAAAGCACAGAAAAAATAAGTTTCATTTCATGCAAGCCCTATTAATTAAAATATATTAAAATGTCTGAAATCAACAAGTGCTATTACAAAAGCTTAAGTCTTCTGCAATTTATTAGACGCTAAGTTTGATTCCTGTCAAGGTCACACTGGAAGTTCTGCTTCTTCAGTTCACATGTAAAGTCTGGGATCATGAGGGTGTTCTGGTCCTTCTCCCTTACTGGATCAAGGCATATCCTCCTTAAAGGGGCAAAGAAGCACCTGAGACGCAAGAGGCAAAGATTCTTGTGGAATAATTGCACACGTGTAATGGCAGACATCAATTTGGGAAGTGAATCACTGTCTAGCATGTGGAATGGGTCAGTGTCCTTGTTCTCCACTTTAATCACATGTTCCCAGTCAGCATGGACCAACACTGTTGTGTTTGCATCACCCTACTGCCAAGCACAGCGAGGGCCCGCTCCAGCGATCCTGAGCTACTCATTCAACAGGAACTGCAAGTCAAGGCAGCTGGGAGGCAGGAGAGGAGGCTGGCAGGGCAGAATCCAGCAAGCAGAGGGACAGCAGAATACAGCACGTTCTTGGCTGCTTCATTCAGCAACAGGACCACAGGCTGCAGAAAATACCTGAAAAGACTTTCTGACACCTCTGAGGAGCCCATTTGTGATGCTCCCTAACACAGAATCCACCTGGACATCTTTGTGCAGAGGAACTTACTGGTAGAAAGTCAGAGGCCTTCAGGCCAATGGGCTCATTCCTTGCTGCAGGAATCACCGATGGCTCCGGTCTTGTGACAGGGGTTGAGGAGGCAATTGGCGGCCTCTGAATTGGGTCAGACTGCAGAAAAGAGTGCAATAAAAGCTGTAACAACAACCACCTGGCCCCAGGCAGAGGCCCTCTTTCATGAGCCACTTCCATCTCGAGGCAGCCAACTAATGCAAGAGGAGTCTCCAATTTGCCAGCATGGTTTAAGAGGCAATGGAGGTTAGGTATAGAGCCAGACTTAATTAAGGTTTCAGAAGAACATGGAGATGCGCCAGCAATAGTGCTGAGTGCTGTCATCGTTGCTGGCATCTGAAATTAGGGCATGGAGTTAGACATATATGCAACATATAACTTATCCTGTCATGTACTGACTGGTATTTTGGCTATAAAGTAGTCTCAGTTTGAACATCCTTAGATATTTGCCCTTTAGGTCTCCTCAGAGCACCCCACTTTTGAGGTGGAAGGAGCAAGTGGACTCAAATGATGCAAGAAGGTCAAAAGCAGTAGAGCTTTTGCTCTGGTGCAGCACATGTCCTGCCACTGATCAGAGCTGCACTTTTATTGGTCTTCAATAAGGTCTTGATAAGAACAGTAAAGTCTCAGGCACTCGGCTATGTTTCACAGCAGGGGTATGAACAGTTCCCAAGAGGCTATTCCATACATACGTGTTCCTGCTTTGGCAATGGGGTCTGGACATCCACAGTTTGGCTGGGCTTTGCTGCTTCCTTTACAGCTGCAGGCTCTGCCAAAAGGGAAGGAAGTGGACAAGCAGAAAGTGATTGCTCCTTTCAGGAGATGCTCATAGCAAAGGGTCTGCACAGCTAGACTGCAAGCTGTCATTTCTGTGGAGACACAATTTTTCTAAAGGCTCTTAACACCAAGGGGTCATTTTTCTACTCACCGTCCTCAGGAGGGGCTGGGAAAGGCTCATTGTTTCGTGGAGGAGTTCGAGCTATAGAAAAAGAAGGAAAAAAAACAAAACTGATGAAGGCTATAGATTAGCTATAGGTCAGCCTTGGAGCTGGAAGACCTCCAGCAACTCCAGCTCCACAGATCAGACAGTTGGTGATACAGCAAGGAGAGTTATCTCCTTTGGAACTGCGTGTTATTGTTGAGTTTAGCCGAAGGTTTTAGCCATGGTGACTGGGAGGGATAAAATTACCCCATACGTTTCATTGTTGAAGGCAACAAAGTGCAAGAAAAGATTAAATTTAGTTTACGTCAAATTAGCTCACATTGAAGGAAATTCTAACACATGCAAAGCAATAAGGGTATCATGTTGTGCCTCCCAAACAATAACAGCTGCTTTAGCAAAACACTTCGTCTTTTCTTCTTTATGGGGAGGGGGAGCTTCTGGAAATCCCTGATTTTGTATATACCAGAATCCTAAGCAAATAAAGAGACCCCGTAACACAAGGGTCCTTCCTGATCAGGACAGGAAACTACATGCACACACAGGCCAGGCTTCAACTAGACACCCGAGTTAAGGCGCAGCCTTCCAGCAGCTCAGCAACATGAACTACGATTCAGAGCACAAACTAGTAAATAAAGGGGTTTTTTTTATATATATATAAAAAAAACTAGAACAGTGAGCCAAAGTTCACTTCCACACCAGTTTAGTGCCTACAGCTCTCGTCTAATCACCATTCAAAACCACAGTAAACTGCAGTACTAACAGATGGAGTTCTTGGGCTGGAAGATCTCTTTGTAGTCCTCTGGGTTCTGGATTTCAGCCTTCGATTCCTTCTCATCCCGGTCATCTTCACTGCTGGGACTGCGTCTCTCGCTCTCTGAGTTGTGCTTCACCCTGCTGCAAAGAAAAGGGACGTTAGCAGGATCAGTCACATGGACCCTCTTAGAGTAAAAGCACTAAGCTCCTTGTAGATTCCCTAAAAACCCTGGAATCAGGGCCAACGAGCAGACTCCCTTACCTCTGTGGCTTGCTGCAGCTAGTTGATGGTCTGTCATAGATGCGGCGAAGGGAGGACCCTGCAGGGGCAGGCTGAACAAGAGGCTTGTCGTCCCTGATCAACCCGTGAAGAATGGAACCTGATTTTGTGACTCTGTTGAGATCCACAACAAAAGAGGAGACTGTGCTTTGTGCAAAGGAAACTCCTATCTGTAGAGGGAAAAGATCCAGGTAATTCACCAAGAAGCGAGGTGCAGGAAAGCCTTAGACATAAGACAGTGACCCTGAGCAGCAGCGTTTCAGGATTTCTCAACTCATGGCCTTGACTTTTTCAGTTTGGAACTGTCCCTGTTTTAGGAAAGTCTATGAATTTTGATGAAGCTTTTGCTGGGCATGGTTTCTAATCACTGGCCCAACCAAGCCCCACATCCTCCATCCAGAGATTGGAGAGAAATGAAATGGAGCACAAAGCAGCTGAATGCAAAAGCACACAGGTTTTGCCCCACCGTTGGCCACACTGCTAGCCTGGGTCACTTAGTTTGTCACAAGGCTTCAAGTTCCAAGGCCTGCAAGCACACAGCAGGATTTTATCTTGCGTTCTGCAGCCGCCTCCCCCCGCTCCTCGGGAACAGTGGCTCACCAGCTGGTTGTTGCAGATAGATAAGTCAGCTACTTTTCCCCAGTTCACCAAGACCACATCAAAACAGCGTTCTGGCTCCCAGCCGTACACACGCAGCGAATCCTGGAAGCCACTATACAAGCAGCAGCCATCTGGGTTGAAGAGCACACACCTGGGAGAAGGCAGGGAGAGAGATTTGGATACACCCTTCCAAACTTGCTCAAGTCCCCATGGACCCCAGGGCTGTTCCCCTGACTTCACCAACACCTCTAGCCTTGGTTTTTAAACACCCAGTGCCCAGATCTAATGATCTTGTGCAAAATCTCCAGCAGCCCAAGCTTCTCCACAGGAAAATATCCTCCCTTCAACCTCACTTTAGGCTGCCTAGTTGTGGTAGGAACTTAATATACCTGACTGGTGTGGCCTCCTCTTCAATACAGCTCACAACTTGAAACTTCTCCAAGTCCCAGAATCGGACAGTCCTGTAATACAACAGGAGAAACAAGATTGCTCATGGAATCTGCTGTAGGGTTTAGTATTAAAATAACATTAATAGCTCGAATGACTTTCACTGCCATGCAAATATAATGAGCCTACAGTGAAAGCTGGTCTAGCTCAGATCCGTGGATCCAGCCACGGATGCTTACTCTGCACATCATAGATGGGAAATGTTTGCAAAGTGGCAACCACTCACACTGACAGGATTGCCTCAAAACTCAAACTCGCACATTATATTCCCAACAGGAATGGCATCAGGAAAGGGATTGACATATTGAGCTCCCCAGTACAAGAGAGACATGGAGCAAACCCAGCGGAGGGTTACTCAAGTGACGGAGGGACTGGAGCATCTCTCTTATGAGGAAAGGCTGGGAGAGCTGGGGCAGCTCAGCCTGGAGAAGAGCAGGCTGAGGAGGATGTAATCTGTGTGTATAAGCATCTGAATGGATAGTGTAGACAGGATGGGGACAGGCTCTTTCCAGTGGTGCCCAGCAATAAGACAAGAGGCAGCAAGCACAAAAAGCTCTGTCTGAACGCAAGAAAAAAGTTCTTTACTGGGTGGGAGACAGGGCCCGGGAACATGTTACCCACAGAGGCTGTGGAGTCTCCATCCTTGGAGATACTCAAAAGCCACCTGGGAAATGTTCTCCAGGTGATCCTGCTTGAACAGGGAGGTTGGACTAGATGATCTCCAGAGGTTTCTTTCAGCCTCAACCATTTGTGACATACACAACTGCCTGCTTTCTCCTTCCCCTCATGTACCTGTCAGAGCTGCCAGAAGCCAAAAGGTATTCATTGGGATGGAATTCAACAACATTTACTGGGCCAGTATGTCCTGTAAATTCAGACATTATCTTCCCAGCAGCCAGATCCCACAGCTGAAAGAAAGAAAGAATAGAGAGACTCTTGAAAAGATTTAACGTTAGAGACTCCTACTTTGAGTTTCCTTCTACTGGCAAGCTAATCTTTCTACCTCTCCAAGCACACACTCAACTACTTATTCAAAAACAAACTCTGAAGCTCCAAATCCTTTCCATTTTTTCCTGCGAGTAGTGTACAGTGCAGCACATCCCTACTGAGTTACCCGAGCAGAGCTCAAAAGTAATATTGTGAAGCAACGTGCTATGGACAATTCATCCTGTAAACCTCACCAAGGCAGAGGCCAACGTTCAGGTATCACAATTCTACCTATCACTGAAACTTTCACGCCCATAGTGCCTCGACATCAGCTGGATAAGGGCACTTCATCAGATGTAACTCATGTCTGGATGTC
Source organism: Tinamus guttatus (assembly GCF_059628265.1). Lineage (NCBI taxonomy): Eukaryota > Metazoa > Chordata > Aves > Tinamiformes > Tinamidae > Tinamus > Tinamus guttatus. The sequence continues at coordinate 3,641,264 of NW_028289208.1, read as the reverse complement.
ACCAGACAGGATCCCCCTAAACCGACTTCCCCTGCAAAGCCACAGGGCTCACACTGCTGCCTAATGAACCAAAGGGAGCTATGGGAGAGCTGGTGAAAAGATGCTCCCTGCTGTCCCATGTCCCACGAGCAGATCAGGAGCGCGTCGGGGTAATCGTTGATGGGTAAGTTACCTTTACAGTGTGATCATCAGCAGCAGAGGCTAACCATTTCCCATCAGGGCTAAACCGGAGACACCTAACAGCTTGTGTGTGACCCTGAAATGAGAAACATAAGCAGCACTGTGGTTATTTTCCTTTAAAGGGCATTCTGGCTTCTACCTTTCTATTTTATACAATCAAATCAACTATCTGCGTCACAGACTTCATAGCTCAGAGAACAGAACCCTTAAAACCTACTCTCCAAAGCTATCTATATGAAACAGGCATAAACTCACCTAGACTTTTTTTTGCATTAGGATGACAACTGTAAATAGAAATGTGACTAGGATTGCTGTGCCGTTGAGTTGGTTTCTAAAGTGAAATTAATAGACAGCTTCTAAAGTGAAATTAATAGACAGCAAGTTCTTTGTGTAGAAAAAGCCACAAGAATTGAAATACCTCAGTGCAGAGGAGTCCAGTCTTCTATTACCAGCCACGGCTTAAAGAAACACTCATGGATGCTCTGCACCCCACAGTGAAGCCTATCAGCCTATAGCAACTCGTAGGATAACTGCTCCTGTCCCCATACAGTTCAGAGGCATATAGAGGTTTATCACACCACTTCAGCAGTCATGCAGATGTTATTTTTATATCAGGAAAGTAGGAGGTTAATCAAATAAGCACTTAAAGGCTTACACACAACCCTAGGTAGGGACCTTTTTTCGCTCTTTTCCCCAAAATCAGTGAAGGAGTTTACCTTGTATCTGAAGACGCAGCCTTTTCTTCTTACATCCCAGAGCTACAGGGAAGAAAAGCAAACAAACCATAAGCTCAGAACGATAGATGAGGGCTGTTAAAGTCGTGTCTGCTCTTGAGCCTTCTCCTGACCCAACCTTCTCAGCGAGAACCATTTTTGTAAGGTATTTCATACTACAGAAGCTCAGTTCCTAGAGTCAAACGCCAGCCTGATAAAAGCAGAGGCAAGCCACAGAACCAGCACATTGACACTCGCTCACATCAGGGCTCCTCTGGCACCAAGCTCGGAGTCCTGTGGAATGAGCCGTGTTCCCTAACAGATGAATCACATTTGTTGCATTGCACTTGTAAAAACACATGAGCGGATTTCACAAGTGTTCATAAATACACCTGCCCACACACACGCAAATGATGATATACATCTGCCAACAGCTTGGCACAAAACACATTCTGTCCCTCTTCCCAGCAAAGACGCTGCAAGGGAAGAGGATAATCTCTAGGAGAAACTGGGCTTTACCTTAATGTTTGTGTCCAAAGAACCAGATGCCACAAAGCTTCCAAAAGGATGGAAATCGAGGCTGCAGATATTCGCCTTGTGACCCAGCAATGTCCGAAGAACTGGGAAAAGGAGAAGTGGGACGGAGAGAAAGAACAGGGATCAAATATTTAGCAGTTGGCTTCCACACACAGAATGCAGTTTGGCCATCCTATCTTCACCATTAAACACATGCCAATACAACATATATTAGATATGCTAGACCTAGTTAATCATCTGTGTACATTATCCATGGAAATGTTTCGAAGTTCACCTTGCAATGCAAAGAAACAGCAATAGAGGGCCTGGGCTCAGCAATCCTAATGGAACTCCTGTCCTTAGGTATGTAATCTCTCAAGGTCTCAAAGGTGAAAATGAAACTGAAAAGTCATACTTTGAGGCAGCTGTCAGGCAGAGAGAGCACATCTTGGGGAGGTAGATAGCACTTTCGGGTAAAGAAGTGAAAGGGACACTTGACTATCTGCATCGTTCATCTTTCAGGTATCAGACAGACCCTTTCTAGGTCTCTTTGCCCCAGCGTGGGTACCTGTCCGGGATTCCACCGCTTATATTCCAGTATTTGCACTGGATTCCTCCCACTGCCCCTCACAAGAAGCGTCCCAAAGAATGTGCATGGAAGGGACGCTCAGGAAGGGGAGGCAAAGGAAACCATCACGGTGCTTCAACTCATCCACCGAGCAACACCCCCTGCAGTGCTGGAATCCAGCACGGACCAGCAGAACTGGTACCTTGTAAAGCAGAGATGAATGTAGAGCTCAACTTCGAGGAAGAAAAATTGCTCTCATAATGAGAAGCAGTTTCACTCCATCATCAGTCATCTGGGACACTCTTTATTCCCACAGCAGGAATTAGCTCTCAAGCCAGGCCAGGAGCAGTCATTTGTAGAGACACTGGCTCATAGGTCTAGTACTAAAGTCATCCAGATCTGTTACTCTCCACTGGTTGAGCCAAGTTATTTTATAATCCAACTGCCTCTAAATGCTTGAATGACAAAAAGGCTTTCTTATGTATGCCATCTGCTTTTTGTTTTCTTAGCTCAGCCAATGCAAGTCTGGTTTTTGTCGCACCCTCTTACGATGAGCAAGTAGCAAACTACAAGAAGCATTCATTCATTTTACAGTGTTTGTGCTGGAGTGCACTCGAGCAATTTGTGATCCCTTTTCAAAATTTCTTTAGGATTTGAGAAAAAAATGCAATAAACAAAATAGGATTCAACAGTATTTAAAGGATCAGGGTTCAACGAGTTGATAGCTTTTATGATTTATTATAAATTAGGCTCTTGTTCCTTTCTGTGGTCAAGTACAAGGAAAAAAACTTGAGAAGAAAAAGAAAATTAAACTGGAACCTAAAAAATAAGAGATCAACGGGCAGAGAGATTTCTGGGCTTGTACAGAATCTGGAAACTTAAAACTTTGAAAGTGATTATATTGTATATTATTAATATTATATTCTTATGTATAATATCAGATATTATATACTTATTAATTAGGTATTATATATTTGTACTATCACAAATTAGGGGCTGAGCTGCTGGAAAGTAGGTCCATGGAGAGGGATTTGAGAGTTGTGGTTGATAACAAGTTAACCATGTAAAGTGGATGGGGTCAAACTTCTTGGTGGTGGCCAGTGACAGGGTAATGGATATAAATTAAAACACAGGAAGTTTAATGTCCATATGAGGAGAACTTTTTCCTGTCAGGGTGACAGAGCCCTGGAAGAGGCTGCCCAGAGAGGCTGTGGAGTCTCCTTCTCTGGAAATCTTCAAAGCCGCCTGGATGCCGCCCTGTGCCCCATGCTCTGAGTGTCCCTGCTTGTGTAGGGGGGTTGGACTAGATCATCTCTAAGGTCCCTTCCAACTTCAACTAGTCTGAGGGTCTTGTGTGATTTTAAATTTGCACTGTCCTTTCAACTAAGGCCCAATTTTAAGCTGAGAATTCAAATACATTTTCTGTATGCCTAATTACCTTACAGATGTGTGCAAAATCATCTGGAATATACAGTTCAGCATGCTCACGTCAAAATCCTAGAAACTAGTTCCTTAGACCACTCTCCAGAACACACATACGTATTTCTGCTCAAGAGGGCACAAACAGCTCTACAGCCTACGTAGGAACTGCACAAAAACCCTACAACAGCACTAGAAATTAAAATGAAAGCAGGGTCAGGCTGTTGCTTCTTAGCTGGGAACCTTCCAGGCCAGCAAGGATACTCGGCATAAAGATATTCCAAAACCAACACACAAAGAGAAGCCCCATCACATGAGAACATACTTTTGGCAGCTTCCAGATCCCAAACTCGAATGGAGCCCGACTGGGACCCTGCGACTATGAGCTCCTCATTTGTGTTGATCTGCAGGCTCTCGATGGGGGTTGTATGGCCTGTCAAGCTCTGCAAGAAAAGAGGCACAAAATGACAAGGTCTCATGCAAAGCTGATGGCCACAGTTGCATCATTTACACTTGACTAGTGAGTAGTGATTTGGGATCATCATTTCCCCATGATTTGGGAACGCCAGGCTCTGCTGCTGGTCATTCTCTCCCAAGAGCTATGAGGGTGGCAGGGCCTCCTAGAGACCATCACTGCACGGAGCCCTGGCACACATCACCCAAGTTCCCACTGCTTTCTGGCACACTCTGACTAATTTTTGAAGGATGCATCGACAGAGAGACACGGGCAGTTAAACATCAGGTGTGCATGCCCACACAAGGTTGACACATGCTTACATTATAAAAATTACGCTGCGCAAGCACGATGACACCGTGTTTGTTCTAAATGGGTCACTTAGGTGTCATGAACCGGTTACAAAACCCAAAGCAAGAGCAAAACCAAGGCTACTTCAAAACCTTCACCCAAGCAAGAAGCCCTGTGTTGCTGCCAGCGCTGGGCGTCGCGGCGACGACATTGTCCCATTACTAAAGTATTAACTTGAGGCAATAAGAGTAGTGAGTTTGCATTTTCTTTCATCCATGAGCATCTAAAAGCTTACAAGTAAGTATTTTGAAAAGGCCTGATTTTAATTAAAACACAAGAATATTAGAACTAGCTCTGGAAAGCTAATCAACAAACACACTGCTATTGTGGAGCTTTTAGTTGTCAATTAAGCAATATTATAGTCTAGTCTTTATCCTCAAACAGGTCTTTTAAACAGTTAAGCCAGCTCTGTGCCTCCCACACATTTAAAGAGGCTGGGAACACCAGTTCAAAGCCACTTGTCCCGGTGCATTTCATCAGCAACTGCAACACTCTAAGGTTATAACTGCTACCACTTAGGGAGAAAAAAAGTTCAAGCTGAAACTAGAAGTTGCTCCTTGAAAAGTTCTTCTCCCTCTTGCCCACACAAATATCTGGAATCCTGGCAGCGTAAATACAAAAGACGAGCTTTAGAGAACAACCACGAAAATCAAAACACAACTCAAACCCTCCAAGTTCTTTTGATATTATAACAACAACACAAGATCTCAGCAGTTCCAGTCAATCCTCAACCTGCAGAAATATAAGTTCCTGACACCTGTGGCTCCCAGAAAGCACGGGAGAGCTATGGCTTTCTACTCCCACAAAAGGGAGAGGGAGAGATTTGGTCTTTCCTCCTTTACAAAGAAGGAACTACTGTGGCTTCCAACACCTGGCAAGTCACTAGAAATGGCCTGGAAAACACAGTTTAAACTGTGAAAAAAAAAAAAATGCAGCATCACGGAGGGCGAGCAGCTCCTTTTGCATCTATTTCAACCTCTGTCTTGATCTCAGTAAAAATAAAGCAAAAACAAAACAAAAAAGATAAAACAAGGTAGAATCTCTCTTCTAGCTTTTTTGACCCTATTTCCCTCCCATGTCCTTGCAAGGCTCACACTGGCGAGAGAAACACCTCTCATAATGCAATGGTAATTATACTGTTTACAAAACAAACGCTAAGGGACTCTTGCTAAGGATGCTTTTCCACAACATCCCAGAAAAGGTGGATGCTGCAGAATAAACAATTGTTAAATATACCTGGAATGCCTCTTAGCTGTGCCTGCTGTGGTATCCCTACTCTTTCTAACATGCTGCATCCAATATTTCACTTCCCCAGCCCACAGACAAGTCAGCAAACTATCCTGACAAACACCGGGCTGTCGGAAAGCGAGTATGGGGCGAGTGGGAACATATCCTGCCCGAGAGGCTTCCTCCTCCAAAGGCAAACTCCAGGGCACAAAACCAGTCCCTGTAGCTTGTGCTATAAAAGCAGCTGACCTTGTGCAAAATTCTCCATTTAATTATCTGTAACTTGGTAAAAGAAGGCTCAGTATTCACCATTGGAGCACACGCTGGCCTACCTGAAGCAAGGAGCCTCCTGGACTGTGTCTGGAGCAGAGTTGTTCACCAGTTACTTGAATTTTGTCCCCTTTTCCAGCTAGAATCAGATCACGCTTTGCATTGACAAACTCTCTTCAACCATCATAAAAGCTGCAACCCATATGTCTTTTCCCCTTGTTTCCCACTCTCTGCATCTCAGAATAAATATTCCTGTCTCCCCAAAGTTGCAAACTGTCCTGTCCTTACCATGATGCAGTTGGGCTTGTTAACCGACCATATGTTGACCCGACAGTCATCTCCTCCGGTTGCCAGTAGCCGGCCTGAACTCTTCCCCAGGACTAGCGAGGACACATTGCTGCTGTGAGCTGTGATCTCTTCTGCAAAAATTAAATAAAAACCAAAGCAAACAAACACTTGTTACAAACTGAAATAAACATTTTCTATCCCATCCTTCCCAGGGGACTTAAAAACTAACAAACAAAAATAAACCCCACAACTTTCTCCAGGAAAACTTCCCAGTTCCCACTGGACAAGCTGGAGCAATGCAGAGTTCAGATAAGAAGTCAGTAATATTATCTTGCTTGAAACAGTCCTCCTCAGCCCTGCTGCACTTCAAGACATTTGCTGACCAGTCTTCATGGCTGCAGTGGATGTGCTGCTCACAACAGCATCCCGTCGCCGGCAGCAGCTCCGACGCTGCTGGGGAAGATGTGCTCACAAGTAGAAACCTGCTTAGAGAAGCTGCTTTACCTTCCCCACCTGGGTGGGTTTCCGTGTGCCGAGCTGTTTCCGGGGTCGGAATGATATGAAGCAGCACAAGCATCTAGAAAAAGGCCCTCTGATACTGTTCTGGTGAGCACCAGAAGACTGCCCAACCCAGGAGGAAATGGCAATGAACAGCAGTAAAGTTTGCTGCCTTGCAGAGGAAAAAAGTCAGACTCAGCACTGGGGATAGGTGGAGCTCCCTGCTCCGAGCTTTGGCAGGGCTTTGCTACATTCCCACCACACAGGCACGTGGAATTTCATGGTTGACAGTGATCGTGTATTTTTAAAGGGCAGAAAAGAACAAATGTGATTGGTATTAAAAGACTGTTAAAAAGATGGAGGCTGAGGTAAAGACCTGACATTGAGAGGGCCTTTGGAAATGACAGAACTCGAGGGAAGCCTTACAATAAAGGAACAAACTTGGGGTTAAGGAGAAGCCCAACAAGAGCATCTTTGCAAAGGTACCTGCTTTCATAAGGGATTTTAAAATCCACCTGAATTTTTGGCAGGAATTTTCCATCAGATGCCTTCACCAATTTCTTCCTCTTACAGTTCTCCTCTTTGAAAGTTCACCAGATTTGCATGCATAATATTTATGAAACTTGTTTGTAAGAGAAAAAAAATAGGTAGTAATCAATGCAGCTTTTGTTCAGATTGCTTTGGTGGGAAGAACAATTTGATGATTAAGTGCAAGACACTAATCTAAAGGGACATTAGGATAGTAACAATAATAATTATAGGTATTTTGTTCTGAGGTTCTCAAGGATGCTTTTTTGAAAGGAAAACTGCGCAACTTTCACTTCAGCTGGACCAACACCTGCCAAATTACAAAGGCAGCAGGACTGTAAATTAAACGCAAAGGGCAAAGCTGAAAATAAACCTCCACTGTGTCAAAAGAGCAGCATCTAAGGCACTGCTAAAGCAAAGTATGCACGAATAGATGAAACTGAAGGTAATAAACAATGCAATTAGTATTAATGGACCGACTGACTATTTAAAATTGAAAGAACCTATGCTGAGCATTGATGTTAAAGTGAGTGTGTCAGCAGCTCAAGTTTTTGCTCCTCTTGATTTTGTTCTTAATAATACATTAGGGGTTTAAGAGTCATTGCTAAAGTAATAATCCCTGTGTTTATAAAAACCAGATTATAACTCCACACTGGCCTTGGACAGGCAACAGCACCTCATTCCCTGGTGAAGCATTAATCTACCTAATCCCACAAACCTTTCTTCATGAAGCATCCTCACCAGCTATCACCCACGAGCTCAGCGACAGCAAACTCCTAATCAACATCACCAAAATGTTTGCCAACGTGCCAAACGCTTCTTGCTTTGAAGAGGAAGGTACAATGAGAGGGCCCAAAAAAGCCAAGATCAAGGGTTTCTGCTCATTTAAATAGAACAAAGATTTGAGACCAATCAACTTCCAACAGTTCTTGAAACTTACGAGTTTCAGGAATGGGAAAGTAACATCTCAAACTGGCTTTCTGCTCAAAAACACATGAAATACTGGCTATACTGCAAGGGTGACTACTATACAGGATGAGCTATTGTATCTATACTCTATGTGACTAGTTAATATACAGCCCTACTAATATATTGCCAATCAATATCACCACCTTTCTGTGAGGCTTAAAATCACTGGCCTAAAACACACATTTCCAAACAACTAATTATTTCCCTTTGCTTCTAACAACTCATTTGCAGCTACTATTACATTACCAGGCAGTGCTCAGAGAGGCGAACAGAAATGGAAAATTAATAACTGCACGTTCCAGGGAAAAAAATGAAACTAAAAGCACCAGATTCTTGCTGTCTCTTATAAAGTGTTTGAAACACTTTATAAGGATGAGTAAAGACCTGATCGTGTAATGATTACCTCATCCCACCTGCAGCAAGTACCCGCTCACCTTCTGTAACACAGGAGCAGCAAGGAGTGCTCATGATACCTGGGAACTAGCACGATACCCGGGCACTCTGCAGCAGGCCGGGCTCTCTACGGGTTTCAATCACTTCCTTGGTTGTTCTTATGGGACATTAGAGTGACATGGGCTTTGCTCGCTAGAATTTGGGATAGCATTGCAAAAAGTAATAGGAAAAAACATACAGACTTTTACCCAATGAAAGCAGCTAAACAAAATGCAATGCTTCTCTGCTATGCTGCTCCAATCCTTTTCAAAAGGGATTTTTTAAACTCGGGAAGGGCATTCAGCCCCAAGGAATAACCTAGCTCAGCGGTAGCACAGAAAGGCTCTCTCTTCCCCTTGCCAGCTCAGAAAACTGTGCTCGGCTTCGCCAAGGAGAGGAGCCCCGGGCACTCACGCAGCTTCCACGCCGTCTTGGTGGCCACGGACACGGCCATTTCTCCGCGCGGCTGCCGTCTCCCTCCCGGCAAAGCTCCGCCGTGGAGCTCGCGCCGGAGCCTCAGCTGCTGCCTGCAGAGCCGCTCAGTCGCATCCAGCCCGAGGAGCCTCGTCCTGCGGGGAGACGGAGCGCAGCTCTCCCGGCACCGAGCGGATCTTCCCGTGGCGCTTAATCCTCATGGGGATCAACATGACACGGGCCTAGGCGAGACGAGACACAGCGTCAGGGGGGCGGCGGCCCAGGCGGGCAGCGCGGAGCCGCCGCGGGGCCCGGGCGTCCAGCCGGGCCCGGCTGCAGGGCGGGCTGAGGGCGAAGCTCCGCGGGGCACCGGAGCTTCGGGAGGCGGGAGGCGAGAGCCCCGCCGCCGCTTAACACCGGCCGACGGCGCCCGGGGACCGTGTGAGCGGCGGCCGCCGAGCCCCGAGCGCCGCCGCGGGACGCGCCGCCCGCATTGCCCGCCTCTACCTGCGGCCCTGGCGGCCCCGGCACCGATTCCGCCGCGCGGGCCCCGCCGCCCATCCCCCCGCACCGCTGCCTGACAACCGGCCCCGCACAACAAACCTGCACCCGCGCCCCGCCCCCGCGCGCGCGCCGCCCAATCGCGCCCGCCGCGCGCATCCGGGCCCGCCCCCGAGCGCGGCCAATCCGCGACGCCGCCGAGCGCTCCGGCCAATGGGGAGCCCAGGAGGGGCCGGTTGCCTCGGCAACCGCGGAGCTGCTTGGCCATTCACAGCGCAGCTTCTTGGCGGAGCCGTTCGAGCTCAGCCAAACGGGGAGGGCGCGCGGGAGCTCTGGCGCCGCCATTTTGCAGGGGGGAGGCCTGGCCAGGGCGCTTTTTCCTGCCCGCTGCTGGAGGCCGCTGCCTCCACGGGGAGAGGAACGCGCATTCCCTGAATGCTGGTCTCTGCTGCCGCACGTTGGCTGGTTATAGTAGCCTCCATGCCCCGCCTGCCAGCAAAAAGCGGATTTTTAAAGTTCACTTGTTCTGGTGCCTTTTGCATTCGGTTAAAACTGATGAGTTTGTAATGGGCTTTGCATCGTCCTGGTTTTAAAATTGTGGTCATCTCTTGAAATACCTTACTGCAAGGGAAAGTGACCCTGTTGCAATAATCTGCATTTGCAGGATCTTAGAATTTTCTAATAACCAAAATACATTATTATAATTCCCCTGCTCTAAAAACCTCTCAATTGTTTTTTTATGCTGTCCACCAATAGTTGTGAACATTTGTTGAAGAGAAAAAAGTGTTAAAATGCCAGTTAATCAATTTGGGTATTTGTCATTGCTGGGTTTTACAATTAATAACTCTAAGTGAGGTCAGAGAGTTTTGATATTTGCTGGGCGCTGACAGGTGAAAAAATCGTTGCACTACATATAGAACAAGATTATAATTTCATTTAAGTATTGCTGGAGTGGAAAAAAACCCAAATATCCCAAATAATGCTACTCAAATAATGCATCAGCAGTTACGGAGCAAGGTTCTGGAAGAAAACCAAAGCTCTGCAGTGCACAGCACATAACTTTGTAGCAACTTCTGAAGCAGAAGCTAAAGCCAAGGCATATGTTGTGCCTTAAAAGACGGAAAAGAGAGTGCAGCAGTACACGCTAGCTAAATGCAGAAAAATGTCACTGGGAGAACATCTGACAAATATTCTGACAGCTGGTTTGGAAATAAAATACTAAAAATGAGAAAGTATTAGCTTTAATATTCTCTGCAACGAGGGTCCCAATAAATTCCAGAAACAGCCTCAGAAAGGCTTTTAGCAGGATCTAATTAGTTAAGTAGCAGATGATTTATTGAAGGCTAGGGGGAAAACCTGTCACTATTTTTTTCAGGCCACTTACAACAGGCTTCAGTGCTGATTCCCAGTGTCTGGTGTGCAGGAATAAAGGAGAAGTCAGGGATGGCTGAGGTGCCCGCTGAGGCGAGGATCCTTGTGCAGTTTCTCCTCGAGAGCAAGGTATTTCTGTGGTGCCATCAGTTTTTCCCTAAAACAAGAAGGGGAGAATAAAACCAGCGCAGGGAGTAGGATAGAATATTTGCCAGAATACCCTCAGGGCGGAGTTTCTGGGAGCGCTGACTTGTAGATCCCCCATGCAACCCTGGACCTTGTATTTGATCAGTTGCTCTTTCCCATTACCTCTTGAGCCTTAATGCCAGGACCCGGATACGGAACATGGTTTCAGAGCAGTAGGCCAGGAAGTCGGTTTCGTCCTCCATGCTGAGCTGATTCTGGTTTTCCTGATACCACCGATCCTTCTTCTGCAGCTCCTCCACCTCCTGGGGGGCAGTGAGAATTTCATAGAATTTCATAGAATGCTTAAGGGACCTCTAGAGATCATCCAGTCCAACCCCCCTGCACACGCAGGGTCACCTAGAGCACGTGGCACAGGACTGCGTCCAAGCGGGTTTGGAAGATCTCCAGAGAAGGAGACTCCACAACCTCTCTGGGCAGCCTGTTCCAGTGCTCTGGCACCCTCGCTGTTAAGAAATTTTTCCTTAAGTTCCTGTGGAACTTTTGATGCTTTAGTTTTTGGCCGTTTCCTCTGGTTCTATCAGTGGCCACCAATGAAAAGAGTCCAGCACCACTGAAAAGAGGCCAGCACCCATCCTCCTCATCCTCCTGAGCAACAAGAAGTCAGGGCAACAGCGAGGAGCAAAGTTGCACAAAGGAGCAACTCAAAGTGCAGGAAGCCAAGCGTGAAGGGAACCATAAATGAGAGTCGTCTTATTTTCCAAACAGGGACCAAATTTGCCCCTAGGGCTATTCCGTGATTTGATTTCACTTTCTAAAGACAGAAAACTACAGAGGCATGTTTATGGCTTTCTTAACATAATCAAAGGAGTTTTGTTTCTTGCTTTCTTTCATAATGAAGCAGTGTGACCCTCCTGCCCGAGCCAAAGAGACGCCAGAAACACGCGCATCCCAGCGGGAGCCTGGGGATACCTTCTGCAAGTGAGCGTGGATGATGTTGGCCTTATGAGTGAGACGTTGCTTAAAATCAGTCAGGCAGTCTTCTTTGATGCGCAGGGCCTGCCACTTGCTCATTTTCTCCACGTTGCCAACTTGAAGTAGAAAAGGTGCCAGGTAATCCAGCTCCTGCTCCTCTTGTCCCAAGAGGTCGTCCTCCATTAAATTGTCCTGGAGGGGAAGGAGTGAAAAGTGTCATGATCCCATTTACTTGTGTCCCCAACATCCTGTGATAAAGTAAAATAAAAGCAAAGGCCAAAAAACTTATATCCCCCTATGGAAAAAATGTTTCTTTTTCTTACAGTCTGACCAAAACTAGTGCTTTTCATTAGCTCTATCATATTAACAATTTCCCAACATGTTTTTCTGTAGTTTACTTTCTACTTTCTGTATTTTTTAACATCTCTTCTGTTTTCCTTCATTGTAAAGATGTTTCTTGCACAGAAAGTATTATCCATGGAGATGTGAGAAGGGCTTCACAAATGCAGCAGCATTGGGAAGCAAAGGGATAGGACAAGATAGTTTGAGTGATATTGACCTGGAGGCTGGCAAATAGCTGCTTCTTGAATCTTTCCCTCTATTTTTGTTTCATGTCAGATGTATTTGTCATGTAAAACCTATTATTGCCTTTTATAGATTCTCTTCTGAAGAGAGCTCTGTCCAAAATCATTTAAAAGAAACATTTTGGAGACCTTGAAAAATTGCAAATAATCATTCTGGAATCCTACCTGGGAAAAAAAAGTCCATTTTATGCAAGTAATAAGGAAATCAAGATAACATATAAGCTATAGTGGATTAAAGCTGTTAAATGAAGAAGCGTGCATTTCCATAACAAAATGAACTCTGCTTATAAAGATGCAGCTTGGATTTGATTATCACAGTCCTCCCATAATCCCTATAATTAACCAAACCAAGATAATTATTTTCCCTTTTTTTTTTTAAATATATTAACTAATAAAATAAACTTCTTATTTTTCCTCTGTATTGTGTTTTTTTCCAGAAAGCTGGAAGGTGAGAGCATGACCATGTTAAATTTTCACAGAATGTCAATTGAAGCTGTGCTGCCTTTACACCTGCTGGGATTTGGCACATTATGTTTTAATAATATGAGAAGCTTTTAGAGAGAATTCCTTAGAAAGAAAAGCTTACTCTGGGTCTCTTCATGCACATGTAATAAATACTGGGTTCTATGACCTCTACTTACCATAGCTTCATACTCTTGTCTTCTCTTTTCATTCTGCTCCGTATCATAAATTGAAACTGTCAGTTTGATGTCTGCTTCTTCATCCTCACGGATCTTTAAAATTTCTAGCACCTGGCCCAAAAATCAGGAAAAAAAGACACCTTAGTTTTCTCATTAAATGACAATACTCCTACATACTTGACTTGCTGTCAGACCAGGTGCCATGTACAAGAGCTATATCTCTCTTTATACATATAGTTCATCTATATATATGTGTGTGTGTATATATAAATATATATATATATGGAAGACCAAATAAATTTAAAGACCTGTATTAATATGTTCATATTCTGCTGATAGATCAATCTGATAATGGTCTTTATTTTTAAAGCTACTCTATATGACATTTTAAATACCGTTGTTGATATTGCTCATTAGTAAAGCTCTTCTGGAGTCAGAATCTTGCCGTTGGTTTGGAAATTGCACTGCCAGCTTTGGCTTATTTCTTTGTCCCATTAGGATGTGCAGTACAAGCAATGTGAACCTTTAGTTTGTTAACACATTAAGACTGAGAAACTGGGTAAGATAGTTTGGGTAGGCATAGAATGGATATGTTTATTGTGAAGTAACTACAACACATGCTGAAAAATATGGATTTGTTACATAGGTCACTGTGTCATTAACAGTGCAAGAAAAAAAATCACTTCAACATTATGGTTATTCTACCTAGAAGTGCCTAACAACTAGATTTATATTAGATACAACATCTTCAGCTATCGTTTCTCTTTGGTCTCATTCCTAGACAAAAGGCGATGAATTTCTAGCTGCTCCCACTCCTAGGGTGTTAGTTGCTTTCTGAAACTGTCTCTCTACCTGAGAATGAAGAATAAGAGCCCAATTTAGAAAGTGATTCCCCATAAAGATATTAAAGATATATCTACCAAATGAGTTGGTTGCAAGCTTTTAATTCAGCATGCAGGGCAGCCTGTGACACTAGAATTTTTTTCACAGTTTATGCTGGGAATGCTTGAAGACCACTGAGCTGAAACTGTTTCCACCCCGAGTTTGACAGCTAGATGGAGAAAAACACATTACCTCGGTTGCAGATTCCCAGATTTCGTGCTTCAGCTGCTTCTCTTCCTCCATTAGCTTCCGCAGCAGCTTGTACAGATGGAGCAGCTTTGTGTCCGTCTCAGAGCACCCTGCCTGCAAGGAGAGAGGCCAGTGAAAGACCCCCTGGATACACGGGACCGAGGACTCCAATAATACAAATTAGCATTGTTCTGCTACAGACAGGGTAGTGACACTGATTTACGCCACTGAAGCAGCTAAGCCAGGGTCAGTTAATTGGGCTTCACCTCGAGTTTGAATCCATCAGTAATGCCAACCAGGTTGTGCATCTCGCACTTCTTTGCTGGTGCTGCTGTCATTTGCTTGGAACTGGTTTTATGGCGTTAGACAGCACCCTAACAATTGCATTCTGCGTAGTCTCCCCAGTGGGAAATACAAACATTAAAAATTACTTGCATAATATATAAATCCTATACAATATAACTAAGAAAAACCCTGTACTTGCAATCTCTCTTTGATTTTCCTGAGCAGAACTGTGCAGCATCAGTGCAGAATTTACAGGTAAACTTCGGTTCCTCGTTACTGAGTTACATCAATTATATCAGGGATGCTAGTGAAATGACCTCCTTCCAAGACAGTACGCTACTTGCTTGGAATATCTTTTGTTTCAGGCTTTCTATTTATCAGCAATGCATTAAGCCTCAGCATCTTGCCTGTATCTGCTGGGTAAATCGTGACAGATTTAAGCAAAATCGTAACACCAGAAGAAGACACAAGGAGCAAGTTCTTGTTTGAGAAAAGCAAAGGAAACTCCAGCTTCGCTACAATGAACCAGCAGGACCGAACCCAACGGCTGCTGAAACAGCATCTTGCACAAATGCAGGGACTGTGTGTACCCTGCCTGAAGACCAAGCCTGGAAAGGTGACCTCAGCCTTTCAAAGCCTAATCGCCTCCAGCAGGTTCCTGCAGCCCTGAAGGGCTTCACCTTCCACCAAGAGGCTGTCTGGGAAGCAGGTGCAGGATAGTTGGAGGGTGGCGTGTGGTGTGTGCCATGTCCTTTCCTTGTCATCTCACCTTCTGTTCGTGTCCTTGCACTCTTAAAAAAAAAAAAAGAAAAAAAAAAAGCTTCAAGCAACAGTCGTTTTCCTCTGTACCTGGTATGTGATGCACATTTCTGGGGTCATGATGATTTCGTTTCCTTTCCTATCCCTCTCTGCCCCTTTATGGAAGTTCTTCTTTGAGGCAGTGATGTACTTATCCTTGAGGTGATACGTCAGATTGATTCTCTCCTCTGCGATCAGAAAAACGCGTTCTGCCACGTCTTCATCAGCAGGCTTTTCTGGGTTTCTGTGGAAACACTCCTGGATTTGCTAATGAGGGGTGAAAAGGAAGATAGCAGCCAGTTAGACAACAGACACAAAATACAAGGCTTATAGATAACTGGGTCTTAAAAAAAAAAAAAAAAAAAAAAGGTAAAAAGGTAAAAACTGAGCCTTTCTGTCCGGACTGCAATGGCATCTCTCAAGGGCTTGGCCCATGACCGTATTATTCTTTTCTGTGTGTCAGCCACACTGTCACGTGCCAGGTGCCCTCCTGCTCCCAAATCAGATCTGACTAGAAGGAGAGGCAGATAACCAGCTTGTAACAACTAACTGCCTGCAGTCAGAACGATGGTGATAGATGAGGAATTTTGCCAGGAACACGAAGCGTTACTAGGTTGGGGTCCAAACATGAAATAATTCGACTAATTTTGAGTCTTGTGAACATTTGGATGGAAAAATCATAGCCAGTTTAGGGGGGTTCTTTTTAATTTTCTTTCCTTTTTGCGCCCCTTCCCACCCCCGACTCGATTTCCCAATCTCATTTTCCTAGTTTCAGTTTAGCCTCTCCAATGCAACTTGTGATGACTGGGGATGCTGTGGCTCTCTATTAGACAAGCAACGGCAAGACACAGCAACTGAACGAAGCCTGGACATCTCATCTAAGCTTTTGCCTTGGCTAGGCTCAGTGAAAATGAACCCAAAGCATTCAACAATACGTTTGGCAAAGTCTATATGCCACAGTGGTGATTCTTTCTCCACTCCTGTCTTGGCCTTACCACTATAGGCCGAGAGCTGATGTCAGTTCTGGTGCCGGCTATCTGTATTTTCTTTACTCTTTTGCCAAACTCCACGTGCCGCAAGTACAGGAAGTCGTCCCGCCCTTCGAAGTAGTCAGTCATCTCATGGGCATTTTCAACGTGTTTCTGGAGGCCGTCGACTCGCGCCTCGTTGTAAAACTCCATCGTTCGCTCAGTCTCCGGCTCCATGGACGTGTAGATGTGCGCTAGGGCAGAGGAGAGACTGCAGACACTTCCCAGTTGGTAATAATAACGCTGGTGAACCCAGGTTTGTCAAGAGGAAGTCTCATTTTCTTGACAAGCCAGTAAATCACATGGCTAATTATCTAGTGCATATAAATGTCTGAGGAGGGAATGCTGTCTCCTCATGGCTCCGTGGTAATATGTCATGGCCTGAGGATGGGAGAACGCCTTTGCTGGAACATTGCCTTCCCTACCAACAATGGTTAGGTAGCACTGAATGAAGTCTGGACTCTTATTTCAAAACCAGGGACCAGCACAACCCCCTGTCTGGAAAGGCTGCTTTAGCAATAGATGTGATACAGGACTTTCCCTCCCCCAGCTGCACAATGCTGAGAGAGAGAACATGATGCTGAATTATATCTTAATAGGGATATTCTCTCTTAGTGTGGGAAAAAAGGGATTTTTGCTGTTATGCTGGAGGGGGAGGCTCCCGCAGATTGGGAGAGCACCAGCTGAACTCGCTGCTCTCCTTTGGAGGCCTCACTGTTATTAATCTAGGCAGTTCATCCCAGAGTTTTGCAGTACCCCATGGCCACTTGGGCCTTTGCCCGTGGCAGGAGGGATTCACATGAGGTCCCATCAGCTGCAGTTGCCTTGGCTGTCCAGGTGAGCTGAAATACCTTTAAGACCTAGGAGGTGTCCTGGGCGGAAGTGCTCCGTGGTCAGCTGTGTTTGTCTGTTCACTTCTCTCCTCTCCAGCTTGTCTTCCCGGTTTTTGAACCACTCCCTCACCTCCACTACTTTGGAATCTGGCAGGAAACAAACCATTTTACAGTCTTACATCAGCCTGTCGGAGTAGGATTCCATCCCACCATCCAGGAGCAAGCACCCTATGCTCTTCATATAGCCAGGGGAGACAAGGCAGTCACTGGAATCGTCCCGGTGCACAGGGGCTTTTGTAAATGAATCCTAGGATACGTTTGATTAGATGAATCATATCTTAATAGGCCTATTCTTCTCTGTCATCAAGAACTAGAGTGATTAGCTCAAAGGAGAAAGGCAGCATTGCAGATGTCTAAGGTTAGATGAGATAATTTCTGTCCCAGATGCTTTATGAGAGGATCCGGAGAGAAGGGGAATGAGACGGGGGTCTGGCTCTGCCCAACAGGGCTAGAGGCAGGAGTTTGTATGTCCCGTTAGGAATCTACATGGTTTCCTGGTCCAACTGTCTACAAAGAATGCTTTGGAGTACAGAAATATCCTTATTTACCCATACTACATAACTGTCCCTTCATGGCTTCTGTCAGCATTGATGAGAACTGTGGTGCTGCAGTTGTTAGATCAAACCAACCTTCTATTTCTCTGAAGACTGAAAATCCAATCAGTTGACTTGTGACACTGCACAGCATCCCCATTTGGTCATGAAACAGATTCACACTCTAGTGGGAAGCCCTACAATTGCTGAAAAGCTTTGGGCCTCGATGGACAGTGAATGTGAAGCTGTACCTGGAGATGGGGTAGATGAGCCCTTCACAAACGTGAAAGGAGAAAGCACAAGAGAAACCCTGGCAGAAAGAGTCATGGTACCAACCACATCCCCTCGTGGACTTCCCAGTCGCACACCCCGTGCTGTGTTTGCTCACTGCGTTCAGCGCGTTCCCCCATCTCCCTTACAGCACGGGTCTGCGTAGACAGTGAGGCGCTGGACCAGCCCGTTTCTGTTCAGGTACGGTGCCCATTTCTCCAGTTTTGCTTCCTTGTACAGGATCACCTTCCTCCCCTGGGGACTGCGGGTCTCAAATTCTGCAGTGACAAGGAGGGTGTCAGAAAGACCGATTCCCTTGTGCTCCAGAAAAAGAAATTCAAGTGGGAGAAATTTATGATCTAAGGGGATCCATGCATTGCTAGTTTGCATTCAGCTGTTGGTGAAGCTGTTAGACCCTGCCTGTTGTGCTTTAACATTACAACAGTGACTAATAACTCTTTTGTCTTGTACAATGGATATTAGGTAATGCATCCATGGCAGTCCCTTGTACACAATGCTATCAGAAAGCCCATGCCAGGTGGGGGGATTTTCCACCAAGAATGAGAAGGCGTGCTGAGTGCACTCAAATCATTAGTTGTTGCATGCCTTGATATACTGCAGTCACTGCTGTATCTTGTCCATCCTGAAGAGAGGACTCTTGAGTGAGATAAATGAAATCTCCCTTTTCCACTAAAAGCTTTCTCGGAGTTAAGCAAAAAGCAAAGGAAAAGTAAGTACCTTTGGGAGATATCTGAATGGGGGCCACCCAGGATGGTGGCATGTCAAACCTCCTGTCTTCCTCCTCCTTTTCCTGCTGAAACAGAAGCAGAGATTTCCACTAATTGGCAGCTCCTCTTAATGTGCCAAGAGCAATTTTTGAGTCTTGGCAATGCTGGGCTGCGATTAAACCGCAGCTCATGCGAGGCTGAGCTGGTCGTGAGCAACACAGTGGTACAGTTAGGAGAGAGTTACGTCAGCCACACACGCAGCCCGAGGACAGCAGCGAGCAGCACACTGTGGTTTACATGAAAGGGGAGCTTTATTGCATCCCCATCCAGTCACTAGCACCTCCTGACCTCAGCCTAAAGAAATGGCCTTCTCGTGGTGCACAGTCACGCTGGACCAGGGATGAATGTGACTGTCATCATTTGAACCAATGTCCAGTTTATTGTATATAGCCCATGGAAAGCGCTTTGCTCCTTGGAGATGGGCATGGGCTTAGGCGATTAGATAACAAGGGAGAATGTGCTGTTATCAGTGTTTCCCTGTCCTGCTGTGCTGGTGCAATGCCTGCACTATCAGGCTGTGTTCTCCCACCAGGAGAACACAGCATTTTTTTTCTTTTAGCATACAACATTTTTGGTGTATCAGAATACATATATATATGTATATATGTATTATTTCTACATTCTGCTGACTACTCTAACAAGCAGCCAGGAGAACAGGGCGCTGACTGGCAGAGAAAAATCCAGGAAAAACATCCATTTGGATTTTATTTTGTGAAAATTCTTTCACGATAACATTCAGCACACTGCAGTTTGGGCGTTAACCCCAGATAGGTTTTTCTGGGCTACCAGAACTCAGCAGACTACAGAGATCTGCAGCCACTTAGAACGTTGCACATAGTGACTATGGGACAGGGTGTGACTAGCACTTCGGGGACCCACTTCAAAAACCACCAGAACTATTCGAGCTTGAGAAAAAAAATGTGCCCTCCAAAACCTAGCTAAAGCAATTCTGATCTAGCCTGGAGAGGGCAGCAGGCACACAGACACATGGGCCACAAGCACACACTAGTTCCCTACCACATCTCCACTCTGTGGTCTGGATCACTTACCGCATTGTCCATATCCCTGTCAAGCAACTCTTCTTCTTCCTCAACATCTGGGAGCAGCAGATGAGGCTTGTCGGTTCCTAACAGCATGAATTCCCAGCGGATAGAATCGCCCAAGTCAAAGATGAGATCCTAGGCCATGCAGAAGAAACCCACTTAGCTACAGAGCTCCCCCCACTCTGGAGGCTAAGGCCAAGGACCTGACACTAAACTGAACGCTGCTCCTGTACATGATGTGCTCTGGTCCTGGCTGGTGCCAGAAAGTTGAAGGACTCCAGACAAACCCTGGATCTCAGCAAGGTGGACTTGTCAGACGCCTGGCTGGCTAGTGGGACCCTGAAGGCTGCCTGCATGACAGGAAAGCTGCAGGCCCCTTTCCTCCAAGTGCTACTTGGAGCAAACTACTGCAGCACAACAGGCCTTTGGGTTTAACAGGAGTGATCCTTGTCTGCTAGCTCAGCGTTTGGGATATGACGGATTAGCTGCAGATACAGCAGCTAGAGTCTATGTGACCAGAGCCAAGGCAGGGGGATGCATAGTGGAAGCCTAGGCTGCCATGGATCTCAACTTTTCCAGGACTCAGGTCAACCCAAGTGGACGTTAGTGCAGGGTTCTTCAAGGGGTGGTTACCTTGCAGCCGTTCGAGCAGTCCTGCATGTTCACCCAGTAGTTCCTGTGGTTCCAGACACTCTCAATACCAAGGAATTGCTCATCCATGGGGCTGTGGCTGTTTCCCGTGAAGGGGTTGATGAAGAAGGTCTCTGGAACCTCCCTCTTCCCCGACAGAACCAAGACCCACGCATGCACCCTTAAGCCATACAAAGGGTCGCGCTTGGGTTTTTCCATTTCCTGTAGTACGGAGGACAGAGCAGTAGTTATTGCTATTTTAATACACTCCCAAAATGACCATATTCTTTTCTGCCCACTTCTAACGATCTTCAGATGCTTAACACTCTTCAAAGCACGATGCAGTACCGACCCGGGGTATATTCATATACCATCTCACACTGTGCTACCGCAGACCAAACGCTCACGGCCAAGGTCATGGTTGTTCCGTACCTCAAGGGGGAAGGGTGATGAGCTGCCTTCTTGGATCAGCTCACCCATTGCTCCTGGACTTTCAGGGTAGGGTAGACCTTGCTCAACTCACCATGGCTTTCGCCTCTTCTTTCCTTTCCACTTTCTCTCTGGCAGCTGCAGTTTCTGCCTCCTTCTTAGCCTTCTGCTGAAGCTCAAACTTGCTCTGCAGGTCTGGGGGAGGCTTAACTCTGTACTTGCTGGACTTCTTCTCTCTCTCTTTTGGAACCTGTCTCAATGAAAGCCGGGTATTACTGTGAAACCCAGGAGGGATGAAGGGAAAGGCGAAAACATATGACTTGCAGGTGCCTTGTGGTTCCTGACCTTTGGCAGTCTGAAGTATTGTCCTGGTGAGTCAGGAGTTCAGTGAAACCAAAGAGGCCTCTTAAGAAACCATGGAAGACCACTCAAAAGATGCCTTTGGTGAGGACCCTCCTTGGTACTTGCTGAAATCCAGTGTATATCTAAAGTGTTCCAGGTAGCCTGACTCCAGAGCTCACCAGCAACGGGCAGGCTGAGGATGCATTCTGCCTCCGTGTACCTCAAGATCACTCATCTGGGCAGTCTGCATGGATCAAGTATGGAGGGGCCTAGTAAACCAAAATTATATCCCAGGAAGCCTAATAAGCACTCACAGAAGAGCTTCATTCTCTCTTGCAGCAAGGAAACATGGAAGACACGATGCTCCCAGTTCTTGTCCTCCTAAGCATGTTGTGGACACCACATGGCCAAAACACAGACAAGCTATGACCCTCTCAAACAGTAAAGAGGATATTGGGGGTTTGAGCCCTGCAACCTGCCCTTTGGCTCCTCCTCACTTTAGCATGGACACATAAGAGGTGGCAGCTCCCCTGGCCTTCACTGAGCTTCATCTTTCTTACCAGCGTCCTGGCTAACTAACCGGAACGATCAAGCTGGGCTCCTCCCTACCTCTTCGTGGACAGGATCCTCACCTCCGGTGGCTTCCTAAGCAGTGGGCACACCTCCAGGGTCTCATCCATGGTGCATATATTGTGGGTGGCATATCCATTCACACAGTAGGCATCATATCCAGCTCCGATCAGCATGGAGCACAGCAGCACACTGAAGTCAAAGCAGTTCCCTCGCTGGTACTTCAGGATGGTGGTTGGGGAATAGAGTGAACTGGGCTTGAAAGAGAGGGACATATGTTGTCAGTGCTTGTACTGTGAAGTTGAACCATGTCCCGGGCAGAGAGCAGGAGAAAGAGGAAGCACCGACCTCTTCTCTGAGCTCTGCACCCTTAGGGAATCTGTTATGTAAAATTCTATATAAATCCAAAGTGATTGCTTCCACTATGTAAAATTTCTACAGAAGTGACCACTTCCACAGACCACAAATGTCCCTTCCAAAATAATCCAGGGAGATTCCCATTTCACCCTAAATCTGGTGACAAATTTGACTACA
The DNA here is from genome assembly GCF_059628265.1 of Tinamus guttatus. Taxonomy (NCBI): domain Eukaryota; kingdom Metazoa; phylum Chordata; class Aves; order Tinamiformes; family Tinamidae; genus Tinamus; species Tinamus guttatus. Next base: position 3,619,007 of record NW_028289208.1, on the reverse strand, counting down.
GGAAGAGATGGGCAGGACAAAACAAACTAGGCAGACTGCTGAGAAACTAATGCAAACCACAACTCAAGGGTGGAGCTCACCTCCATCTCTAGCTAGCAAATAACTGCAGAATTTCAAAGCAAAGGACCCATAAGCCAAATGATAGTTTAAAGGAGGGAACATATTCCCTTTTGGCTTGTATTGGTGTCCAGGCAAAGCATGGGATCAATATGCACATAGTGCACATACAGAGATTCTACATATGGAGTTTACTGCCAGGTCTCACTACACTTCGGGTGTTCAGGACAGTTTCTATCTGCTAAATAGGGACATGCTTTCTATGCTAGAATTTCCTTTGGACTCTAGGACTCTGGGGACACACTTGTCCCACACAGTGTTTGTGCAGGCTGTGTGGGGCTCCAGGCAAGACACCAGCACTCCTTGCTTGCAAAGAGCGTGGCTCTTTGCTTTAGTTGATTCACACCAGTCAAAAACTTGCCCTTGTTCTGGCACCATCCCTTCTTCCCACTCTGGAACACTCCCTTGAGCCACTTCAAGATACTCCATGGTTGAGACAGAAATGGGTAATGCCCCTACAAACTGGTCAGTGAGGTCTAGAATCTCCTAGCTTTCATATGCTCCTTCTCTCTAAGACCTCTAGGTCCTAGAGGGAAAGCTTGGCTGCCATTGCAACCCATTGCAAACCTGTTGGTCATCTGGGATGACAGAGAGCAGTCAGGCCCAGTCTTAGAGGAATGGTGCTTAACTGTTTGACATGGACAACAATGTGCATGAAGTGGGAATCTTGGTCCAAATAGAGCACATGTGGTCTGGGAGAGTCAGGGGTTGACCAAAGTATGGAGAGGATGTTGGAGGGGCCAAAGCCCACCATAAGCCCTGGTCCTTAGTTTCCTATGTGGTGTCCAGCTGAGAAGCCCTGCTACTGCATTGGTCATGGGGTTATTTCTGATGGAACCACAGCCCCTCTCTTACTGGTGCGATAGGGGACTTGAGGGGCTCCATGGTAAGGTAATCAGAGACGAAGCTGGCACAGCCTTCCCAGTGGTACAGCTCAGTATAAGGCAGCAGGGTTGGTCTCACCGTTGTGCTCACAAACTTCTATAAGGCAACAAGATGACTTTGGTTAGCCAGCAGACTCCTGTCCTCTGCCTGAAGCTACCCTTAGACCACCCCTGGATGGTGCAGCTCATGCTCAGGACATCCCAAGTTGTATCAACAATATTGTTAGCCCTCCTCATCTATTCTGAGATGGAAAATGCTTGGGGTTGAGAGGCCATCTGCTAAAGGATACTTCTGGGGTTTTTTTTTTCTCCTGTGGCTAAATATTCAAACTCATCTCCTTCACATTACAGATGCAAATAATTTCTGCTCTAAGTTTTCAAGACAAATAGCTACTGCTCTTTCCAGCTTCTACACTCTGTGACATTTTGCCTTACACAAGGGAAGTTGATCCAAAGTGGCAGTTTCACATGCCCAGTGGAGTATCAGATCCAAAACTAGACAGCAACTGTGCAGCTTGAACCCCGTCCTATAACAAATCCAAACCACAAACCTTCACATGTGAATCTGTCCCATATAAATTCTGGAAAACTTGGAATATGACCAGTTTCTGGATTCTATGCATCTGAGCCTCAGCCCAGCTAGAAACTCATCTATGTTTCTGTTATTTTCCTTCTTTATGGTTCTGTTTCCTGACTGTGTGGCACTAATCAAAGCTGATTGCCCCCATGCTGTGACCCAGCCCCTACCTCTATGCCACACTCATTGACCGGGTGAAAGAGAAGCGGTTCGCGGTCAGGGCACAGATGGGCGTACTGCTGAAGGAAGTTGTCAGCAATCCGTAGCAGCCTCTTTTCCTTTGGGGAATTTGTCTTATAGGAAGATGGCAACTGGGATGTGTCAACAGAGCTCCAGTCAAATTCACTTCATGGGCAGAAGGAGATAGAGACACACAGGTAATGAGCAGAATGTGATTCAGGAAAGATGACCTGCTATCACAGCAGGGATTCCCTGTTTCCCAGGGGAAATGGGGAACCATAGGCAAAGAGGCACAATTTGAAGGGTGAAGATGTCACATCCAGGCTTTCCTAGTGCGATGGCAAGTTGACATACACCCAGAGGCTTGGGGGATTTTTGAGTGAACAGTTGGGGAAAAAAAAAAAACCCAAAAGCGTCATCATCTTACACATGTGCCCACTTGCAGGAAAACACATTTTGGGATAGCAGGCACACAAACTCGCTCACTGCTTGCACCCCTGCACAAGGGGACCACAGGCCACTCACACATGTGCAACAGCCTGCCCCAAAATGTTCCCATTCCCACAGCCTGCCAAGGGACATCGCCTACTCATCACCATAAGGGACAAGCATTGACTTACGGTACATCATTTGGGGCACAGGCTTGATCTGCAGACAGTGTCCTCTCCCCGTCATGTCTTTCCTCAACGACCTCCAGAGCTTTCAGCTCTTTTTCCTCTCTCTGCTCCTCTTCCTTGTTCTCTTTCAGGACCTCCATCCTGCGTCCTCAAGGGCACTGGAAAAAAAGGGAAATTTGGGAGGGGGACCCAACACAGAGCAACCCCAAAACACCCCCAAATCCAGGGCTGAGTTGTGCGAGTACAGCCATGGAAGCCGCCAGCATGACGCACGTTCCCAGAAACGGGGAAGAAACCCCGACTACAGCTGGGCTCCCAAAGGATACATGGCCGAGAGGTGCTGCCTGGGCAACCAGGGGGCTGCATAAGGGCCCTTTTGCACAGGGTCCTTGCCTCTAGCTGGGACCGCCACTTTGGGGAAGCTGTGCCACAAGGACCTCGGGTGCCTTCCGAAACACTTGTGCGCTTTTACCTTTGCTACGATACCGCTGCACGTGCCCAGGTCACCCAGCTCTTCACCCCCAGCCCCCGCGCAGAGGAAGACAGGTTTTGCAGCAGAATAAAGAGCACAAGAGCCACAGGGTTGCTCCAAGGACGGGGCTCGGTACTGCAGTTAGCTCGGAGGCTGTTTTGGGCCCCCAGCTTGCGGTCACGCTGACCCCGGCGCACAGGAGATAGCGCCTGCGAACGGCGCCGCAGACCTTGGCGCTATCGGGCCGTGCTGGGGGCGGAAACGTGCCCGGCGCAGAGGGAGGGAGCGGCAGGACAGCAGCTCCCCACAGCCCCCAAGGACGGCGGGGACGCACCGGGGGGCCTGAGCGCAGCCACCGCCGCCTCGCGGGGCCACCCAGCCCCTTCCTCCTGCCGCCCGCGGCTCCCGCGGCCCCGTCCCGCTGCCGCGGCCTCACCGTCCGGCTGCTCCCGGCGCGTCATGGCAACGGCCCTGCAGCTCCTGGGAGCTGCCGTTGAGGTGGCAACGGCCACCGCGGACCCGCTGCCTCAACCAGGCCGCAAGCCACCCCGGCCACCCGCCTCCTCGGGGCACCCAGGAGCAGCCACCTGCAGCCAGGGTGACCCCCAGTCCAGGGGCTTCCTTGAGGCACCTTGGCCTCAGCCACTCCCAGCAGGCCCTCGACTCCAATTTTTGTGTAAAACAAGTCAGAAACAGGCAAAAGCCATGAGGACATGTCCCCTGGAGAGGTCGCAGTCACAAACGTGGTGTCCCAAGCATGGAGCAAACAGCCCTGATCCCACCATGCCTGCTCATCAGGCCCTCCAAGATTATAGGGCTGCCTTTAAACTCATGAGATTTACTCATTAAAAAAAAAAAAGCAAACCCACATTCATCAGCGTTTTTGCTGCTAAGCCCACAAACTGTGCTAGCTTTGCACCTTCGAACCGTTGCATGCAAGTGTCAGTGCTGGCTAATTCCTCTGTAAAAACATCTAATGCAAAGCAGAGCTTCTCATCTGGCAATGAGGACACACAGGGGACTTTTCTTTTGGTTTTAATTATTAGTTCATGAAACCCTCAGCTGGGTTAGGTTCTGAACACTGTTTTGTTTTCTGGTTTTCATCGTGGTTAGGAAAAAAAATGTATCTGGCTGGCAATATATTTTTGTAGTTGCTATTCTCTTGGCTGTTGTAATTAAAGCTCTGGGGGTGCACCGAGCATGGCAAGCCAAGCAATACAAATAGTGCAAAGAGAGGCAAAGCTGTAGTTAGGCTGCTTTGAATTATTTGCATTTGAACGTTTGCCATACCCAGCAGTACCCTAGTTGCTAGAAAACATCAAGAGTCATCGCTATGAGTGGCTGCTCTTCCGTGTGTATATGGGAAATGACCTGCAATAAGAGTGCTAGGAGTAAGCCCTTATCCCTGTGTGTGTCTCAGTATTTCTCTCCAGCTTTTACATTTCAGAAGCTATTAGAAACCAACCCAAGCAAACATGCATTCACTCACTAAACCACGTGCATTTAGCATACACAATTATTTGGCTTTCTGTGCTGCTGCAGTATCTCATGTTATTGTCGAGCACAAAACAGCTACCGTAAAACCACTGGGATGCATAAAAATCCAGACTCCCGAGCAAACTGCAAGCACCTCTCCTGTGTGGCATCCACCCACCTACGTGGATGTTCAGGAGTTCTGAGCAGATAGGGAGGGCTGTGCACAATGATGAGCGTTGAGACCTTTTTCCTCCCCGGCCGTGGCTGAAGGATGCTAGGGCAGCTCTTGTGCAATCACAAATGGATGTTTGCGTGGGGGAGCAGGATGAGCTGACGGAAGGCGATATAAGGAGCGCGTCAGGGAGAACGTGAAGGACCCGTGGGCACTTGTGGGTGGCTGAGCGTAGACTGGCCTGGCAATGGTAAGTAGAACGGCAACGGGCAAAATCTTTCTGTTGAGGATGCTGGTGGGACCTCATCACTGCTTAGAGCCACAGATTTTTTTTTTTTTTTTTCCTAGCAAGTGGCTTGCAAGGAGACAGCACCTCCCGTCTCATCTAAGCAGTTGAGAAGTTTTTAAATTTGTCTGTGTCCTCACACTGAGCTGGAGATGAAAGAGGTCACTAACCCCTCAAGGGGACTCTTTGCCCAGTCCTTTCCCCCTGCGCAAAAAGGCAGGGCCAGTCTGGAGCACCCCCAGCTGCATAAAAATCTTGGCAATGGGAGTCACTCTTCCACTAGCATTTCAGGGGCTCTGCTTTAGGATTCATGCCCCACTTGAAAGATGCTTTTGCCTAGTGTTCTGGATCTTCAGAACTTTGCAAAAGAGGTAGTGCTTTATTTATTTATTTATTTATTATTTAAAGCTGCTTGCTATAGGCTGCAGCTATGTATAAATTTTTGCTGCCAAATTGAGGTTTTTGCTCTTTGCTTTGCCCAAATGCACATGCAAAGTGCCAGGAGCAAAGACAGGTCAAAGTGCTGCTGTAGTCACCAGCCCACACTGACTCATATCCCTTTTTGCGATAAGAGGACTCCAAGCTCGAAGACTCGTACAGCACCACACCATTTTTTGTAAAGAAACCCGTTATCTGACCTAGCAGGGGAGATCTGTTGGACAGGGAGTGTAACTTCACTGACATTATCTGTATCTTTGTGGCATACATTTCAGTTGTGTTCAAGATATTTTTTTTAAAAATTACATTGTCTCCCTTGTTCAGGTCATGGAAAAGAGGCACTGGAAAAGCTAGGATCCTCTTGAAAATTCTAACTCTTCAAACGAGAGCTATAGCTGTGGTGAGGAGAGTGGAAAACTCATTTCCTCTTTCAGAGGCATGGACTGATGCCTCCACTCTGTGGTTTTGTTCGAAGTGCTGTTTCATACCCAAATACAGCTCTATCTTTGGGATGTGCTAACCTGAAATCTATTTTCTCTCACCCATGTTTTCTTTCTGGATTGGCCCCTTGGGGTTCAGCTCTTCACCTTCTAAATTCAGGACAATATTTGGCCTCTATCTTATCCTGGTGGACTGAGCAAGGGGTTTTGGTGATCTGGCAAAATGGCTTTATGTGGCTGAACCTATAGCTATTATAGAAATCATTGCACCCATGCTTGAGGGCTGGCTCTTTCTGGATGTTTAAAAACATCTCCAGGGAGCGTGCAAAAAAAAAAAAAAAAAAAAAAAAAAAAAAAAGGCATAATCTGCTTCTTTTCACAGGACGGGGCTGCGACATATTTGCTGCTGCTCTCTACCCTCTGCCTGGCTGGCTCTGAAGGCAACAAGAGTGAGTCTATACTGTCCCCGTGACATTATGGCCAAGCAGTGTGGGAAGAAGAGGTGAAAACCTTACCTGATCCACGCTCAGGTTGCTCATTCAGGACAGCAGAGTGTTGCTCAGGAGGGCAGGAACTGGGAAGCCAGGGCTGACAAAATATGCAAAGCCTCAGGTGCTCCTTCCCAGCCTAAAGCTTCCCCTTCCCGGCTTGCGCTTTTAGACAGGGTCTAAAATCCATGCCAGTGGGCACAGTGACATGCCACCAATCTGTGACAGCCCGTGACAAGCTCCATAGCTCTGATCCAGATTACAGAAACAAGGGAATCTGGGTGTGCTGAGGTCTGCCGAGCTTCCCAACACACAAATGTCCTTCTGGGCAAGCCGAGTTGGGAGGTTCTTCCTCAGCTGCGATAGCAGAGTGGCCACGTGCCCCTGCAGTGCCTAGAAGCAAGGATCTCCAGCAGGCAGGAGAAAAAGCTGCAGGGAATTCCAGTGACTGCGTCTCGCAGGGTAAATAACCTCGCTGCATTTCAACTTCCTCATGTTGCTTTTGCTACAGCCACACCGATGAGCCTGGGTGGCAGAAGGGAACAGTTTGCCATCCTCTTCAAGAGGAGCCTGGATGCCTGCTTCCCAAATCCATGCCAGCACCACGGGGATTGCCAGGTGATGGAGGACCGACCCATTTGCAACTGCAAGCCAGGCTTCACAGGGGCATTCTGCCAAGGTAGGCCAGGGGCTGGGGATGCTGCTGAGCCCTTCCCACTGTCCACAAGCACAAAGGTGGAGGTGAGGATGCGCTGGTGTTATCACTGTTCCTGGTCAAATGTGGGTCCTGGTCCAAGTGCATGCCTTCGCACCATGTCCTGATTGCAGACTGGTACAAGCACCAGCCATTCCCCTCCTCCTCAAAAGTCTGAATTCCTGTATGAAGGAAACCTGGGCTGTCAAGAAGGTGTGGTGGCTGTGCCAGGACACCAGAGGCTGGTAGCCTTGTAGGCTCTCCATAACCAAATGGACTCTAGCAGGCATGGTAAAGGCTACTTCCAGATGCTGCTCAGAAGTGCTTTTGTTCATCTGAAGCAGAGGATTGTGTCTGGTTTCCATGGCAGACTGCAGTGATTTTGTAGACAGCCCACGTAGAGGGGAAAACCTCTTCATCTGATGCCTTGAGTTTAAGGATGGTATGTATTCAGAGTAACAGTAACTGTGGACCTGTGCAGGCCTTAGACAACAAGTGGGAAAGGTCAGAGCCCCATTAATTTCTGCAGATTCCCAAAGATTTGTCTTTTTCTTCTGTCCAGTGTTTCTGAAGGCCCCAACAGCAGCCTCCAACAAGACTAGAATGAAGGTCTCTTGAGCTTTGTGGGACTGTTCCACTCCATAGCAGACCTAGGGCTCCTTCAGGCCTCTTCCTTATTGCTATTGCAGATGGCTTTTTCCCCCAGATGTGATACTGAAGTTGGCTTGCGAGGAAGAGCACATGAAGATGATGGTGAGGAAAGAGGTGTTTGAACTCTTGAAAATCCCCCAGGAGCATGTCCACTTGAAGAACCAGGCATGCAAGATCTCAGAAAGAGAAGAAGAGGGTGAGCTGTTCTTTGCAGCCATTCTCACAGGTGAAAACCACACTGCCTGTGGATCGGTGATTCAGGTGAGACTGCAGCACAGAGCCTGTCTGCATAACCTGGATTAGGATGCGAGATGAGCAGCCCTGCTGAGTAGGGACAGCAAAAGAAAATGCTGGTGGCTTTTCCTTTTATCTCAAGGGCTTCAAAGCCCTTGGAACATTCCTATGAGGGCTATCAGAAGGCTTCTCTACACCTGCTAAACTGCTGCTGGCAGTGCATCTTTCCCTGTTCAGAAGAGCATGGAAGTCTCAAGGTGCTCTTTAACAGATGACAACAGGCCTTAGCTTTATCACAGCATCTTCTGAACTCTACAGTCCTGGCTATAGTGCCCTGATCCCTTCCTTAATCCTTCAGAGCACATTGTCACGGCTGGGACTGTCACTTGGCAGGAGATGGGTTTGACAGAGCCAGTTATACAAAGAGAAAAGTCCTTGAACTGCCCTTTACTGGGGCAGTGGATCCCTCTGAAGGCTTCTCAAGTTCAGGTTTCCCTAGGTCACCTACCATGTTCCTCACAGGCCCAGGATGATACAGGGAAACCAGTGCTCCACCTGTGCCCCATAGGAAAGCTGCCTTACCTGGTTTCTCTATCCTGACTACTCCAATGAAAGCTTCCTGGACATACAGTTTAAGCATGAAAAATCCCAATAGACACTCAGAAGGCCCGGAGCAGAAAGTGCTCAGCTATTTTCTGATGAATGTACTCAGTGAATCCTCAAGAAGTTGCAGCCCTGTCTGAACTTGAAGCTTTGTGTACGGTTTAAAAGTGATCTGGGGATTCACCTTCTGTGTCATTTCAGCAAAACAGCTCCCACGTGTCATACTCCAATGTCATCAAGTCCGAGCGAAAAGCACACAGGGGTGTGATCTCCCGAAGTTTTCAGCTGGAGGTCCATTTTGACTGCATCTATGCCTACGAGCAGGTGGTGAAAGTGCCCTTTGCTCTCACTGCCATCGACAAGTGAGTGCTTTTTCTTACCTTGCCTTTGACACGATATCTTCTGGCCTGTGGGAAAACAGATGCCTTCAATGAGTCCAAGGCCCTGGGGTGGCAGTAAGGAGCTCTGTGAGGAATATCGCAGCAAGGATCCTCCCTCCTCTCATCGCAGAGAGCTCAGGACCAGGCTATCAGTGAGGCAGTGGGGCTCTATTTAGGAGGGAAGCCAGCAGAGAAACTTCCCCATATAAAGAGAGAGCGCATGCAGGACCTTCATCTATGCTGGTGGCTTGGCTTGTGCTAGTCCATGCTATCTTATTCTGTTCATGAGGTTTCTGCTCCTCTCCTCAGGCTGGTGCAGTTTGTAGTCAAAGAAGGGCACTTCAATGTGACTATGAGACTGTACAAGACACCCTCCTACCTCCAGCCCTATCACCACGAGACTGCAGCCATCCCCATCACAGACACAATCTATGTCTTGCTGAAGATAGAAGGGCAGCACCAGCTCAGGTACTTCCTCCTGAGTGTTGAGGACTGCTGGGCAACACCAACTTCAGATCCTTACCAGGATGTGCGGCATGATCTCATTGAGAAAGGGTGAGTGGTGTCTCTCTAGTTACGGAAACACAGGGAGCCAAGGGCATCCCTGTGCATGCTGAGACAGGAATACTGCTGTGAGGCTCTGCGTGGGGGTTGTACCTTGTGCCTGTGTACTCTGGCACAAGGTTGAGCTATCAGTAGCCCAGGCTGGGTGCTCTCTCTCATTTCTAAGCCGTCATGTCCCAGGTGTCCCCACGATGAGACAGTGACATACCTCAACGCCATTGGAGAGAGCACTACGGCCAAGTTCAGCTTTCAGATGTTTCAATTCATTGGTTACTCGGAGGTGTTCCTGCACTGCCGTGTCCGGCTGTGTCTCCCAGACAGCCTGGAGCCCTGTGCCAAGGTGAGCATTCCCTGCTGTCTGCACTGTGCCCTGGACGGGGAAACCGCCCTTCTCTTGGCTTCTGTTTGGAGAAAGAGCTCTGCTCTGGCCTCAGGCACCCCAGTACAATAAACACTACCCAGCAAAAGGAGCTCAATACATGGCCCTTAACTAAAGTGGCAAGGGCTTAAATCCACGGGTGGGTCCCTTTCCCTTTTCTTTCCTTTCCATTAGGTACTAAAATTTCCAGTCCTTTATACTGGGACTTGGAGGAGGACCAGACTGAGGTCCCTTTTCGTGCTCTGGGATATTGACTCTTCCCAAGCAGAAGCACCAAACTGCCTCCTCCAGGAGGAGAGCGTCAGGACAGACCATCCTCTTACCTGGCTCATTCAGCCAGCTTCTCCTCTGCCCTCCAGTCCCATCTCCCTTCCCTTTGCTTTGTTGACAGCAATGCCCAGGGCACCCAAAGAGCAAGCGGGCGCTGGCCGATGACTACAATAAGATTGTCTCCTATGGGCCCATCCACCTGCTGGCTGCTCCCTCCCCAAGAGCACAGACCCTCATCTCTAAGACTGAGCAGAAGGGCTCAGGGGGTATGTATATTCTCTTCTTCCCTGGTTGGACAGCTCAAAAACCCTTGAGAGTTCTAAGTAATGTCACATTACCTAAGAAAGCTGATAAAAAGTCACTGTTCTGCACAGGAGCAGAGAGCCCTTTAGGTATTACTGCCAAGCTCCAGCAGCCAGACAAACAGAGAGAGACTAGCGTTGCATGAGCTGCTGCCAGATGAGACATAGGAGAGGCTGAGCATAAGAGCAGGGCTGGAAGGGATCAAAAATGAGAGGTACTGCACCTGGCATGATGAAGGCTGCTTTTTCAACTTCAGCATCAAGCCAGGCTCCTTCTAGGAACTCAGGTCAATCCAGGAAAGCCAAACAGCAATCCAGGAATAGGACTGGCAACAAATCCACCTACAATACAGCTAAGAAAAAAAGAGCAAAGACCAGGACTTGAGCTTAAATAGAGCCAGTGGGCAGAGGGTGGGTGTGGAGGCCCCAGGTGAGGCCGGTCAGGGCAGCTGAGGTCTATTAGTGCCCCCAGGGCCCTGGCAGTCCTCCAGCCCCAGAATCTCTCACCCAGCACAGGAGATGAGACCCTTCCCCTGACTCCTGTCTCAAAATTCCCACCAGCTGGGAGATGCCATATCTCCAGCCAGGGTCTCCTGAAGAGATCAAGATACATAACAAACGTTTCTTCTCTTTGGCAGGACCTGGTATGTGGCTTCCTGGGGCCCTAGTTCTGCTGTGTGTGCTTGGTGTGTTCACTGTGACTGCTGTAGTCATCACCATGAAGAGACGAACGATGTAGAAAATCGCTGTTTCCAAATAAACATGGCAACAGCAAGTCGTCCACCCTGACTGCTTCTTAGCAAGGATTTGGGGGAAGGAGACCATGGCTATTTTCCAAGGGTGCTCAAAGGATGAACCACGTCAATGTGTTTTGTTCCCTGTAGTATCCCTAGCACCTTCTTGTCCTCTCCTGGCCCATCCTGACTAGATTTGAAATGTCCCTGGGAAAAATAAGAGACAGGGTCAGAACCAGGGGCCAAAGCAGAGCTTGATGATGCTCTGTAGGGCTCCATCTAGCTAGTGTGGGATTGTGGGATGCAGTAGCTGTTTTTCCCCAGGGTCCTTCTTACACTGGGAGGATGGTGGGTTTTGGAAGTAGTAATCATCTCAGCTCAGAGCAGGGGAACAGGAGATTTCTAAAGTAGTTTCATTTGTAAAAAATGAATTTCCAGAATCCTTGAATACAGGGGAGAGCTCTTCCTCCCTGTTTTTTCCTATCTGGAAAGAATGGTCTAGAAATGTGGGGAGCTTGAAGTGTTCACATTAGCTATTTGCCCACAAAAATTCCACTTTGCTTAGTTCTTGGTGCACAGATCATGTAGCATTAGCACAGAGATAGCGCTGCTCTGAACATGTCTCTATGTGTGTATTTACTCCTTCTGAATGACAGCAAGTGGACTTATAGATAGAAAGATTTTTGCACATCCTTAAAATAAAGAAAATAATTTTTGTTGGCTTGTAACCGTCAAAAACTAAGTTCACAGTGCTCAGGGAGCTGATAGAGATTTAATATTAAAGCACAAATACAGAAGAGAGCTGTTTTGTTTGGCAAGATGTGTCTATGTGCGGGTGCGAAGGCGCAGCTCGGAGGAGCAGCCGGCTGCACGCGCAGGAGCTGCGGCTGCCTCGCGTGCGAGGCGCTGAACTGAGACATCCTCCTGAGATCATTCCTAGCTGCAGGAGACATCTCGCAGGATGGAAGCACAGCAGCCCTTGCGCTGGCAAGCACAGAGTAGCCCTTGCTCCAACGGAGTCCATCACAGTGCGTTTTGAAGCTGAGGAGTCCGGGTACAGCGGTAAGGGCAGTCTCCAGGCTGGACCAGTGGGAATGGCAGCCAAAGCAGAGAGCCCTGCCACGGGGGCTCGCTCCACAGATGGAGGCACGGGTGAGGGCCCTGCAGCCACGGCCCTCCGAAGGGAAGCGACGTCCCTTAGGAGAGCAGCTTGCTTGCGGGGGTGCTCCCAAAGGCAGGGAGGGACATCTGGCCAACAGCTAATCCTGGGAAACACTTGTGTTTTTGTCGTTTCTGATGGTGTTGGAGGAGGAGCCAGCTATTTCCTCTTTCTTTGGATAGTACAGCACAACCAGCCAGATGAATATGAAGAGACCTGTAGAGAAAGGGAGAGAGACACCCCAAAGATCATGAGCAGTGAGAGAGGGTGGATACTATCCTGCTGGGAAGCTCACGGGCCCCTGTGGGATGGACATGACCCTGATCCAGCTTATTCTCTGCCAGTACCTTTGCAGAAAACAGCTTTGAGCTCATTGCTGCTAATTCCAGGGGGATTTTCCATCTTTCCCCAGCTCATTCCTGCTTCTTCAGTAAGAACTCCCCATGTTTAAGGTGACAAAGTCATCTGGGACTTGCCCAGAGGAATCATGTTGTGCCTCTATTAAAGAATGGACTCCTTGGAGGAAATGCTTCCAGGTGAAGAGTGGATGTGGGCTGGGAGCTATGACTGTGTTATTCCAACTGCCTCCTTCCTCCAAGTGCCTTTAGCGCCAGCCCAAGGCTCAGCGCTGATTGCTGGGACCTGTCGCTTGACTGAGTCACTCCACTTGTTAAAGGGAAGGGGCATCTTGGTGCTGGGGTGCTGCCTTAGCCCACTGCCAGGCTTCACCCTGCCTCTCCCCATCTTCACAGCCCAACCCTTGAGGACCCCGTGCTGCCAACATGCTCCTGAGCTTCAGGCTGGCACCTGACCTTGGAGGGAGTTCAGGATGGCAAAGAGGTAGAGCATGGGCACGGAAGCGTTGCCATAGGTGAGGAATGCCAAAGCCCAGGTGGCTCCCAGCAAGCAGAAGAGTCCCAGTGCCACCAGGCCCACTTTCCAGGACTTCCTGTTCTCCTTTGCAGCCCTGGTGCTCTGCAGGCGGTAGTTCTTCCAGGCCACCACCCCAAAGATCACTGTGTTGAAGAGGAAGATGAGGCCAAAGTAGCCACAATTTGTGATGTAGTGGACTGTGATATGCTCAGATTTGATCCAGCACCTGAGAAGAAACAACATCAATGCCTCTAATTGCTCTGTTCCTCCAGACTGCGAGAGCAGCATCCATGGAGCCCCTTCCCACTGTCTCCTCAGGAGGATAAGTTTTGGGATGCAATAGTTTCCCCATTGCAACAGGAATGAAGGAAATACCCTCATGGCAGATTTTTTCCAAGCCCAGAATGAAAAGGTAGGAATGCAAAGCTACTTTTCTTGTGTTCTTCAGCTGAAGGAGTGCCCAAGGAAAATCTAACTGGATGTTTTCTGTGACCTAAGTGCATGTGGGCATGATAGATGAGGCTGGGTGTGATGACTGAGCAGGTCCTGCCTGTGTAAAGTTCCCTTCCCTGCTGAATGTCCTACCATGGTGTGCAAGCAGCCCTGCACCGTGGAGATCCTGCACGAACTAGTAATGCTTGGTAGCATGGCTATAGCAAGCCGCTTGCATTTTTAATCTGAATTAGGGAAGAGGAAGTGTTGCGTAAAACTGAGCAATATAGACACGAAGCTCTGTGGTTATGGAGCCCACATGCCAAACAGCCATCTAGTCTCTGTGGGCAGTTACAAAAGATAGTGTCACTCACAAGGAGAGTATGGGCTGGTGATCCATATTCTGAATGTTGTATTCTCCATAGCTGCCAATGCTTCCTGTTACAGTGACCACGAGAGCAGGGAGACCTGAGAAAACAAAGGAGACAGGAGCAAAGAGGGGCAGATATCCACGAGAAAGCTGAGATTGTCACATTGGGTTCTTTCAATGTGCTGTTCTCTAGGAAGATGGGGTTTAGAGAGAGCCGTAGAGCTCACGAGTTGCAGGGAGCACAACAGCTGGTGCTTAGACATGATGTGCAGAGGATGCAATAGCTTTTGGTAGGAGGGCTTGAGCTGTGGGCACTGTCCACCAAACTTTCTTCAGGATCATTTGTTGATGCCCAATGGTTCCTGCACAGGTGTGGGCTGGGGAAAAGGGGTTTCTGACATAGGGAAGTAATGAAAATCCCAGAGGATTCTCCAAGGAATTTGAGGATTCTCCAAGGAATTCAGCTGCTTAAGAAGGTAGGTAACTTTGGTCCTCAGCAAGATGGAACATCCTCTGTAGGAGCCATCCCAAATCCCCCCTGGGCAGTGTCATTTGCAGCACTGAGCTCATATATGACTTCCTAGCTCCAATCAGAGCATTTCAGAGCTACAGGAGGGATGGAGCATTTTCTCTCTCACTATATAGACCTAGTTACCCCTTTTTAACTCATTCGAAGAGCAAGGACCCTCCCCAAGGAATCTCCAGCTCAGGGTAGAAGTCACAAGTGAAGGCAGCCGTGGGAGCGACAGGACTCCTTTCCCTAGGATATGGTACCCCATGCCCAAACAAATCCCTCCTGGACTGCAGAGACTCCTCTCTGATCCCACATGTCCTCTGAGAACAGCTTCCTTGCACCACTCACCAGGAGGAAGGAGACCAAAGGCCGCAGTAACCCAGCAGCGAGAGGAGAGCTGGGGGAAGGAGCAGGAGCAAAGGCACCGGCACTGAGCACACTTCAAGCAGTGGCACTGCCGTATACCCCCACAGGTCTTATCTGGGCCCAGCCATTCGCTTCAGATGACCCAGGACAGATGGTGCTTACCCCAGCCGATGATGCACAGCTTCAGCAGGTAGTGGCGGATATAGGTGCCAAGCACTTTGACAAAGAGGAGGTAGAGATGACAGCCTTCCAGAGCCATCCAGGTGAAGCAGCAGAGCAGGCAGTAGTGGATGAGGCCCCCCAGGCTTTTGCAAAGTCCTGGCTGGCTCCTGCCAGAGATCCAGTTGTTGAACAGGAAGGTCAGATTGAGAAGGAATAGGCTGCTGATGAGGTTCATGTGCAGTGCCAAGTTGATCTGGATGGTTTCTTCAGACTTGAACTTTTTGTACGTACACCTGAAAGACACCAGAGGGAGCAGAAAAGGCAGAATACACTGATAGTGAGCATGAAGGAGAGAAGAGAGCTTGAGTTTGGGTCTGGAACGGGGGCAAGATGTGCTATGGCAAGAGGGGAGTCACACCAGGAAACTCTGATGGAAGGAGAGAGGGGAGATCCTTGCCCTGGATGGCAACCACATGGCAGTATTGCTCTTTGAGCACCCAGTTCCACCTCCCTGAAGAATCACCCCTGTCCCTGGAGGATAAGTACGTCCCAGCAAGCCCAGGAGCATGTGGAATCTAGGTATGCAGAGGCACTAGGTCTGGGTGCACCAGGTCCGACATCTCTCTCGTCCCTGAGCGTGACAAGTCTCTGTGGAGCCCGAGGGTGCAGCTAAGCACATCCTACCTTAAGAAGACGTAGAAGACAATGGAGAAGACTGAGAAAGCCACAGCTAACCCACAGCCAACATTTGCAATAACCTTCAAGGCCTGTGCTGTGGACCTGTCCAGAGTCGGACTCTGCCAAGCACACACATACATTGAGTTAGACAGGTCCAGAACCAGTGTAGAAATCCCACCTGCATCTGCTAGAGCTATGGGGCAGAGACCTGACAGGGAACTGAAACAGAGAGAAGTTAGCAGTGCAGTGACATCTCTACAAGTTAGAGCAGCGGGACCACTGTCCCCAAGAAGGTCTTGTTGGGGAGCAGGGAGCATAGTGGAAAACCCAACCTCTGTATGGGGTGGGGCCGAGAGATGAATTAAGGATGATGGATCACAAGCAGTCTCTAAAGCTTCAGCTGGAGAACAGATCCTTACATCTCACTGCTTTGACAATTTGCAGGCAGGCAGTAGACCGTTCCCATCCCTTACAACTTCTATTAACCTATTCCTCCAGGTCACTAGGCTGGCTTTGAATTTGATTTTAGGACAGTGGCTTGCAAAGAGGTGAGGCTTGGGCTCGTCTGGGGAGAAGATACAATTGCCCGTCCCTGGAAGTGCAGCTATCTACGACACTTCAGGCACCAAACAGTCAAGGGGAAGCAGGCAGCAACCAGCAGGGTAAAAGCAGGAGCTGTATAGAATGAAGTTGTCACCAGAAGGAGGGTGAAGAAGGTCAGATGGTTACAGGAGCAAATTGTCCCCTTGTCTCCAAGCTCAGTGACACAACCACTGGTGTTCCAGCCTCCTTGGCCTGCAAATGATATGTGAGGAAAGCAGTGAGCATGACGGAAAAAAAAAAAAAAAAAAAAAAAAAACCCTCTCAACGAGCTCATCCTTGTGAGGCCACCAGAGAGACCTCACACCATAGCTGAGAAGATAAAACAGCCTCTTGGGGAGTAAGGAGATGGCAGGATGATGGAGGCTGTGTTTGCCTTGGCTTGCAAAGGGCATAGTGCACACCTGGGAAGTGGTTGTCTGCCCATGAAGCAGCCATGACCACAGCATGGCATCCTCCTGGCCAGCAGTGAGTAAAGGGTGATAGAGTCAGAGAAGTGCTCTCTTATTTAGGCACCTGGACATGCAAGTGACGTCAAGAGGTTAAAAGGACCTTTGGGGATCCACCTTGTTCTGTCTGCATAGATATCTGCTGTTTAGCAGCTCTTCCTTGTCTAAACCCTCTGTACTGGAGCCATCTCTCTGAGTTACAGAGCACAGTCACAACACACACAAAATCCCACAGATGATACCCAGGTTTCAGCCAGATCTCAGCTGTTCCCAAGCTCCATGGAGGCTGAGGCTGTGGCAGGGCAGAAGACCCATCCACATCCCTAAGCCAGAGGATTTCTGCACTCATTAGAGTCTTTCAGTGTGAAGTTTTGGTGGCTTTTCCCCAGCAGCCTTTCCTCCTCCCCTCCACGGGCTTTGGCACTGTGGGTTCTGGAGCCCCGTCCCACTGAGGCTGTTACCTTTGCCAGGATCCCAGAAGACACACTGGGGGTTCATGCTCTGCAATGGGAGAGAGTGGCTGTGAGGTGGGAGGCCTTGGTGCGGTGGAAAGCAGCAGCACTGGGGCAGAGGGAGGGAGGGAATGGCTGGCTTACATGGGGCAGCTGCCCATGGGTGAAGGTGAGCTGCACAGGGTCCTGGAGCCCAGTGATCTTCATGTCTCCCACTGTGATGCCCACAACTGTGTTGTCCAGGATGTGCCGTGTCTGTTTGGTCTCCTACTCAGTGCGGGGAGTGTTGCATGAGCTGCTCTGCCCCGGCTCTTCTCACCCTGCCTGGAGCCTACACTCCCCTCCCAGCAATAGCCAGGCTGGCCCTGGTGTGCCTGGGCAGGAGAGGTCCTCCAGCACCTGCCAAGCCAGGCAAGAGCCAAGGACACTCCTGCCAGGGCTCACAGGAGGTGCCCACAAAGGCCAGACCCATGTCCTCATTGCTGGCTGCTGCAGGTAACCTTTTATGTTAGTGCCTGGGACAGCCAAGGGCAGGAGCAAGGCCAGCAGGAACAACAGCTCTTACCTTGAACACGGCAAGTTGCGTGATGTCGAGCACCGTCACCACCACATTCACTTCCTGGCTGCTCATGGATTGAAATAGCTCCCTGGGAAGTCGGATTTTGCTTGTGTTCCCCGTCTCTGTTGAGTTTATTCTCTTGGGGCCCTGCACCAAGGAACAACTGTGGGAGGTTGTTTGCTGGCCGCATCCTACTTGTCCCTGTCATTTCTCTTCTTGGGACCTGTCAGTACTGCTCTAGACTCAAATTTGCCTCATTAATGCTTGTTCAGAAAGGAAAGATGAGCATTTCTCACCTCCGAGTGGGAGAAGGAGAAGACAACATCGTGGGGTACGGCTCTGCTAATGTTCACCAGTAGCACTTTCACCCCTGCTATCTTCTCGCCACTGGCGAAGCGTGCAGACTGCAAAAACCTGTGGTGCCAAGAGACGTATCAGAGGGGACAGCAATGGGGACGCAGTGGCCTTGGCATACCGGGCTGAGGTCAGAGGGTTGGAGGGTCAAATCAACCCTTCCCAGAGGGCTCAAGCCTACCCTAGCCCCAAGCTAGCATGGGATTGCCTCCCTCCTTCCTGCACCACTGCTGGTGGGACAGGGCTGCGGGCTGGACCCCTTGCTCCTGGGACAGAGGGGACACACTCCAGAGCGAGCAGATGGGCTCCTGCCCACGGGGTGCTCTGTGCTGGCTCTGTATGCCCTGCTAGAACAGCAAGAGTGGCCTCCACATCCGCAGAGCCCGTCCCCTCCTGCCACCATGGGTTCACCTACCTGTGCACCTTCTCCCGCAGGCAGCGGCACGCCGGGCTGCTGGCCTGCTGCAGCTCCTTGCAGCGGGCAGCCAGCGTCACGGTCACCCTGCCTTCGTCCTCTGGGTTGACGGTGGTGTTACAGCAGTCGAGGCTGTTGTCCCCCCTTCTCAAGGCTGGCAGAGGAGGGAAACTCAGTTATTCTTGGAGGGCACCTGGCCTTGCTGGGACGCAGGGAACATGCAGGATGCCACGTGAGAGGAGCATGGAGAGAACTCTGCTCCTGTCACCCTTCACCACCATGAAGTGGCGGCCTCCACCGTGGCCCCAGCAGTACCCCCGGCAGCAGGGCAGGAGAGGGCACCTTCGCCCCTGCTACAGGGTCAGGGCTACCCCCGGGCTCAGACACAGGGGCGCAGAAGCCACTCACCATCACAGCTCTCCCGCCCACTGGCAGCACCTGGAAGAAGAGGGTATGAGAAAAAGGAGAAGAAAAAAAACATCCAGGATCAGACACAGGGTGGAGTGGGGGTAGAGATCCCTCTTTATTGCCTTCCTGAAGGGAAAGCCGGGGAACTGGCAAGTACCACGTTCGCCAGGGCAGAAGCAGAGGTTTCTTCACCCATTTTGTTAAGCCGGGTCAATCCCGACCACAGGTTGGCTTGAATGTCCAAACTTGATTTTTTGGAAAATCAAGTGGCTGGAGAAGCCCTCCGCTCCCGTCTTTCCTTCCCCAGCTCTCTGTGCATCCCAGGAACTGTGACCCTCGCCCTGGCCCTGTCCTCCTCTTGCTGCCAGCAGCCCATGAGCCGACCCGTCCCCTGAGGGATGTGAGAGCTGCCCGGACGGAGCACGGCTGGTGCCACCGCTCCACGACTCACCGCACAACAGCAGGAGCAGCAGGACCCCACTCCGGAGCAGGCGGTTCATGTCGCTGGGCCCCCTCGCCAGCTGCTCCCTTGGCTCTTTCAGAGGCTCCCCCAGGGTTTGCAGCTTCTCCGGCGGCAATGGTGGTGTCTTCATTTCCCTTCCGCTAACCCCCTGCGCCTTCCTGCCGGTTGGCAAACACCCCGCCGCGCTGCCAGCGCCGTGCCGCCCGTAACAGCCGGAACTGCCGCTCCACCGCGCAGCTGGAGCCCCTCGCCCCGCTCCCCCGAGACAAGGATGAGCTGCCACACCAAACCCGGCTTTGGCCATGGCCCACCCATGGAAAGGGATGTCCCTGCCACCAGACGACCCTCGGTCTCCCAAGGGTTCCACCAGCCCGGTGACTGAGCCTATAAGCCAAACATCCCCAAGCTCGCAGGTGGCAAGGAGATGTGAGCAAGTGGGGACATCAAACCAAGCCCAAGTTGGTGACCGTACGGGCTCTCTCCTGCTCA
This sequence comes from Tinamus guttatus, assembly GCF_059628265.1. Taxonomy (NCBI): domain Eukaryota; kingdom Metazoa; phylum Chordata; class Aves; order Tinamiformes; family Tinamidae; genus Tinamus; species Tinamus guttatus. Next base: position 3,599,306 of record NW_028289208.1, on the reverse strand, counting down.
GCTGGCAGACCGTGAGCATTTCTCAGCGCCAATGGGCACTGGGAGGAGAAAGCCTCCCAGTGAAGGGAGCAACATGTTCTCCTAGATGGTCTCCATGCCGCAGGCAATGCTCGGAGCAGGACAGAGGTGGGTTATCCACCACCAGAGCTTTGCAGAAAAGCTGGCAGGTGAGGACATTCAATCCTTTATTTGCAACTTCAAATTTAGAAGCTCCAGGCTCTTCTCCAGCCTGCCCCATGGCTGCGCTCAGCACAACAGCAAGCAAGAGACCTGGTGGGGGCAATCCTGGCCTTGTGGGATGCTGCAAAGCAAAGCCTTCCCCTTGCCTGCCTATCAATAACCACTGGAGACCAGCACAGCGGCTTCTCGCCCTTTCGAAAAAACCTCCACCCTCCTCATTTCTCACTTCAGATCTTCAAAATTCAAAATTGCATTCATGGTGCTTCGCTGATAGCTGTTATCTGCTTCAGCCTCAGCAGGAGAGCGTAGGCTGTTGAGGTGATGCTAGTGCACGGGGGACCGCACCAGGCTGGAGAAATGGGCTGCAAGAAACTGTGAAGATTGGCAAAGGTGAATACTGAATTCTGCCTCTGGGTGGAAGAGCCCCCACGCCTTGGAGGGCCAAGAAGCAACAGGGACAAGCTGGGACTTGGGAAATACCCATTAGGTATCAGAAAATAAAAAACTTTCACCATGAACATTGAAATAAAAGATTTTCACTGTGAACATTGTCTTCCAAGACACTGGAACAGGGACCCAAAGGGGTGGGGAGTCTCCATGCTTGGAGAGCTTCAGTGCTTGAATAGGAGCAGAGCAACCCCCACTGCTATCCATCCCTCCATGCCTCGGGTTTCTCTTGCTCCAAGATGCTGCTGCTTATGGTCCTGGGCATGCTGAGGAGGCCACCTCGGTCAGTGCCAAGCTGGTCCAAGGGAAACAGGATGGCACTGAGGGGCTCCAGCTGAGCTCGCCCACACAGACAGCATCCACACACGCCTATGGGAGAGAGAGCTGGGAGAGTCACTCTCAGAGCAGGAACGTTTTAATGGGCACAATTCTGATGGGCAAGCGCATACGTTAATCTTCTACACCATATAAAAATATAGAAACAATTCGACAAAATAACAAAAATAGATTATTCCAGCTGCTGGAGGGTATCGCAGGGGCAGAATTATTCAGTCTTTGCTGGGGAAAGACCCTCTTGGTAACCACCACCACCGCAAGGGGTGAGAATGGGGCCTTTCTCACTCACTACAGAGGACAGGCTTGGGCACGACAGAGGAGATATCAGGTGGCACCAGGGACCCTAGCTCTGCCCCCTGCCGCTCCCTGCAGCCCTCGTTCCCCGCACGAGCGAGGAGAGCCCGGCCCACACCATACACGTCCTTCCACCCAGGAACCAGCCCATCTCCTCGCAGCTCTGCCCTGCACAGGCACCTCGAGCTGCACCCAGGTGGGACCCCGGAGCCCGGGCCGGGGCCCGGCGCGAAGGAGCAGCAAGGCGGCATCGGCAGGTGCTGGGCAAGGGGCAGCGCTCGCCGCCACGCCGGGGTGCACGGGTGCAGTGGGAAGCGGGCAGAAGGGTGCAGCCGGACCCCGGCGCAGGTTTCTCTGCGTTCCTAGTAGCCGTGTGGGGCAGGTGCAGTAGCAAAGCATGACGGCTCCGGCTCCTTCCCATGGCCGTCCTCCTGGATGGAGTTGTGCTGGAAAGGGAGCCCCACGGCACCGGCAGCACGAGGGCTCAGTCGGGATGGGTCTGGCTGCTGTTGGGCTGCAGTTTCATGCTGTCGGAGCTGCTCTGGGAGTCAGCGGATTTTCTTGCCTGCAGCACCATTGTCCAATACCAGAGGAAGATGAGGAAACCTGGGAGAGACGAGAGAAAGGGTGAGTGAAGAAGCCCTTTGAGGGACCAGCAAAAATAGGTTGCAAGACCAGCTCCTCTTGCGCCTATCACTGCTGGTCCTTTAAATACCCCACAAATGCCCTGAGGCAACTTGCACCTTTTGGAGGAGCCCATGGCCACAGGCTCACCTTGGAGAGAGTTGATGGTGGTAAAGATGTAGAGGGAGACAAGGCGGAAAACGCCAGAGGTGAAGGAAAAGAAGACCAGCGCCCATGGGATGCCCAGCAAGACACTCAGCCCAAAGAGGGCTAGGACATGCTTCATCTTGTGGCCTTTCTTGTTCTGCCTGAGGATCTCCCGGACCATGGCTCCCAGCATGACCGAGTTAAAGAGGAACACCAGGCTGAAGAAACCAAGGTTCACTACGTTGTGGATCAGAGGGCTTGTGATCCAGCATCTAGAAGGTGAAGAAAGGACAGAGGGTTATGCTTTGTTGTCCTACAGGGGGACAAACAGGACAGTCAGGGGAATTAGACACAAAAGTGACTGGCAGACTCAGCACACAGCTCAGTTAAACACAGAGCACGATTCTCCCCACTTTATGCAAATCCCAAGAAGCCAGTAAACCACAGCCTGGCAGGCTAAGGAAAAGCTGTAGGCCCCTGCATGTGCAGGGGGGTCGGACTAGATGACCTCTAGAGGTCCCTTCCAACCTTAAGTATTCTATGATTCTATGATTCTATATCAATGGTTCAACCAGCTGACTCTCTCTAACACCAGGGACCAAGTAACCCATTTCCCATGACTTACATGGTTGCGTTGGTGGATTTGCCACCAATGGATTCATAGACTGGAATGGAGAATGGGCCATAGTTCGTCCAGTTAGCAAAGAAGATCAACGTCACGCAAAAGAAGGGGACACCTGGGTATCAAGAACAGAATGAAGCAGCAGCCATCATCCCCTGGTCCTCAGACCTACTGGAAGGACTTCACTGTCCTTTTTCCTTGCACAGAGCATGAAATGGCGTCCTCTCTCCTCGGGTTAATCAAGGATAGAGCACACAACATGGATGCCTAGACAGGAGTGAGCTGTGCTGCACAGGCCACAGCTGGTGGGTCTCCCAGAGGAAGGGACTTTTAGGCCACAAAAGAACATGCGATCTTGCTATTGCAGCCTCCTGCCCAAAGCAAGGTGGGGATACTCTGCTATTTCCTTCCTGAAAGCTGTCTCTCCTGGCTGTTCCTTTCAGAGAGAACATCCCATCACTACTTAAGGACTCCAAGCCGTGGCTGTCACACGCTTCCCTTGCTGTGCCACCCCAAGGGTGAACTGCCCTTGGAGCTAGAGCTCCACCTTCTGCTCTCAGGCACTAAGTCTTCTCCTTGACAGAAAGACCCTTCTGCTCAGAATCTGGTGCCCCATATCTATGTCTACATCCCTATCCAGGCATCATGTACTTCTAGGGGCAGAATCTGAGTCTACCTGTGTGTCTCCTACATCCTGTTGCTTCAGCCCTTGAGATGTGTTTCTGCCTCGCCCCAACTCACCCCAGCCCACTAGGCAGAGCTTGAGGAGGAAGTGATTGTGGTAGGCATTGAAGACTTCAATCACAAGTCGGTAGAGGTTGTAGCCCTCGATGCCCATCCATGTCAGGCAGCTCAGGAGAGAGAAGTGCAGGAACAGCCCTCCAGCTCTGCAGGTTGCCTCGCTGCTGCTGGAAGCCAAGTGCTCCGAGATGAGGAAGTTGATGTCCAGGAGGAAGATGGCACACAGCAGGTTCATGTGGATATGCATGCTTGTGATTTGGTCTCGTTGCTTGCTTCTGGAAAAGGAAGAGGGAGAGATCTCACCACCACACCTCAGTTCAGTGTCCCACAACACCCCAAGGCTCCCAATGGAGTGAGTAATGCACTGTAATCAGAAAAGTCAGGAGAACTTCTGTTAGTGCTAGGGGCTAAATGCGTAATCCCGCACATGGCAACAACTGTTATATATTCAAATCCAGATCCCTCTGGCAGCTCTGTATTGCAAATCCAGATCATGGAGCGGGCATATTTTCAGCCTGTCATCCATGTAGGATTAGTGACACTATTTGAGAGAACACCCTGTTTTCTAACAGACCCTTGAAAAGATCTCTGCAGGCCTCTGTTTGCTGGATCCATTATAATAACTAAGCTGAATTTTCCAAATCATGGAAACCAGTAGATGTTCTGGAGCGCCCTCCCAGATACCTAACAAAGAGGGTTGGTTTCTAGAGATGAGGATTCAGTACATTCTGCAAACCTGGCTCCCGCATCATGTTTCTAGCTGGGCCACCAACTGTGTTTGGAAAGTTTGCTATTAGACCTACGTGGGGCCAAAGGAAAGAATGCACCCACAGAACGATGCACACATGGAGCATAGGGTGACCTGTCAGACAGATAAGTCATCTCTGCACTAAGACCCCAGGGTCATACCTGAAATAAAGGAAGAAGATGGTGCAGATGGATGCCAACGCTGAGATAAGACAGCCAATGTACGTTATGATACTCAGGTAAGCCCTGTGTATATAGGTGATCTCTGGGGAGGATACCTGAGGAGAAGGAGGAACAAGAATCGTGGTGAGGGAGAAGTTCTGCAGAAGGGAAGGATGCAGAAAGCTGCGGGGAAGCAGAACCCACCATCAGTACAGCAAAGTAGGTGAGGTGGTTGCATCTGCAGTCTGTCCGTTTATCCCCCTTCACTGTTGTACAACCGTAGCTGTTCCAGTTACCAACATTTGCTGCAAGGGAAAGAACTTAATGAGCAGTAGGAATGCAGTGGAAAAGTTTTCTTCAGAGCAAGGTGTCCATGGTAGGGGAGAGGACAAAGGTGGGAGTCCTAGCTGGCCCCATGCAGAGCACACAGTGACAAGAACAAATATTTATACAGGATTGCCATGCTCAGAGGCATCAGCACCCATCCCTGGAGAGGGTAAGAGCTCCTAGGTTAACTGTAGAGGAAAAAGCCTGAAATAACCCCTGGGACAACTTTAGAGAGAGTTTCCTGGAATTAGAGAAGGGAAGAGAGGTGCAAATGACCTATACCACTAGCAGGGGCAGTGGAAAGGTGAGAACAGACAACCTAGGTCAGCCCTGTTGGTTCCCCATTGTTGGTACAAAGAACAGCAGAATGAGCAAAGACAACGTCCCACCTCAACACCCAGACACCGAAGCTCCCACACCCGGGTACTCACTTGTTGCATCCTCCTGCCAGAAGACACACAGCGGGGTCATGTTCCTCTGAAATGACAAAAACAGGGCCCCAGTCAGGACACATTTCTGGGTTTGTCACACAAACAGCAAGTTGGGTGGGGCAAAAGATGGGGCAGGAGGTTAAAAGTTTTCAGGAGACAAAGTGGACCATATCATGAATGTCGGCTCAATGCAGAGACCATTCCCTGGTGCATCTGCAAAGTGGCATCTCCTACACACGAGCAGGCAGAGCCGCAGAGAGAGCACAGGATTAAAATGTGATTGTGGTACAGCTCCTGAGAACACCCACTCGATTTTATTAGCAGGCTGAGGGTATGGACATGGAGCCACTAAAGTGTGACCATACTCTGAGCTGGCAGTGTCTGAGTCCTTCTTTTCTTGCCGCTCCATTCCTGGAGTGGACAGGTTTAATGAGGCTGTTTCTTCCACCTACCGGCAGCTGGTTGTGGAAGAAAGTGAGGACCACGGGATCAGAGAGATTGGCCACAACTGTGTCCACCAGGGAGATGCCAACCACCTTGTCACCCAGGACACGACTGCTGTTTTCATCCTGTGGGAGAAGAGGAGGAGACGGTGCAACGTGGGAAAGGAGAGCTGCCAGGCACAAAGGTGGTGAGAGCTCCCAGGAACCCAAAGACAGAGGTCCCATGCCTCCTCCTTTGTCACGTCTCTACCTTACACTCGCAGTTCCCAGGTCTCTCTCCTGAACCAGTGGCTCACACACTGAGACTGAGGTCCACCTGGCAATAGTATCTATTGAATATAGATGTCTGCGCTCCTGCTCACTCCTTCCAGTTCTCAGAGAGGCAAAAGCACTTCCACATTGTGACCATCTATCTCAATCATGGGCCAACAAAACCTCTCCCAACCCACTAGCTCCTTTCTGTCAACTATAAAGCAAAGCCAGATGAATGCCACCCTGACAACAGCATTGGCACCGTGTCTCCTTTTCCCTGCCCTGTTTCTCCATGGCTTAGGACCCGGCTGGAGTCAAGCACATCCCAATCAGCAGTTCCTTTTAATTGGTCTGCCATCACAGCACCCCATGGTTGTCTTCAGCTCAGCATCTTTGCAAGCACCTTCTCCAAGTAAGTGGCTGCGCACCTGGCTTGGGTGCCACAGGCTTAACCTGTTTGAGGCTGGCTGAGGATCTCCAAGAGCTGCAGGAGGAGTTGACGCAAAGGCAAAGCCTTTCCTGGAGGACAGGCTATAGATGCCAAGAGTGGCGAGACAAAGCTAGCAAGGAGACCAGGAGAAGGATGCTCTGCACTTATTTGTGAGAGCAGTTCCTACTCCAGTTGGTTCTGCACTGTTCCCACTGTGCTATACCCAGCCATTACCTGGAACATGGTCTGACTGTTGATATCCATGAGGAGCACCCTGTGCTCCACCATGTCCTCCTTGTCCTTCACCTTCATGAATAGGCTGCTTGGCAGGTCCACCGTGAAGCCATGAACCTCTTTGCCCTCCTGCAGCAAGAAACCCATTGGAGAGCACAGGTTGGGAGGGTGTCTGAGGATGCTGGAGGATGAAGAGTGACAGGACAGGCTGCACAGGAGGTACGGCTGGCATAGCATGGCCAGGGATTCCCAGACTACAGCCCTGTCCCCTGCTCCTGCCCTTCCTCCTGTCACAGCCACAGCCCCTCCAGGCCGCTTGAGGAGACACTTCTGTGCCCCTTTCTGCTGTTCTCCTGCTAACTCCTTCCCAGCAAGGCCCTGGGAGGGGACAGAAAGGTCTTTCCCAGAGGCTACAAGCCAGACCATCACTGTAGCCACCTTCCAAAAGGGTCAAGAGCAAGGACAGCTCTGGTAACTGCCTCCATCAAAGCTCCCACAATGGATGTGCTGAGCTATGGGGATCACGGCCGCTGCTCCTCACTCCAAGGACCTCTCAAGGAGCCCAGTTCTGAGTTGTGCTTTCATTCTCTCATGCTCTGCTTCTCAGCTCCCAGACTGAACTCACCTCTCTCTGGGAAGCAAAGGCCATGTCTTGAGGAGCGTGACCAGGTTCGATCCTCAGGACAGTGGCGTGCATGGCAGCCTGCCCAAAAGTCCGGTTCTGCCCTTCAAACTCCACCTTGGCCAGCTTCTTCTCAAACTCCTGCAATTTGCTGTTGGGGAAAAGCAGGGCACAGAGCAAGTAGGAGACAGCAGACACAGGCTTTGCTCTGAAGGCCTCCATCAGCCACACAAGGAAAAAGAGACGTGCGCCACAAACAGTCTCAATAAATACTCCCTGCTTTAACAAAGTCATTGCCTGGCCTTCACCAGGTCCCCAGCGGGCTGCATCGAGCCAGTCGGTGACAGGCCATGAGCCTAAGGAGGAGGGTTTGGGAATGGCTTGAGCCAGGAACTCACTTGCGAAAGGTCCTGTGCACCGGGGCTCCCGCAGCCGCTGCAGGGGACCTCCCCATGAGCCTGTCTAAGTCGCTCAGCTCCTTCTCCACGTCTTCCTCCCAGACGGGCATGTTTTCCGGAGTGGCTGGTGAGCGCACAAAAGGAAACTCTGTGAGAAAAGCGTGCAGAACCAGCATCCCCCAGAGCGCGAGCCACCCTTGAGCTGTGGACTGACTCCCCATGGGACTGAGCCCTGGCACACCACAGACTGCAGAGAGCAGATGGTTTCAGGGTGGCCCTCAGGATTTCTACCCAGAAGAGCAACCAGAGACCAGGACCCAGGCAACTTCTCCTGGTCACCTTGAGCAGCCGGAATGGAGCCCAGTTACAGGAGAGGATATCGAGGCCAGGTGGCCTAAGCTTAGCTAGGTGTCTAGCAGTGCAGATGTGTGCCTTGGAGAGGTCTCCAAGGCTCCCAAGTCCCCTGGATTTTGATGGGCCAAGGGCACTTTGGAAAATCTAAGTAATCATCTGCCTTCATCTTTAGGAACCTGCTTACCCAGGGAAATAGGGGTGTGGGGTCCTGCCTTTAGGCTGCTTCAAGCAAAACCACTTCTATTACTTATCAACCCCGAGCAGTGTCCACAGACCACCGCATGACAACAAATTATCAGTACAACGGAGTTGGTCTGCTGTGGGGCAGAGTGGTTTGGGCATTAATTTCTCTCTTCTTCCATTCAAATAACACTGAGTTGCTTTTACCAGGGAAGAAGAAATCAGGTCTACTCTCAAGTGACGTGTTCTTCGTGCCCTTCATAATATAGGAAACGTTGAAGATAGAGCTGTTGTTCTTTTCAGTCTTCTGGTTTTCTTTGCTCCGTATGTTGTTACAAGACAGGTCTTTTCTCAGGAGAAAGTGCTGCTTTCCATACACAAGTTTGAGGGTCATATTGGGCTTGAACCAGTAGACACAGAAACGGTACCTGCCCAAAGGCAGAGGCAAGTTGTACTTGCAATAAGTGTTTCTGTGGTTGGGCAAGAAGGGCCTTTTTATTATGAGTGCCTGGGCCGTGTTCTCGATGGAGATGGTGGGGGGACCATGCTCATAGATGACAGAGCTGTTCTCTGTTTGGTTTCGTTCACCGCAGAAACGGAAGTCTTCTTGGTGGCTGCGCTCCGCCAGTCCTGCATTGTACAAACCAGGGAAACATTCACCTCAACTGGAGGGTGTCTGGGGTGGCCACCCCATCAAACCAACCCCTGCTGCACCAGCAGTCACATGTGTAACACCTCCGCCACCCTCCTGGCACAGGTTCTCCCCAGACATGCACGACCCCATCCTCGGCTGATGCAAGCGGCCTGAGACAGCGCAGTGACTTGCCCATGGTTACACTCAAGAGGTTTCACTGGTGAGTCGAGGCTCCTCAGGACACAGCAGCTCCCCTGCCTCTCTAGGCCCCAACCTCTCCCAGATGCTGGTCCCCAAGGATGACAGAGCCCAATAAAGGAAAGGGGTTCTCCATCTCCGTGGAATCTCTGGAAAGGACCGGACCACCTCCAAACCCCTGCCCTAGAGACCCTGATGGACCAGAAACAAGAAAGGAACTGAAGTTTTCCAGCAAGCCTGTGAAACATTCCTAGAACCCAGGTTTCAACAAACCCTCAGTCCTCCCATTTGGGGCTTCCAATTACTACCAGCATTCCAAACGTGGCCAGGACAGGGCAGGACATGGCTCGGAGCAGCCTACCTGGGAGCGGGGAGAGAAGGAGCAGAAAGAAGAGTGGCATCATGGACGGCTCTCTCCGCTCTGGCACCTCCGTGGAAAAAGTGACACCTAGAAAGTCCCAAAGAAAAGGAACTTGTGAGCAACTGATGCCAGAAGCATCCCAAACACAAGCAACGCGGTACGGCAAGAGATCCCTCTTCCTCTCGCTGCTTCAGCGCTGGGTTCAGTGGCTGACTTGTTATCATGGGCAATAGGAACAGAAGGAAATGGCGGTTTCCTACTTCCCTGGGCCTGGATTTGTTTTCACGAGTGTTTTCAGCTCCTAGAGATTAGCTGAGGAGCCAAGCCCATTACCCACCGCTTTGTGGCCAGCAAACAGGGCTGCGCTCACTGATAAATCCCGAGCAGCCGGTGGCAGCACGGGGCAGAGGACTAACAGACCCGGGGTCCCCTGTTTGCAAAGTAAACCCTTTGCTCCTGCAGCATAACATTAGCACAGCTGCTGAGAACATGGCTCGGGCCAGCTCAGTTCACCTCAGACATTGCCGTCAGCACAGGTCAAACGGGTGAGAATGTGTCCCCTGGCCAGGCTGTAGGGGACCGGTGGCCGTGTCCCAGCGCTCGTCGTTGTGACCAATGGCCACTTCCACCCCACGTGCTTCCTCCCCACGAGGGTTGCGGCTCCGCAGAGCTCTCTCTGCTCGGCCCTTGCAGCCCACGCTCGCTCGTGGGGCTGGGAAAGGCAGCCCAGGGTTCCTGCGATGCCAGCGGCTCCTTCCCTCTCCCCTGACCCCTGACAGCCCCGTCTGGCAGCAGGAATCCGGGACAAACTTCTACACCAAGACACGGAGTCACCAGAGGGATGCGGGAAAGGTCTCGGGTGTGGGAAGTCACAGCAAAAGTGGCATGAGACGGGCTCGAACCCCATCAAATCAGGACTTCTGCGGATGGACGGGGAATTTCAGGAATCCCTGGGGGCAGCAGAGGCGAGGGCCAAAATAGGGCCCAGACATGGAGAGCAGGCCCAGAAACAGATGCAGGAAGGATGCGCTCGTGGCCCGTCCCGCAGCGCGGGGATCGGCCGGGCACATGTGCGTTCCTGAAATAGCAGCCCCTAATGCTGCCGGCGGGGCCGGGCCCCGTCTTCATTCTTGGGGCCGGAGTCATTCCAGCCATGTGGAATTGGGCTTTCCCCATTCCTTGGCCCTAGCGCCAGTCAGCACAGCCCTGAAAGAGCCCTTCGTGCCGCCCGGCCGCGACCTCGACACCACGTAACGCACAGCCGCTTCCTGCACCGAACAATAGCTGCCGAGAAAATCCCCCAAAAAGGGCGTTTCCAATGGGATAACGCTATTCCTCACCCCGTTTCCTTCCCTTTCCTTCCAGGGGGATGCTGCTTCGCTCCCCCCTTGGATTATGCAGCCCTACAGCTCCCTTACTGCCCTGGGCACCATCCTCTTCCTCATCAGCTCCCGACAAGGCCAGCCCTTCTCCCAGGAGCTTCCCGCTTCTTGGGAACCCGGACATCTGCTAAACCTGAGGCAAGCAGGGAGAAATGAAAAACAGTGGATATTTATCATTACCAAGAAATCTTGCAGCCTAGGTGGCAGCAGGTATTTGAGTGCCCAGAGGCCCAGGTTCTCCCGGTATTTCTTTCTGTCCAAGGAGAAGGGAAAACGGTCTCATGTTGTGGACAAATGCCGGAAACGAGGAGACCCAGGGGCTTTCCTCCCATAGCGACGCGGCGCTCGCCAGCGAGCTGCGTCCAGGCGTCGCGACCACATGCCCGGCTCCGTCCCTCTGCCACCGCTGCCCTCCTGGCACCCTTGTCCTCGCTCACGCGGCCACACGGGAAATGTTATTCACCGCCTCGGCATGCGAGCGCTTCCCGGCACCGGCGGCGGCTGCTTCGCGCTGAGTTCATGGGTTGGATTTTGCAGGCAGGACCACAAATTAAAAGAAAGCAAGCAGATAAAAAACCCCCACGGGTGCAGCCCAGCTCCTCGCCAGGGCCCGTGTCCTTCATGGGAAAGGAGGACGTGAGGGAGGCGCAGCCGGAGCGGACAGGAGGACACCGCAGCTGCACGGCTGCCGCCTGAGGCTCCGGGTGCCACCACTTTGCTTGGGGCCCTCCCTTGAGCATCTGAAATAAAATTTCCATTTTCTTAAAAACAAAAAACGCAACACCCCCGCCTGCAAACACCTCGGCTACCCAAAGCGGCCAGCGCTGCCTCACTTCCTCCGCGGAGGAAGGGCACCGCGCAGCTCCTCAGCCGCTGCCGTGCCAAGCCAGCCCTGCTCCGGTGAGGAGCGAGTGCCCAGGGGCTCTCGGAGCAGCCTCTCCCAGGAGCCTCCGCACTGGTGCAGGAGCCACAGGGGTGAGGAGGCCGCCAGGAGCCCCCGTATTGATGCAGGAGCCAAGGGGCGAGAAAGCGGCTCCCCGCGGCCCCCAGCTTTCTGGGAAGGATGCCAAGAAGCAAGAAGGCACCTTGCTCCGTCCATGTGAGCTTGGCATCGGGGGCGCCCCTTGGGCACAGGGGGACAGGGACACTCTGGACAGGGGTCAGGGAGCTGCTGGAATGTGACCGAGGTATCCAGATCCACCCTCAATGTGGTTAAGGAAAACGCTCCACCCTAGACAACCAGCAGAGACGGAGCAGGCAGCACCTCCCAAACTGATGTTTTCCATCTCCCACCTCCCCAGCCCTGCCGCCCACTTCCTCCTGCTGCGGGGCTGGGCGCTGGGGGGGTCTGTCACTGATTAATGCCCAGGTTAAACATTAGTGCCTGCGCACCCAAGCTGAACGGCCGCAGAGAGCCGTGTGGGCGCCGCCAGCCCCGCGGGCCCCGGCGGGCACCGCGCAGTTGCTTGCAAACCTGTTGCTCTGCAAAGGGCAGCCCCCGGCTTGCAGGATTAAGAGCTGGATTGTAACCAACTATGTAATCGTCTTTACTCGGGCCTTGGCCCGACTCGTGTGGGAGCTGTAAACACCGTGGCGGCGGCATAGCAAAAACCCCCAGGCCTGGGATCCCGGTCAGGATCACACTTCAAGGATTGCTTAAGATCCAGGGCCTCAATCTCTCCTAGGCTCATTCTCCAAAGCCACTTCTAGGTGCCAGCTCCTAGGGGAAGCTTCGTCCCAAAGGCCTCACAGTGTGAAATGGGCTCTGGCTGCATTCCCTGCACACAGCGATCCGGCCTCGCTGCCGAGGGGTTATTCCAGGAGACTTAATGCCACTTCTCAGGCTACTCTCTCTGGGGTTGTGCTGCTCCTGCTGGCTTTGAGGGTGGGGGAGGTTCAGCCTGTTTTGCAGCCGTAGTGCACCCTAAACCAGCTCCCTGCGGCCCCCCGTGGCATGCCAGAACTGGCAGGAGCAAACTGAATTTTTTCCATGAGGAATCCCCCAGGAGGCACTTTTGGCGAGAGCAATCGCCCTGTTGGGACAAGCCTGCCGCCCCGGGGAGGGGGCCGCTGCGCTCTGCGAGGATGGCGGCGCTGCGTGCGCTCCCGGTGCCGGCGCTGCAGCGGGCGCTGCGCAGCGCTCAGCTGTGCCCACGGAGCAGCCGGGAGCAGCTGGCCCTGGCAAGGCACAAGGCAGGGGGATCGGCAACTTCCCAGCCTCTGGAATTCAGCCCAGCTCCAGCAGCAGAGGAGACTGGTGCTAGGGCAGGCAAGAAAGAGCCTGGTTTAGCCAGGAGGGGAAGGGGCCATAGGTACAGGGCAGGCAGCACCCCGGGCTGCAGGTTTCAGCTGCTCCCTGATCCTGACTAGTTAAGCCCAGCAGTGAGTCCCCGGCAGCCTCTGTCGGGTGCTTGGCTCAGGTAGGCAGATGGGAAAGGTCCCAGCACCAGCCTGAAGCACCACAGATCCCCAAATGTCCCATCTATCCCCACTTGGCAGACAGACAACCTGCAGCCCCAGCAGCCTTGCCATGGGCACTGCTCCCAGCAAGTGCCAGATTCCCAGCGCCCTCCCAGCAAGGGGATGGCAGAGAGCACCCCGCCACCGGCGATCCCCAAAAGCCAGCGCAGCACCTGCCTCCCAAAACCTGCTGGCAGCAGCTCCTCCAGCCACATCCCTCCCGCTGGGGCCCATCCTGCCCCACAAACCCTCCGCAACCCCCCTGCCGCCCCTAGCCCTTTGCCCCACGCCCCGAGCCCTTCCCCTCCACGCGGCTCCGTCGCTCCACGGGTACCTGTGCGGGAGGCGGGCGGCGTGGAGCGGAGCTCGGAGCGGTTCGACGGAGCTCGGAGCTGTTCGTGGGAGCTCGGAGCGGTTCGACGGAGCTCGGAGCTTGGAGAGGTTCGTGGGAGCTCGGAGCTGTTCGACGGAGCTCGGAGCTGTTCGTCGGAGCCCACCTCGGGGCTCGGAGCTCGGCGCGTTGGGGTCGCAGCTCGCCGCGGGGCTCGGAGCTCGACTCGAGGAGGTCGGTGCGGGGCAGCCGGGCCCGCCCCCGGCAGCCCGTGACTCAGCGGGGCGGCACCCGGGCGGGCTGCCCCGCACCGGCTCCGCGGAGACCCCCCAGCATCGCGGCCGGGGGGCGGCGATGCCCCCCCGCTACCCGTGCAAGGCGGCAGGGACAAGGAGGGGTGTCCCCGGGCGCAAGGTGGCAGGGAAAAGGACGGGCTGGAAGCAAGGGCCGCCGCTGGGGAGTTTCCAGCTCCGTTGATAGCGCACAGGAGCCTGGCAAACGTTCAGGGCAGGAAAAGAGCTGTTTGGTTGGCAAGCTGCGAGAAAACAACAACAAAAAGGCTTAAAAATAAGTTAATAGAAAAGAAGCCAGAACAGAGTGTCCCCACGAGCATTATCCTTGTCCCCTGCAGGAAAAGGAGGAGACAGAGCAGCCAGGCAAAGAGCAGCAACCTGCGCTGCTGCGGCCGGCTCCGCTCAGCATCCAAAACTCCCAGGGACGGGAATGGGAAGGGGCCAGCAAATCCCAGCGCCTCACTCGGTGCCAGCGCAGGCTCCCCCCCTGCGGCCAGGCCTCCCGCTTCCCAGCTGCCGGGCACTGCGGGAGCCGAGACTGGGAGAGAGTGGAGGGGCCGGAGCGCTGCCAGCTCCCGCTAGACACGGCCTTGTGGGAGCCGCCAGGAGGAAAGAAAGAAAGAAAGAAGGAGAAAAGTCTCCAAGGAGATCTGCAGGGGGAGGAGGAGGGAGCTGGGAGCCTGCCAGGAAGTGCCCTGAGAGTAAATAGTTGCTCTTGCAGATATTTGCAAGGGCTTGAATAGGACTTTTCTTTCCTGCTGGGGGAAAGGTGCCAAGCAAGCTCCCCACCAAGGCGATGCTCAGGGCGCAGGTGCCGTCCCCACCGCCGCAGCCCGGCGGGGAGCGCGGCGCCTCCCCTTTGATCCGCTCCCCGATCCAGGCCGTTTCCTAGCGGCGCTGCTGGCATTTGGCCTGCGACGCTGAGGGCATCCGCGCCGAGCGGCGGCCGCGCTCCCGTTCCCACGGGAAGCCCCGTCTCCCCCCTTTGCCCAGCTTGCCGGCGGGGCCGGTCACGCGGATGGGCGGCGGATGTGGCTCCCTTTGAAGAGCAGCGTAGCAGCATCCCGAGCCCTTGAGCTGAGCCCCACGCCGGGCCGGGCTCCGGCGCTGCCTCTGCGGTCACAGTGACCAGCTCACCACCCTTCTTTGGGAAACGTCGTAAATCTTCCAGCTTTCGGGAAGAGCTGGCACAGCTCAACAAGCAGGGAAAAGCAGCTCTTTCACCTCCAGCCACTGCTGCTCATGGTCCTTCTCCATCTTTTCCATGCAAAACCTGCTTGACTGGACGCTGGGCAGGGGGAGCAGGATTGGGTCCTTTGGGGTCTGCCCCTGGTGCCACCGTCATCACTAGGCTCTCCCGCAGCCCAGCTCATTCTCCTGCTGGGAAAGGGACCTTTCAGGCTGTCCCTTCGTCACCACTTGGAGGACAAAGAGACCTTTGTCTGCAGCTGATGTGATCAGGAGTTATTTTTAGGTCACCGTCATTGGCACTTGTTGATATTATCAGGTTATCTCCAAGGCCTCGCTTCAAAGCGGAGCAGGGAGAAGGGGGAGGAAATCCTCGCCTTGTCCTTCAGGAGGGACATTTGCCTGTTGGGACCCATCCAGCAGTAGGGTCAGGCTGTCCCGGGAGGATTTTGCATTCAAGGCAGTTCCTAAAAGTCGGGACGATGCTTTTGGCTGCTTCCAGTGATGGGAAAAAAGAGCAGAGAAGCAGGGTGGTGGGAAAAGAGGAGGCAGGTGGGAACACGTTCCCCATGAAACCACGGCCAGGACGCTGCCTCGGCTCCCCACGGCGGCGGGAGCAGCAGGAAGGTCCTGTTGGCCCCCAGGGGCTGCAGCACCCGGGATGGGAATGTGGGAGAAGGGGGAAGCGCTTCCCACCCCACCGTCTGCAGCGCCAAGGCGGCAAAAAAGCTCGTAGAGCCAGGAGGATCCGAGGGATTTACCCCGTGACAACAGCCCACCCGTGGGGTTCTTCGTGGCTGCCGGGGAGCCAAAAAGGCAGCTTGGTCCCCCAGGGCTGGGACCAGCAGACAGGCACCTCTTGGAGCAAGTGGAGCAGTGCCAGCACAAGCCCTCATGGAGAAGGGATAGGAGAGAGGGGCAAAGGCAAGACTGCAAATTGGCCAGACCTGTCCCAAGAGCCACGTGAGCTCTGTGCCAGCGTGTCGCCTGGGTCCCACTGCACACAGCTGCACAGGGAACCGAGCTGGTGGCCCAAGGCAGGAGTCCTCTCCCCAAGAACATCAGCAGTGAACATGTTTCTAAGGTCTTTCCTGGCTAGGGGCCGTCAAAGGTTGTGAGGAGAGAAGCAAAGCTGCAGGAGCTTGTGGTTATGAGGAGGGAAGGGTTTTATATGTGAGGGAGAGCTGGGCAGGAGGAACGGGGGCTCCTTCACCCAGGTCTGATCTCCCAGAGGCTCTGAAGGTGCTGAAGAGCCTTTCTCTGCACCCCAGGGCCTCAGTGCATGTTTGGGAGGTGGGTGGAGGTCTCTCATTCGCTCCATGGGTGAGATCTCATGGGAGACAGCAAAGGTGCAGAGGAGCTACACAATAAATGACAGGCTTGAGGAGCTGGAGTGGGTGATGCTGGTTGTCTCCAGGGAAGAGCTTTGCCCAGAGCTCTGCCCTGATTCCAGGACTGACTGCCAGCAAAGTTGTGGTTTGGTGTTGCCCACACATGGTTCCAAGATGCTGATGATACTTTCAGATAGCACCTTGGTATGGGTGGGACCAGTCAGTACTGGGCTCCCATCCGGCCTGGGTTGGCCTCACGTTTTTTGTCACAAGGAGGACCCACCTCCTTGGGTCCTCCGATGCCCATTGCGCCTCCACCCTGGGGGCTGGTGCATGGTCCTCTGGTCTTCTCGAGGGATTGGTGCTGGTCTCGGGCTGATCATTGCTGTTACTCTGGGATAGTTACTCCAGGCTCTACAGGCCCGGTCCCAGTCACTGGAAAGGGAATGCCCAACCGTGAGCTGAGTCACCTCAACTTCAGCTCGAGTCAGTGAAGGAGGCGGGTGGGCAGGATGATGCATCCACACAGATCATAGCGGTGATGTATGTGAGGAACGTCAGCACGTCTCCATTCCAACCTCTTGCTAGGACAGGCCTAGGGGAGGCTTTGTCCTCAAAGCTGAGTCTTCAAAGCTTCCAAGGCTGGAGATCCCAGCTCTCTGGGGAGGTGTCCCAGGGCTGTGCAATCTTCCTGATCAATCTTTCTTTCCGATGTCTCCTGACTCAGATCCATGTCCGACGTTGCTTTTGTTATATTGCCTGCTTCCAAGAAGGGTTTGATCCAACATCTTTGTAGCTGCCTCCAAGAAGTTGTAGGCTGCTGTTAGCTCTCCCCTTCACCTCCTCCCCACCAGACAAGCCCAGCCCAGCTCTATCAGCATCTCTCCATAAAATATGTGCTATCCCCGAGGGCTGAGTGTTGTCTGGGCTCGAGCTGCAGCAAGGGGGGCCCCACTGCATGTGCTGGAAAGCAAGAGGAAGAAGGGGAGGGGTGCCAAGCAATCTGTGGCAGGTGCCAGCTAAGGGCTCTGGGAATTGGCACCTCCAATGGAAAAAAAGTTGTTTGTTGCACCCAGGGATCTTCCCCGGAGTCGCTCCAGCCTGTCTCCAGTCTTTGCCTTGGCTGCTCAGAGCTGCCCACCTTCGTGCCCAAACCTGCCACCGGGCACGAGACAAAATATCCTGCCTGGCTCTGGAGACCTCCACCCGAGCCAAGCTCCCCAGAGCCAAATGCAGGCGCCTTTTGGGATAGACCACAAAAATGAGCAAGAAGGAGCCTGAGAGGGGATGAGGTTGTGCTCGGAAGAGCTCAAGAAACCCATGCTATGAGCAGTTGGGTCCAAAATCCTGCCCTCGCAGAAGTCACATGGACTCGGTCTCGATTTTGGTCTCATGGTCAATGTTCTCCAGGTGCTCTTCTGGTGGCTCGGTGGCCATGGCAAGCAGGATCCTAGCAGTCATTCCAGCTGTGAATGAGCCCCTGGCCTGTAGCCACCACAGGGATGGAGAGCTCCAACCCCACATCTGTCAGCCTTCGCCCATCGCCACGTGCACACAGGGTTCCTCCGCAGGAGCTGGTTGGCTCGTGGAGGCCGAGCTCAGCAGAGCAGGGTGCTATAGCAGCGCTTCCTCCACTGGATGACCTGCCAGCCTCGGCTTTATGACCTGGGCAATAAAATCACCTCTCGCCTCGGCACGCTCATAAAGCGGGCGTCCTGTTTTCTCTGGTGTCTAGACAAGCCCATCCCACAGTGGAAGCCGGAAACTTAGATAACATATAGAAAAAGGGATTGTATTTAATAACCGTGGCACAAGCGCTGCTCCAAAGCAGTAGGGCAAAGACGGGTGGCTTTAGGCTGCAGCCACATTGCCTCCTGTGGGGACGGTCCTAACAGTGACAGGACAGATGGTGGTCCAAACCCGCCCCCCAAAACACTTCGAGGATTGTATTTCCAGGGTTGATAACAACCACGTGCAACATGTTGCTGCAAACAGCATTTTTTGCTGTTAGAAAAAGCCTAACTCCCCCGGAGCGGTGCCTGGGCCAGCGGCTGGATGTTCCGGTGCGTGGGGCTTGGTGCCAGCTGCGAGCTTGCTGCGCACTTGCAGAAACCTTGGAGCCAGGGCTCGGAATGGGGCACAACCAACCACTCCCCCCTGATTGCAACATCACCCTCGCGCTGTATCCCACTGCGCTTCCTTGGCTTGCAAATCTGCTTCCGCTCGGGGCCGTGAGCACGGTGAGCATGAGCGAGCGCTTCCCTGGAAAGGCTAAAGGAAAGGTGAGCGGGATCGAGCCGCCTCCGCGAGCTGGCAGCACCCCTCACTGCCCCGAGCTGCTCAGCTCCGGGATGCAAATGCAGGGACTTAATGTTCCTGGCACGGAAAATCCTGCCGGATATGACTCTGGCCGCATATCCAGGAATAAGGGGAGCTTCCCCTCCTCTCATATCTTTTCCTTTCCAGGAATTCTTCCATTCCCTTGGGGAGAGAGGAAAGGGAATTGGTGCTTATGGAGCATGGAAGCACCAAGAAAAGGCCATCAGCAACTCAGTCGACCCAGGCAGCGCGTGCGGAGCAACGGGGTTTTCCAGCTTCAGGAGAACTCCCGCTTGCCACATGCTCCCGGCTCTGCCTCCATCCAGGCTGGGCTGGATTTGTGCTTGGGTGCTGCTGCGGGGCTCCCCTTACAGCCACTCACATCCCTGAGATGGTGCAGAGGCGCTCGGGCATCCAGCCCCACAGAGTGCGCAGGTCGGAGCCAGGAAAATTTTTGACATCCTCGTGCCATCTAGCGGGACCTTCACTAATGACAGCACCATCAAGACGGCTGCTGCGGAGCCAAGCGTTCTGACGGCTGTTAAAGAAACCTGCCTTGTCTGCAACTCCCCAAAAAAGGCCCAAAAAGGAGCCAGGGAGCACAGGGCTCTGTGGGACGCGCTCGCTCAGCCCTGTGCAGTTCACAGCGTGGGGGCTCCAGCGCGGTGTCCCCGCAAAGCCCCTGGGCTCACTTGGAGGTGTTGGAGGAGGTGCTGGCAGGGCCGCGATCTGTCCGCCGGAGCACGATGTGGTACCACAGGCAGATGAAGAGACCTGCGGGCAGAAAGGCAAGATAAGAGTCACCGCTGGGATCGCCAACACGCAGTGTCTCCACTGGCCCAGAAGTCCCCCGGGTTCTTGTGGCACGCTGGGGTCTCAGCTCATCACTTGCAGCCCAACGAGCACCCTGCTGCTTCCAACATGTGGGATTTTCCCCCTCAAAAAACCTTTCCCAGGCCCACTGCTCCCACTGACCCTGCAAGGAGTTGAGGATGGTGAAGAGGTAGAGCTGGGCCACGAAGAAGACGCCGAAGCTGAAGAAAGCCAGGAGCCAGGTAGTGCCCAGCAGGCAGGTGAGCCCCAGGACCGTGGCCCAGTCCTTCGTCGCCATCCCCTTCTGGCGCCGGCTGCTCCTCAGCATCCTCACGACGGCAAGCAGCACCGCAGTGTTGAAGAGCAGGATGAGGCCAGCGAAGCACAGGGTGCTGTAGTGAGCTGCCCGGCTGGTGAGCCAGCACCTGCACAAGGGAGCCCGGGCCGTGGGTGAGAGCTGAGGAGCACCCGGGGGCAGCAGATCCAGGCCGGAGCAGCCAGGAGGGATATTTGCTTGAGGAGAAGGGCTTACGTCCCCTGAGGAAGGTGTTGGAGAGGGCATGGTTTCCATAAAAGCCCCGTGTGTGGAAGGGGACAGCCCTACGTTGGCAGAGGGACAGCGCCGCACGGTCACGGCTCGGCAGCAGAGCATGGGAGTGATGGAGCTCAGAGAAGGAGTGGTCTTGCAGGGAGGACAAGAAGGGTCTTTCTCCCAACAAACCACTTCTGCTGGACCTCATCCCCATGTCAGCAGCACTGTGGTGGCACCTGGGCATGCTGTGCACCTCCCACACTCACATTGTAGCATTCTTGTAGCCGTCAGCAGTTTTGATGTCCAGGTATCCATAGGTGTCTTTCTTGAAGAGCAAAATGCTAGTAACTGCCAGAGCTGGCAGACCTGTGGGGCAGGAGACAAAATATGCTCTGGGGAGAAGACAAGGGAGGAAATCCCAGCTGTGCTCATGGGAGAGGAGTGGAGGAGCCCAGGAGTCCCAGCATATGGACATTGTGGACATCCAAGCGCCACAGCAGGTATCTCCACTCGTGCTCATCTCCTCCACTGACCTCCTTCCTGGTGGGCCCACCACCAGCACCAGTTGCTCACCTTCACCCATCGAGCCAAAGGGGGACACTGTGGCAGCGGCAGTGACCACAGAGGCCACACTCACCCCAGGCAAAGAGGCACAGCTTGAGGAGGTAGCGTCGGACATAGGTGTTGTAGACCTTGATGAGGAGGAGATAGAGGTGGAAGGCCTCAGCAGCCATCCAGGCCAAGGTGCAGAGAAGGCACCCATGCAGGAAGGCGGCCGCGGCCCGGCACAGCCCCGCGGTGGCCAAGGCCAGCGGCTCGCTGAGCAGGAACCCGCTGTTCAGGAGGAAGAGCGCGCCCAGGAGGTTCATGTGGATTTTGGTTGTGTCATCGCTCTTCTTTCTCCTAAAAGATAGGGACAAGAAGAGGGGTGACGCTGGATATCGCAGCATCCAGGGCCAAAGCAGCCACTGTTACCTAAAGATGCAGTAGAGGAGGATGGCGAAAAGTGAGGCAGCGGCCGAGATGGAGCAGCCCACGATGCTGATGTAGGTGAGAGACACCAGCTCAGCCTGGCTGATGTTGCTCGGTTCAACCTGGCCAAGGAGGAGAGAAGAGGCTGGACTTAGGATCAGGCACTGCGGGACCCCAGTAGCACGGACACGCCAACCCTGTAGCAGTCACTCTCCCAACAAGAAGCTCTCCCGGACAAGCCACGGGCATCTGCCCTACCAGCAGTACGGCAAAGTAGGTGAGGTGGTTGCACCGGCACAGGACGGTGTCCTGGCTGTGCCTGGTCTCGCAGCCCTCTGAGCTCCAGCTTCCCAAGATCCCGCTGCCTGCTGGGGAGAGAAATACCAGTTGGAGAGACAGCCAGACGGTCCTGAGGACACCCCATGGGGCTGACAGGTGAAGGGCTGGGTGATCAGGTGAGGGCCCTGCTCCACCTTGGTCCTCTCACTGAGCTGCCCCTAGTGGTTGGTCCCCACTAGGGACAGTGGCACCAAGGTGGCCTCATTCTGCTGCCCCAGCCAGCGATGCACTCACCAGCTCCGTCCCGCCAGAAGACGCAGGTTGCATTGGAGGTGTCCTGGTGGGAAGGACAAGGGGGACGTCAGTGGTGGGAGGTTAAACATCACTGAAGGAGGAGGAGGTTAGAGACGGGGCAAGGCTCTGTGCTCCCCAAGGAACCCCCTTCAGGGGGCCAGGCACCATCCTGCTCCTAATGCAAAATGGGGAAAATCTCATTTTGCCTGAACTCAAAGGAAAATCCCGGTGCTTGGGGCCACCCCCACAACCCTCACAGTTATCAGGTCCTTTCCTTCCAGCTTCCGTCCCTTCTGGAGCATCCCACGCATTGGCGGCACCCGGGCTCCCTCACTCACCAGCACTTTGTTGTGCCAGAACTGGATCTCCACAGGCTGTCTGAGGTTGGTGACGCTGATGTTTGGGAGGAAGGCTCCCAAGACATTGTCATTGAGCACAGAGCTGTTGCGCTCATCCTGCAAAGGTTCCCCGGAGGGAAGATGAGCTTTGGGGTGTGTTGTGGGATGCCGCTGCTTTCAGGTCACCAGAGAGGAGCCCCAAAGGACATCTCTGGGGGCTGCCTTCGCTCTTCCACCGCCACAGCTCACCTGGAAGATGCAAGGGCTGTGGATGTAAATGCAGATGAGTTTCTGCTCCCTCTCTTTGTCCTGGACACCCTTCATCAGCTCTGCCGGGAAGTGCATGGCGTGCCTCGGGCGCCTTCTCTGCCGACTGCTCTGCTCCTGCGGACGAGGAGGAAGAGGAGGAGGAGGAGGCTTGGCTGAGACACGAGCAGAGCCGGGCTGGGTCAAAACAGCGGCTGGGGGACCATGTGGCTAAGATGCACTGGGCCATTTCCAAGCTCTGCTCCCATCCAGCCACTCGAGGAGGACAAAGGCCTGCACCGTCCCTGGGACGCCTGGCCCTGATGTCACCCGTGGGTGCTGCGCTGGCTGGCAGAGGTGGTGGTGGCGGAGGCAGTGGCAGAGCCTGCGGAGGCCCCCAGGACCAAGGTGACTCAGTCGAGACACAGGCAGGGTGGCCAGACCCCTCTGCACTGTGTCCCCATAGTTATCAGCGTAGGCCACCACTATGTCCCCCAGCCTGGTGACAACGTATGACCCAGTACACATGTCCCAGGTCACTGTCGGGTGCCCCGGATGCATTCGGGTTCTCAGACCGTGGCATTTCTCCAGTCCCAACATCAGAGACCCCCCAGTCCTTAGGGCAATCCCCCATCAGGGGAGCCCCAGGGCAGCAGCATCTTGGGGTGTTTCCATCACATAAAGCATCTGCCAACAGCGGGAGCCGCAGCTCTCACCCCTCGAAACCACCCCGAGGGTCCACTGGCCACCAGCCCCAGGACTTTGCAAGGAAAACTCTCCTCCCCAGATGTGTGTCCCAGGGCCTGGTTTGGGGGGCTGGAAGAGGAGCCCGCGGGTACTGACCATCTCATTGGTGACACTGGTGACATTGATCCCGCGGAAGTCCCGGGCGCGGAGCTTGAACATGTGGATGTGCACAGCGGTGGAGCTCACACTGAGTTGCGTCTGGCTGAAGGTGACTTTGGGCAGCTCTCGCTGCAGCCAGTTCAACCTGCAGGGTGAAACAGCGGGTCGAGGCAAAGCGGGACGAGCAGGCTCCCAGCTCGGAGTGCGCTGGGAATGGGGACACAGCACCCACACACCTTGCCATGTTCTTGTTGGCGTTGCTGCAGTTTGCCCGCAGCAAGGCTTCCAGCGTGGCAATATTCTCCTCCACGTCTGCATGGGTGAGAAAAGAGCGGCTTTGCCAGCTGCTTGCACGGGGTCCCGTGAGCTTTGGCTTTGTCCCCAACCCTCTGCCCAAATGCACCACACTGGATTTGGCCCAGCGAGCAGGCCAAGTGCCGAGCAGGAGGGAAACCTGCCTGGCGCAGCTGTGGAAACCCCAGGGATCCTCCTGCAGGAGGTCCCTTGCAAACGGGTGGCTGCCGTGGCACTGCCCATGCCGAAATCGAGCCAGAGATTCCCGAAGCTGGAAGCCGGTTCAGTCCCTACCGTGTGACTGCAGGGCAGCCATGGCGTGAGCGAGGACGAGGGTGGCAAGCAGCAGGGCCTCCATGTCCAGGGTGCTCTGCAAAAGACACCCGTGGGGGCTCCGCTCGCCTCGGAGCGGCAGCGCCGAGGGAGAGGAGCTGGGAGATGCCAACCCCGTGGAGCCTGGCGTGTTCGGCTGTGCATAACCGGGCTAGGAGCCATGGGATGGGTCCCGAGTCTTGGACACGCGCCCGCTTGCAGGGCGCGATCCCAATGGTTCTGACGATGCCCTTCGGATCCCTCTTAGGCGCAAGGTCGCCTCCGCGTTTCCCCGCGCCCAGCCAGCGGGTGAGGTGCTGGCGCCTCACGCACCCGCAGCAGCCGCGATGCACGCGCCGGGGCGGCGGGTGCGGAGCCGTAGCGGCTGCAGGGCGCCCGCTCGTGCCAGCACCGGCGCTCGCGGGCAGCCACCCAGCCCCGCTGGCTTCCTGCTGCCGCGCGGGAGCGCCTGGGGCCGCAAGCGGGGCCGGCGTTGGCTCCACCTGCCGCCGTAGCCACAGGGGCCCCCGAAACAGCAGCGCGCGTGGGGACAGGGCGCCTCGGAGGTCCATGCGGAGGTACGGAGTACGGAAACGCCTTTACCGCTACCGGGGGTTGCAGAGACGCTTCTTTGTGCTGCGGACACTAGTGATGGCAAAGGGCAACCAACTTGTTGGCGGTAGATGTCCCTTCTGCTGTCACATTGCAGCAGCCCTGGATGGTTGAGGTTGAAAGGGACATCCCTATGTTCATCCCAGGTGCCCTGTTCCTTTTTCGCCTTTCTGGATACCTCCTTCTTCTGCCTGAGTTTTGCTAGGACCTCCTTGCCCATCCATACAGGCCTCCTGTCCTCTGCCTGACTTGTTACTCATAGGGAGGCACCAATCTTGAGTTTGAAAAAAGCAATCCTTGAATGTTAACAAGCTCTCTTGGACCCCCCTTCCTTCTAGGGCCCTAGTCCATGGGATTCCTCCAAGTAGGTCCCAGAAGAGGCCAAAGTTTGCCCACCTTAAGTCCAGGGTTGTGATCCCACTTACCATCCTGCTACCTCAGTCCTGAACTCCACCATCTCATGGGCTCTGCAACCCAAAACACACCCCCAACCTTCACACCTCCCACACAGCTCCTCTTTATTAATTAGCACCAGGTTCAGCCCCTCTCCTCACTGGCTCCTCCACCACCTGTGTCAAGAAGTTACCATGGGACTGCTTGTGCCCAGCTGGGTTGCCTTTCCATCAGATATCAGGGTGGTAGAAGAATGAGGGCTTGTGATCGTGAGGCTACTTCCAGCTTTCTGTGGAAGGCCTCATTGCCTTCCTCTTCCTGCTGAGGTGGCCTGAAGCAAACACCTTCTGCAGTGTCTCCTGTGTTAGCCTGCCCGCTAGTCCCTGCCCGCAAGCTCTCGACTGGCTCTTTGTGCACCCCGAGCAGAGCTCAGCACGTTCCAGCTGCTCTCCCACATGAAGACCAACTCTTCTGTACTCTCCTAAACTGTCTCTCCTGTAAAGCATGCAGCCTTCCATGACATCACTGCAGTCACACAATCTATCCCACCACATCTCTCTAACTGCAATGAGATCAAGGCTGCGCGACCGCACACACCTCTAATTCTTCCTGTTTATTGCCCACACTGCATGCATCGGGTGTGCAGGCATTTCTGGGAGGTCAGCAAGCATGCAAGGTTCTCCAGCAGGGTGCAAGAGGACCCTCCATAGTCATGTCCTGTATGCTTTTCTCTAGGTGCAGGCACCCATGGGAGATAAGGAGAAAGCTTCCAAACCCTTGGGCTTCCAAACCCTTGGCCATAACCCCAGAGCTCTGAAAATCCTGCTGGGTGGTTCAGATTGCTCTTAGTATCATCAGCACTCATGTGGAGGAGCAGTAAGGCAATAGCCCAACGCATGGCTAAGTCTTCCCTCACCTACTTCTCCACTGCCAGGCTTCAAGAGGAGTAAAAGCCTTCCTCCTCCTGTGAGAAGTGACCACTTTCCAGCCTCCTTCTACAGTGATGACGATGGGCCGTACACAGGACTCTGCAGCTGGGGGTATTGGGTGCCCTGGAGCTGCTCAGTCCTCAAGAACGCCCTGTCTATCTCCTGCTCATCTGCTCGGGTGCTACGTGCTCTGATGACTCACCTAGGTACCCTTTTGAACCAAGCGGGTGCTTGCACAGCCTGGATGCTCGCCCAGCCCGGATGCTCACCCCAGCCTGGGCGAGAAGAGGGCAGAGACGTCCAAGGCAGAAACCAGATGGTGAGGAAGGGCCGTGTGGCGGGCAGTAATACAGGCTTTCCTGCAGCCCGCTCAGCTTCCCCTTCTCCCGCTTCCCCAAGGGAGAAAACTGAAATAAATCCCCCCTTGCTGCATATTTTCTTATCTTACCAGCAAACACGGGGTCTCCCTCCACTCCCTCCAGCCTTTAAGACACAGGTAGTTCCGAGGAAGCCCTTGCCCGCTCGCCAGGGCCACGGAGCGCTGCGTCCTGGCTCCCGGGTGCCTCCGGAGTGGCAGGCAGCTGAGACTCAGTGGCAGAAAAGGAAGTGTTCGTATGCAGATGAGCTGATTAAATCTACAGCCCTTTTATGTTCCCTTTTGCTCAGTCCTTTTTTTTTTTTTTTTTTTTCATAAACTCCACAATGACCCGGGGTAGCAGCTTGGAGCAACGTGCGGAGCCTATAGGGCACCTATAGGGGGTTTTAGCCACCACTCGGAAATCACTGGGGACCACAGGCCATGCCAGGAGAGCTGGTGCAAGAGGAGCTGCAGGGACAGCTGCGTGTGGCAGTGATCTGCCGAAACGGCCCCTTTCCATGCGCCGGATTGAGGTCTGGTTGCGCAGGGTCTGGCGGATTGCAGTGCCCGTCCCAGGGTGTCCAGGCACAACCGCTGGGCTATTCCCTTATTTCCCTCCTCCGTGGCTTAGGGAGGGAGCAAGAATGGGCTGGGACCTGCAATGCAGAAGGTTTTACCCCAGGGTGAACCTGCTCCGCGCTCCGGCTTTGCAACCCAAGCACAGGAGGATGCCCAACAGCTGGCACCAAAGCCTGGGGTTTTTGCCTAAACAAACAGCTTGAATTTCTGTGTCCAAGACAACTTTTGACACAAAGTGCCCTTTCGCTTTTCCTTCCTTTAAATAAACGCCTTCCACCTATTCTTCCAGCTGCAATGGGGAAGTTCGTGTCCAATCGCAGCACGAGCTTCTTTCCACCTGGTGTTGCTTCTCCCACTCCTTCACACTGGGTAGAAACTAAAAGGCACTGAGTTTCGGGACCTGTTTTTGCCATCTCTCCTGTGCATGGGCTGCCGGACCCGCCATGGTGTCAGGACAGGGGGAAATTTCTATTTTCAAGACTAACCACACAAATATGAATGTGGGAGAGCAATCCGTTTCCCATCTTTTTTTTTTTTTTTCTCCCAACTGTTTTTCCAACGGAAAAACACAGGGCTGGGGTTAGTGACGCTCTGGCGGGGACACAAGTGCTTTGGGTCGGTTGCGTTGGGGCCGATTTGGTCAAAAGCCGCCCAAAAGGGAAAACTCCCCAGGCAAGGGTCTCATCAGGAAAGGAATCCCCGTCCCTCCGGGGGGATTCTCTGATGTCTAATACAGGGTTGCAGCCGAGACTGCCCTTGTGCCCTGCAGCACCCTCGGCTGCGAGCAGCCCTGTGCGCAGCACCCTGGGGTGCAGAGAGGCCCACGTCGAGGAGCGGCCCCCCCCGGCTGCCGAGCCGCGCTGCGCTGCAGGCGCCCCCGGCCCGCCCCTGCCGCCGGCCGCGGGAGGAGGAGGAGGAGGAGGAAGGGCAGGGAGGGAGGAGACTCCCGACGGCAGCGCCCGGGCCCGCGCGGCTCCCGCACCGCCGCGCAGACGCCGGTGAGCGGCCCGCGCCAGGCCGGGGGGGCGCGGGGGGCGGCGCGGGCAACTTGCGCGGCAACTTCGGCGGGGCGGGCGGCGGCCGGAGCTCGGCGGCGCCGCCGCGACGGGACGGGGAGGGCCGGGACGCGGCGGGAGGAGGCGGTGGGGGGGGCAGCACCGAGGAGGAGGAGGAAGAGGAGGAGGAGGAAGGTGGGGGGAGCGGCCCCGATGCCCAAGAATGCGGCTCGGTCCCCCCCCCCGCAGGGGCCCGGCGTCACGGCGGCCGGATTGACAGCCCCGACGACCAATGGGGAGGCGCCGGGGGCGGGGCGGCCGCAGGGGGGCGCGCGCGGGAAACGCGGAGCCGGGGGGGGCCGTCCCGGGGGCCGCGCGGAGCCCCCGGGCCGCGAGTGTCCCAGCTGCTCCCTGGATCCCCCCCACCGGAGCCGCCTCTGGGGCAGTTCTGTAACTTTCCCGCACCTCCAGGCTCGCGTTTTCCCGTGTCTGGATGCCCCGGAAGATTTTGGCAGGCGAAAAAAAAAAAAAGTGCCCATAGCTATTTTAGTGGAGAAGATCCGAGGAGCGCGTTCTGAGGAGCGCGGGATCGCGGCGGGTTGCCAGCTCGGCAGCCTTGTCCGCTGGGGCTCTGAGCTGTCG
This sequence comes from Tinamus guttatus, assembly GCF_059628265.1. Taxonomy (NCBI): domain Eukaryota; kingdom Metazoa; phylum Chordata; class Aves; order Tinamiformes; family Tinamidae; genus Tinamus; species Tinamus guttatus. Next base: position 3,571,404 of record NW_028289208.1, on the reverse strand, counting down.
CTCACAGAGCTCCGCGCATCTCTCCACCTCCCTGCTCCCTGGCACCACTGCCCGTCCCCGCTCGGGCTGCACAGCCCATCTTGCGGGCGGCACACGCTGGAGAGGTGCCCCCAGACGGCAGCTCGGGGCTCCGGCTCCAGCGCCCGCATCTCCTCCACTGGGGACGCGGCTCCTCTGCTAGTGTCCGACTCTGTGCAGCCACCAGGGCCGTCAGTGAGGCCGGCCATTAGGCTGCGGGCGGACAGGCCTCGGGCTCTGTATTTATCCCATTAGCATCGGCAGCGGCTCCCACTGAGGTTTCCCGGAGCGGTTCACCACCTTGGCCAGGCCCTGGGCCGTGCTGCTGCGGCTGCAGGTTCTTACAGACAGGGAGGATTCGCCTCCCCGGGTGCGCTCAGGCAGCCAGGAGCGAGGGGGAAGGGAAGGGACGGGGCCTCGCCGCCGCCGGACGTGGCGTTTAACCCGTGCTGCTGCTGTCGGCCCGCTGGCCACGGCATCCCGGTGCACCAGCAGACATGTCCGGAGCGGCCTGAACCACGGAGCGAGCAGGATCCTGCTCAGGATCCTGAGCCTGCTTGTGGAGGGACGCGCGTCCTGGCTTAGCCCCGCGGAGCATCTCTGAGCACTGCGGCGTCCCATCGCCAGCTCTGGGGCTGCTTGCAGGTGGCCTCGGGCACGTGGCACCATCCTGCCGTTGGTGGCAGCGAAGCAAGGAGAGTGGTGGGTTACTTGACAGATTGGAGCATTTGAACCATCTGAACAAGCCCTGTGTGGGCAGACAATCAGGAGCGGTGGGCAGGGGATCAGAGGGCAGCTGGACACGTTGGTGTTGGGGCATTTGGCCTTCCAGCCTGGACTGGAAGATGCTCCAAAGCACCTATCCTGCCCCAAAATACACATGTTGGGGTCCCATGCTGTCTGAGGTGTCCCATCTCCATATGGCATCTGCTTGTGGGGAGCAGGGGGACATGCAGGGCAGCTGAGACCTTGGGTGGCTGCAGTAGGGTTGGTCCTGCTTATGGGACAAGCTGAAGCCATGTGTGGTCCAAAGCCACGAGTTCCGCTTGGAGGAGACACATGGCTCTCAAGGGAGCTCCACTCCGCACCTGGCTCCACTCGCTTACGGACATGGCATGTCGGTCACCTCCCTGTAAGGAGCGGAGCCCCCATAACGCCTCTCCTCTTCCCCCGCAGGTCCCTATTCAGCTGCCCTGGGGCCATGGCAGCCATCTGGCCCTGAGGAGAGCCATGGCGTGGTGA